>NC_140185.1:37991492-38016467 GCF_965226575.1 Pagrus pagrus | reverse complement strand
CCTCTCCTCCTCTCCTCTCCTCTCCTCTCTCCTCTCCTCCCTCTCCTCCTCCCTCTCCTCTCCTCCTCTCTCCCTCCTCTCCTCTCCTCTCCTCTCCTCTCTCCTCTCTCCTCTCCTCTCCTCTCCTCTCTCTCCTCTCTCCTCTCCTCCTCTCCTCTCCTCTCCTCCTCTCCTCCTCTTCCTCTCCTCCTCTCTCCTCTCCTCTCCTCTCCTCTCCTCTCCTCTCCTCCTCCTCTCCTCCTCTCTCTCCTCCTCTTCTCCTCTCTCTCCTCTCCTCTCCTCTCCTCCTCTCTCCTCTCCTCTCCTCTCCTCTCCTCTCCTCTCCTCTCCTCCTCTCCTCCTCTCCTCTCCTCTCCTCTCCTCCTCCTCCTCTCCTCCTCCTCTCCTCTCCTCTCCTCTCCTCTCTCTCTCTCCTCTCCTCCTCTCCTCTCCTCTCCTCTCCCTCCTCCTCCTCTCCTCTCCTCCTCCTCCTCCTCTCCTCCCCTCCTCCTCTCCTCTCCTCCTCTCCTCTCCTCCTCCTCTCCTCTCCTCTCCTCTCCTCTCCCCCTCCTCTCCTCTCCTCTCCTCTCCTCTCCTCCTCCTCTCCTCTCCTCTCCTCCTCTCCTCTCCTCTCCTCTCCTCCTCTCCCCCTCCTCTCCTCCTCTCCTCTCCTCTCCTCCTCCTCCTCTCCCCCTCCTCTCCCCTCCTCTCCTCTCCTCCTCTCCTCTCCTCTCCTCTTCTCCTCTCCTCCTCTCCTCTCCTCTCCTCCTCTCCTCTCCTCCTCTCCTCTCCTCTCCTCTCCTCTCCTCTCCTCCTCTCCTCTCCTCTCCTCTCCTCCTCCTCTCCTCTCCTCTCCTCCTCTCCCCCTCCTCTCCTCTCCTCTCCTCCTCTCCCCCTCCTCTCCTCCTCTCCTCTCCTCTCCTCCTCCTCCTCTCCCCCTCCTCTCCTCCTCCTCTCCTCTCCTCTCCTCCTCTCCTCTCCTCCTCTTGGAGCAGCCCAGGTGGGTCAGTGGTCGTGTTTCTAAAGGTTAAATCAAAAATAGATTAAACATCTAAACAACAGATATGCTGAGCTGATAAAAGGTTGGCGAGTGGGTCAGGATCAGAGTTTGGACCGAGCTAAGCGTCCTCAGTTGATGTCGGCCCGGCTGCAGCAGAACACGAGGTTATTTTCAGGTTGTGTGTTTGCAGTCTCAAAGTGCTGCGTGTCCTCGACAGGCTGTGTGGAGAGTGTGTCAGCGCCTCCGTCTCTCTATCTGCTCTGTTTGGATATCCACTTTTTCTATTTGGCCTGAGTTTAAAGATTAACCGGCTCTTTTCATTGACTCGAGCAGACGCAGCTGACTGAGCAGCACTTTACTGAGAGGCAGGTAGAGCCCGGACTGTTTGTTCTGATAGAGGACTCAGCTGCTGCAGTCACATGGACCCACACAGCTCTGAACACTTTCACTCCGGCTGCAGGGACCCAGCTCAGACGGCACCGCGTACAGCTCAGTGTGAGCCTCATGTGGGACTGGAACAACACGTGTCAATAAATAATAAATAATAATAAACACAGTTATTATAAACATAGTTATTATAAACAGAGTTATTATAAACACAGTTATTATAAACACAGTTATTATAAACAGAGTTATTATAAACACAGTTATTATAAACAGAGTTATTATAAACATACAGTTATTATAAACAGAG
The DNA here is from genome assembly GCF_965226575.1 of Pagrus pagrus. Lineage (NCBI taxonomy): Eukaryota > Metazoa > Chordata > Actinopteri > Spariformes > Sparidae > Pagrus > Pagrus pagrus. The sequence goes on along the minus strand of NC_140185.1, from coordinate 38,014,794 downwards.
TTATTATAAACATAGTTATTATAAACACAGTTATTATAAACAGAGTTATTATAAACATACAGTTATTATAAACAGAGTTATTATAAACACAGTTATTATAAACATACAGTTATTATAAACATAGTTATTATAAACAGAGTTATTATAAACATAGTTATTATAAACAGAGTTATTATAAACATACAGTTATTATAAACAGAGTTATTATAAACATAGTTATTATAAACATACAGTTATTATAAACAGAGTTATTATAAACATAGTTATTATAAACATACAGTTATTGTAAACATACAGTTATTATAAACAGAGTTATTATAAACATACAGTTATTATAAACAGAGTTATTATAAACATACAGTTATTATAAACATAGTTATTATAAACAGAGTTATTATAAACACAGTTATTATAAACAGAGTTATTATAAACATACAGTTATTATAAACAGAGTTATTATAAACAGAGTTATTATAAACATACAGTTATTATAAACATAGTTATTATAAACAGAGTTATTATAAAGAGTTATTATAAACATACAGTTATTATAAACATAGTTATTATAAACAGAGTTATTATAAACAGAGTTATTATAAACATACAGTTATTATAAACAGAGTTATTATAAACATACAGTTATTATAAACAGAGTTATTATAAACATACAGTTATTATAAACATAGTTATTATAAACAGAGTTATTATAAACATAGTTATTATAAACAGAGTTATTATAAACATACAGTTATTATAAACAGAGTTATTATAAACATACAGTTATTATAAACAGAGTTATTATAAACAGAGTTATTATAAACATACAGTTATTATAAACAGAGTTATTATAAACATACAGTTATTATAAACAGAGTTATTATAAACAGAGTTATTATAAACATACAGTTATTATAAACATAGTTATTATAAACAGAGTTATTATAAAGAGTTATTATAAACATACAGTTATTATAAACATAGTTATTATAAACAGAGTTATTATAAACAGAGTTATTATAAACATACAGTTATTATAAACAGAGTTATTATAAACATACAGTTATTATAAACATAGTTATTATAAACATAGTTATTATAAACAGAGTTATTATAAACATACAGTTATTATAAACAGAGTTTTTATAAACAGAGTTATTATAAACATACAGTTATTATAAACAGAGTTATTATAAACATACAGTTATTATAAACAGAGTTATTATAAACAGAGTTATTATAAACACAGTTATTATAAACAGAGTTATTATAAACATACAGTTATAGATCGTTTATTAATTCAGACGGTTTAACAAAACTCACTGCTGTAGTTATTTAAAGGACTTACAACAAACTGACAAGAAACAAACAAACTCATGTTTTTATTTTATTTACAACACACAACATACAACACAACACACAACACACAACACAACACACAACATACAACACAACACAATACACAACATACAACGCACAACACACAACATACAACACAACACAACACAACACAACACACAACACAACACACAACATACAACACAACACAACACACAGCACAACACATAACATACAACACAACACAACACACAACATACAACACAACACAATACACAACATACAATGCAAAACACAACACACAACATACAACACAGCACAACACAACACAGAACATACAACACAGCACAACACAACACAACACACAACATACAACACACAACACAACACACAACATACAACACAACACAACACACAACACAAAACACAACACAACATACAACACAACACAACACACAACATACAACACACAACACAACACACAACATACAACACAACACAACACAACATACAACACAACACAACACACAGCATACAACACAAGACAAGACAACACACAACATAACACACAACATACAACACAGCACAACACAACACAGAACATACAACACACAACATAACACACAACATACAACACAGCACAACACAACACACAACATACAGCACAACACAACACACAACATACAACACAACACAACACACAACATACAACACAACACAACACAACATACAACACAACACACAGCATACAACACAACACAACACAACACAACAGACAACATAACACACAACATACAACACAGCACAACACAACACAACACAGAACATACAACACACAACATAACACACAACATACAACACAGCACAACACAACACAACACAGAACATACAACACACAACACAACACACAACATACAACACAAGACAACACAACACAAAACACACCACACAACATACAACACAACACAACACAACACAACACAACACAACACACAGCACAACACACAACACACAACACAACATACAACACACAACATACAACACAAGACAACACAACACAACACAACACAACACACAGCACAACACACAACACACAACACAACATACAACACACAACATACAACACAAGACAACACAACACAACACAACACACAACATACAACACACAACATCACACAGAACATACAACACAACACAACACAACACACAACATACAACACACAACACAACACAACATACAACACAACACAACACACCACACAACATACATCACACAACATACAACACAAGACAACACAACACACAACACAACATACAACACAAAACACACAAAATGCAACACACAACACAACACACAACACAACACAACACACAACATACAACACAACACAACACACAACATACAACACAACACAACACACAACATGCAACACAAGACAACACAACACAACACACAACATACAACACAAGACAACACAACACAAAACACACCACACAACATACAACACAACACAACACAACACACAGCACAACACACAACACAACATACAACACACAACATACAACACAAGACAACACAACACAACACAACACAACACACAGCACAACACACAACACAACATACAACACACAACATACAACACAAGACAACACAACACAACACAACACAACACACAACATACAACACACAACATCACACAGAACATACAACACAACACAACACACAACATACAACACACAACACAACACAACACAACATACAACACAACACACCACACAACATACATCACACAACATACAACACAAGACAACACAACACACAACACAACATACAACACAAAACACACAAAATACAACACACAACACACAACACAACACACAACACAACACAACACACAACATACAACACAACACAACACACAACATACAACACAACACAACACACAACATGCAACACAAGACAACACAACACAACACACCACACAACAATCAACATAACACAACACAACACACAACACAACACACAACATACAACACACAACATAACACAACATACAACACACCACAACACACGACATACAACACAACACAACCCACAACACAACCCTACACACACTGCACAACCCAACACACACTACACAGCCCTACACAACCCAACACACACTACACTACCCAACACACCCTACACAACCCAACACACCCTACACAACCCTACAGACACTACAAAACCCAACACACACTACACAACCCAACACACAACACAACATACAACACAACACAACACACAACCCTACACACACTGCACAACCCAACACACCCTACACAACCCTACAGACACTACACAACACAGACTACACAGGGTAATGGTTAGTTGTGTAGTGTAGTTGTGTAGTCATGTAGTTGTGTAGTTGTTTAGTGTAGTCGGGTAGTTGTGTAGTGTAGTTGTGTAGTTGTGTAGTGTAGCTATATAGTGTAGTTGTGTAGTGTAATTGTGTAGTTGTATAGTGTAGTTGTGTAGTCATGTAGTTGTGTACATAGTTGCATAGTTGTATAGTGTAGTTGCGTAGTTGTATAGTGTAGTTGTGTAGTGTAGTTGTGTAGTTGTGTAGTGTAGTTGTGTAGTTGTGTAGTGTAGTTGTGTAGTTGTGTAGCTGTGTAGTGTAGTTGTGTAGTTGTATAGTGTAGTTGTGTAGTTGTGTAGTGTAGTTGTGTAGTCATGTAGTTGTGTACATAGTTGTATAGTTGTATAGTGTAGTTGTGTAGTTGTGTAGTGTAGTTGTGTAGTTGTGTAGTTGTATAGTGTAGTTGTGTAGTTGTGTAGTGTAGTTGTGTAGTTGTGTAGTGTAGTTGTGTAGTTGTATAGTGTAGTTGTGTAGTTGTGTAGTGTAGTTGTGTAGTTGTATAGTGTAGTTGTGTAGTGTAGTTGTGTAGTTGTGTAGTTGTATAGTGTAGTTGTGTAGTTGTGTAGTGTAGTTGTGTAGTTGTGTAGTGTAGTTGTGTAGTTGTATAGTGTAGTTGTGTAGTGTAGTTGTGTAGTTGTGTAGTTGTGTAGCGAGTGTCTCCTCTCAGGATGATTCTTTCAGAACCTCCTTTAACGAGCAGCTTCTCCAGAAATCAGAGCTGGAGGTTGAAACAAGAGGAACTAACCACGCTGTCGGATCAGAGCCGGTTGTTCTCTCTGTGTAAGTGAGCAGAACTGGACCCTCTGATACCACAATGATGTGTGATTTGTGCTGAGGCCTCGCTGGCAGCCTCACGGAGGAGCACAGAGAGGAGTGGCAGCATTTGACCCGGTGGGCATGTATTGGCTCTGTATGAAGCTATGAGGAACATTAGTGCAGAACTATTTGTTCTGGTGTCTTCTGGAGGCTCAGTGGACTGTTTTATGAGCAGTCAGGAGGAGATTGATAGTAAAGTGCCGTCAGCTACGGTCCACGCTGCGTTTATCGCTGCCAGAGTTGTGTTGTTCTGGTCCCGGCGCTGCTCGCTCCGCGGCCGCCTCGACATGTTTGTGCCTCGTTTGGAGACTCAGCAGATTTCTGTTCGTGTTGCGTCTCATCGCTGCTTCGTCAGAACCTCTCGCTCTGACAGTGGAGCGATAAAGCTGCTGTTTGTTTTCTCTCCGCCTGCCGTCCTGATTTATGAAGCTAATTACAGACAGCTGTGATTTCTCTGTGAGATAGTTGGAGGTGAAGCTCTGACAGTCTGAACGTTCGTCTGCTCTCTGCCAGCCTCTGATAATGAATACAAACCTCTGTGATGCTCAGAGTCCAGAACAAGAGCCGCTTTGTTAGAGAGCACTGACTCTTATGAAAGATGACAGTAAGGATCAGATCAGGACTGTGTTACTGCAGCTCCTCATAAATCACTGAGCACAAACTTCTCACTAACTATTATTATTTATTAAATCAGGCGGGGCCGATGCAGCTTTACAAACATCTCAGTTACTAAAGACTTGTGCGTCTGTTCAGACCGGATATCACATCCCTGACTGACCCCCTGTGGTGTGATGTCACTTCCTGCTCTGTATGAAACAAACCCGTCCATCACTGAGACAAACAGACTCCATGTTTGACACAAAGTCAGAAAGAAGTTCATGTAGAACATTTGCTGAATTCACAAGAAGGAACAAATAAGTCAGAATCGGTCAGAGACAGAGTTTCACACAGTTTATAAAGTGTCTCCAACTCAACAACTCACTAAACTGACACATTTGTTAAGGGAGTCTGGTGATGTTGTGGTTACTAGCGCAAACTAATCTGCTGCTGTCACTGGCAGGTGAAGAGGCAGCATCTGTAGCTCTGTCCAATCACAAGCAATCAGCTCTGTAAACAGGAAGTCCGAGTCGTGTCACGAGCTAGCAGAGCTTCTTCACAGGACCGTTTGTACAGAGTTAGTTTGGCGGTGAAACTTTCTGTACGTTGGAGACACTTTAATAAAACCTAAACTGTCTCTTAACAATAAAAATCATCACGTCGACTCAGCGTGTTAATATCAACATGTGCTGAGACACTTCTTCCTGTTTACTGCGTCTGACAGTCTGTCCTGAGTGCTCCAGCCTGCAGACAGACGGAGTATTGATATGAATATGTGCAGCAGATCTTCTGTCACACTGCTGCATGTAAACATCACCGCTCCACATCTGCAGCTCCTCCAATAAAACCACATTCCTCATTTATGGCAGAACAAAGACAAACACAGGCATGTACAGAGGAGGAGGCGTCCAGCAGCAGAGACAGGAAGTCACTTTATCTCTGCGTGAAGAAGAAGAGAAGAAGAGAGGACACTGATGATGTCACAGTGCTCGTCTTCAGTTCTGACTTTATAGTCAAACCAGGAATAATGAACATGGACTCACATTGTTTGTCAGGATATAAAAGTAACAACCTTTTTAATTTCTTAATTCTTCATTCTTTATAAAAATCTATATTTTCCTCCACAGCCTCGTGGCAGTCGGACTAAATACAGGACCTGGTCTTTGTGCTCTGGACGTGTTTGGTGGTTGTCCAGAACAAACTGAGCTGCGCGGGTGAACAAATGTTTAGTATGTGAGTGAATCTGATAACTGTGCTGCAGCTCTGAGTGTTTCTGCAGACTGATATTCAGCGTTAATAATTCACAGCATTATGACCAGCGCCTGGCTCTCATTTCTGCTCGCTACACGCCTCATTTCTGCTCCTGCGAGGCCTCTGGCAGCCGGCCGCAGAGCGAAAACATCCAGAGTGCTTCAGCTCTGACGGAGAGAAAGAAAGAGAAGAAGAAAGTGTGGGAAGAACAGCCGGAGCCTCTGATCCACCAGAGACTCTGCAGAGGAGGCCGATACCATCTCTGTGTGACTGTGAACACCTCGCGATGCCTTCAGGATCCGGCTGCCAGGTTTCCACTCTCGTTCACTGATTCTCTGGTTCCCCTCGAAATAAAAACTGTTTATTTCAGCCTCACTCTGATGAATCCTGATAGTCTGAGAGACTCTGGAGCTCTCGTGTCAGGAGGTACGAGCTTCAACAGCAGGGAGGCATGATGTCGGAAATAAAGAGGGAGAGTGCACAACTGCCACTGTTCATCCTCACAGGGACTTTTATTCAGGACAAAGTGTCTCATTTTAACAAGAAAACAAGAGAAAAGAAAAAGATTCAACAATAAAACCAGTTTGAGTATTTAGAAGAGCTGCTCAAGTCTTAAAGTCTGGAGATTCTTTATATTTCTCCTCTTGTCAACAAATCAAACCGACGACGTCTTCGTCCGTCTCTCAGGGCCGTCTGACTTCCTGTCTGTGGCTCGCAGCTCATTGGTTCCTACTGAAGTCGTAAATCTTTTAATGTTTAAATAAAGTCCTCAAACCGCTGCTCACTGTCGTCTCATCAAACAGGAGGACATCATGACTTTGTTCGGGACTATTTTCAGCGGCGGATTAATCCTCATTTGGTGCTTTTGAGAGTTTTATACGTCTACTCTGCTTCATTTCCAGTATAAATATGACACTTTTTACTCATATACATTTTTTTATTTGACAGTTACAGTCACTGGTCAACACAACAAAAAACCCATGATGTGATGCAGAACTGTTCTGGTTGTGGCAGCAGGAAGAAGCCTGACAAAAAAATCCAAACCACATAAAAAAGTTACAATATAGAGTCAATCCTGAGTCCTGAGAGGCCTCTTCAATCATAATGAAACTGAAATATTTCCTCCCTCTAAAGCAGTGTGTCTCAAAGTGTCTCAAGGTGTCTCAAGGTGTCTCAAAGTGTTTTAAAGTGTCTCAAGGTGTCTCAAAGTGTCTCAAGGTGTCTCAAAGACAGACTGTACAGCGGTGCTTGATGAAGCGAGACCACAGCGTGTCTCATATTAACTTCTGACAGCATGAAGCTGAACATGAACGCAAAGAGAAGCTCGATGCAGAGACACAGAAACAGTTTGAGATGATGCAGTGACATGTTCCTTATTTAGTCTGTCAGATGTCACACTGACGCTGCAGTTCTGTGTCAAAAGACGTGTGTGTGTGTGTGTGTGTGTGTGTGTGTGTGTGTGTGTGTGTGTGTGTGTGTGTGTGTGTGTGTGTGTGTGTGTGTGTGTGTGTGTGCGCGTGTGTGTGTGTGTGTGTGAAAGCTTGAGTCTGTTGTCAGGCAGCAGGACTCTGACATCGCTGCAGGTCACCTGGTTGAACTGAGACTTTTAATATGGACTCAAGTCAAAGTTTCCTCAGTGAGAAAGAAGAAATGTGAACAGGGTCCAAACAGAGCAGAGGTTCTGTCTGACAGTCGGTTCAGGTGACTTCAGTCTGCAGGGAGTCAAGAAGGACTCAGAGTGACCCAGGTGTGTCCTTCATCACCTGTCTTCAGCCTTCATGAGAGGCCGTGCTCACACTCTGATTGGCTGTGAGGGGAACGACCCAAGCTGCTCTCCATCATTAATCAGGAGTCAGGCTGCACACCTGAACAACAGGTGATCTGAATGAGCTCCAGCCAGTCCACAGAGACTCTGACAGTCCGGACCAGAACCTGAGACAAACACAAAGCTTTAACATTACATCACCACATGAACAAACTGAAATTCATTTGTGATAAAAACAGAATAATATAATATTTCATAAAGGGTTCATTCTTCATGAGGACTTTTACTTTTGATACTTCAGAACATTTTGCTGATAATTCTTCTGGACTTTCACATGTGATGGAGTGAAAATAGTTTTACTAAAGTTTTGAGGAGAACTGAGCAGGACCAGCAAACTGAACCTCAGTTCAATGTGATTCATTGTTTCATTAACTGATTCTTGCCTGAAGACAGTGAAGGTCCAGCAGGACGTCACACTGCAGCAGAACTTCATGTGGGTCAGCTTCTCTTCTCTCACCTCACCTGGCCCACGTCACACACAGGTACGACCTCGCTAACCTCCTCAGTGTGTCTGTGCCGCTCAACAGGAGGTTTCATGAGGCAACACGTCGACACACAAATGAGGAAGCTGACTTTTACTTTATCAGCCGGCAGCGCTGCGTCTTGAAGGTATCCCAGCATGCAGCGGGGCTGACAGGTCACTGCGGTAGATCGGTCATGAGTAAGCAGTTCGTCAGTAAAACCAAACTCTGAGTTCTCATGAAGAGACGGAGGAAGAAAAGTTTTTTATTTGGTTTGGGGGAAGTGTCTGTCACTCTCTCTTTCTGCCAAATACGACGCCTCCCTCTTTCTCTTCTTCTGCTGTTTGTGTTCTGACGTGACGAGTCGGACCAGAGAGGTCGCCTCTAGTTCTGGACAGTTCAGGGTCCATCAGAGGATGAGCTGAATGTCTAAATGGAAATAGAAATAATTATGAAAACATCGAGAGAGTCTTCCGTCACTGCTGCCGACTATGAATGTCAAATAAAGAAGTCTTAGTTCACAGAAAATGTTTTAATAAAGCAGAAATGTTTGATTGGATCGAGACCAGAGACGGTTTTAGTTTGTGACGAGACTCATTTTCTGCATCGATGGAGACAATAAAACAATCTACACGTTTTTCAAAGTAACCATCCGTATTTCAAAGAGTTTCTTCTGAAACAGGAAGTTGGGTGGTGTGATGTCATCAATTGTGACATTGTTTAAATGTTTTAATGTGATGTAACTGAACAAAACGCTCAGCTGATACAACTTCAAAGATTCATCCCTGACACAGACAAACATGTTTCACACTTATAAGTCAGAATCAGTCAGAGACAGAGTTTCACACAGTTTATAAAGTGTCTCCAACTCAACAACTCACTAAACTGACACATTTGTTAAGGGAGTCTGGGGACAAAGAAGTCGCCTATACTGGTTACTGGTTAGTGTGTTTGTAAAATGTGACATGTTTAGATCAATAACATGTTTCTTCTTTCATAAATTGAGTGTAAATGGTGAAATCAGTGTAAACAGTGTGTTCAAACAGCTGCTAAATGTTGGCAGGTGAGACTTTAGCACTTTAGACACAGAAGCAGACAGGCTGGTACAGCCATGCTGCCACAAACTGACACTTTGTACAAGGAAACACACAACTGACTGTTTTCATTTAATGCTGAAGTTACAAGGAGGAGACAATGATTCAGAGTCTGTCAGAGACAGAGTTTCACTACGTTACAAAGTTTGTTTTAACTCGACAACTCTTAAAATCACCACATTTGTTAAGGGAGTCTGGTGATGTTGTGTTACTGGTTCAGTGGTTGGATCAGTTCAAACAGTGTGTTCACAAACAGCTGCTGACATCGGCAGGTTAAGACTCGTAGTTCACAGAGAGGAAAGTTCATCTGCAGGAGAACTTTGAGAAGTTTCTGAGGATGTTTTCAGGCCGTTGACACTTTTCTTCCTCAGCTCTCACAGCCTCCTCCTCCTCCTCCTCCTCCTCATCCTCCTCTTCCTCTGAGTTTCATGGTGAATTGGATCAGACCTTGCTATCAGACGGAGCTGTTGTTGGAGGTGTTGGAGCTCCATATGTGTTTGATTTGTGGATGTGTTGGGCTCAGAGGTGAAATAATGACATGTGGCTGCAGCGCTGAGTGTTGGCGGCTCCGAGGCTTCAGGTTTCTGCTCGTTCAGGTTCACGGTCTGATCAGAGCCGCTCGGTCGGGAGGTTCAGAGGTTTGGCAGCCGGACTGGGCGTCCTGCCGCGGATCCTGGAGGTCTGACGAGAAGAAGAAACTCTGCAGCTGCATGTGGATCAGACGGATGTGGTCCAGATCAGACCGCTCATCAACACCCCGGCACTGCGACGCATCACGTGACAGCAGCAGGAAACACATCAAGGACACATGGATCAAAATGTCCATGTTCTCATGTTCAGCGTCGACAACGACTCCCAGGGGGCATTTCACCAACAAACAGCCAATCACAGAGCTTCGTACTCTGAACCTGATCAAACGTTCAGCAGTTTCAATCAGTTCCGATCTGATTTGGGATGAAATCAGTAACCATGGCGACAGATTTTGTTCCTAATGGCAACAACAAAGAGTTGTGTATTTGCTGAGGCTTATGGGTAATGCAGTTCTGCGGGGTAATGGTGGCGTGTTCATGTCGGAGGGTCTTCACACATAATGACACGTAACAAGAGCGAAGGAAAACCACGTAACTGTACTCCTGTTTTTCTTCCCCTCGTGCTGGTCCACGTGCTGACTGACTCAAACACCATGAAACACTTTTTTAAACAGACGCAGGCGCCGACGGGAAACACTTATTTTAAAAATCTGTTGGACCGAATGTCTGAGGTTCTGATCCGAAAAAACAAAAGAAAACATTCAGTCTTTTCTGAAACCTTCAACACAATCAGCTGGTTCACAGTTTGCACCGTGACAACGATGAGTAAATGTACTTAGTTACTCTCCACTGCTGCATGACAGTTTATATTCAAGTACTGTACTGAGGAGTGATGTGAACACAAACCTGAACTCAAACATGAGAATCACTGCTTTGGACCAGATGTGGGCCAGATGCATAAAAATCACGACTAAAGCTCAGATCACTCTGCAGGATCACTGGAGGTTGAGATCCAGATCACAAAGCTGCAGATCACAAAGATCCAGATCAAAAAGCTGCAGATCACAAAGCTGCAGATCACAAAGATCCAGATCACAAAGATCCAGATCACCAAGCTGCAGATCACAAAGATCCAGATCACAAAGCTGCAGATCACAAAGATCCAGATCACCAAGCTGCAGATCACCAAGCTGCAGATCACAAAACTGCAGATCACCAAGCTGCAGATCACAAAACTGCAGATCACCAAGCTGCAGATCACAAAGCTGCAGATCACAAAGATCCAGATCACAAAGCTGCAGATCACCAAGCTGCAGATCACCAAGCTGCAGATCACAAAGCTGCAGATCACAAAGATCCAGATCACAAAGATCCAGATCACAAAGCTGCAGATCACAAAGCTGCAGATCACAAAGCTGCAGATCACAAAGATCCAGATCACAAAGCTGCAGATCACAAAGCTGCAGATCACAAAGCTGCAGATCGGCACTTGTGGCTCTCGTGAACAACATTCAGTAGATGTTCAAATGTGATCCAGGATCTACAGCCAATGAGAGCAGAGCCTCCTCTCCTCTCTGAACCAATAACTGCCCACATTTCTATCAGAAAACACTAAATCTTTTCACAGAACGAGCCGGCAGGTTAATGTTTTCAGTGCAGAAATAAGAAAACTAATCCGTCCTCTCACTCACATCATCTGTTTTCTCTTTTCAAACAACCAGAACTGTTGGGATGGCGTCATTCTCGTGTCTCACCTGTGTGATCTCGTAGTTGTGACCTCGTGTCACTAACAACCACGACTGCAACGCTCCTGATTATAAAGGAAGTTGTGTGGTGCCATCAGAACTTATTTATTTCAGCTCACACATGTATTTTAAATGAACACTCGTCTGTAGACGTGTCAGCGACGATGTGATCCTGAGCTGCTGTGTCAGGAGTTAACAAGTGAACGTTTTGAAGCTGCAGTGTAATATTAATGAGTGTGAAGCTCTGTGATTGGCTGTTTATCAGTGAAATGCATCTTGGGAGTCGTAGTTTCTCTCCCTCAGTATTTTCATGCAGCTGTGACTTTCAGATATTTTATGTTATTCATGTGTTGTTCTGATGGTTGATCTGACTCCTCACGTCACCGCTCTGAGCATCAGATCTGTTCAATGTTTCAAGATGCAGATTTTATTTTATTTTGCTGCGTTTCTTTAAAATCATTTTAAAAATCGACCAGTGATGTTTCTGGTTTTCTCTGGACAGCAGCGAGCTGTTTCTCCGTCTGCTGGTCGACAGGAGGAGTCGTCGTCTGGTTCTGGCTCCCTGATAAGGAGCTGTGGGAGGAGGAGGAGGAGGAGGAGGAGGAGGAGAGTCGGCTCCACCACCTCCACCTCCCTCAGGCTGACTCAGCAGATCTGCTCTGGTACCCGGTCCGTGTTTGGTCCGGAGCTGGAGGAGGACTGGAGGTCAGAGGTTGGTGTTCTGCCTCACAGGGTTTCAGAACAGCAAATCCTCAGTGATCAATAATCAGTTTATTACAGTAACGACACCGAACATCAGACCTGGATAAGATTGTTTCTGTAGTTCATCCGTCTTTGTTTCTTTCCGTCTGTCAGTTTGGCATCAGAAGCTTGAAGCTCACAGTCTGACATGAAGCAGCTCTGAGTCCTGTTGGACGTGTTCGTGTGAGCGGCGGGAGGACGGACTCCTCCGAGGACGGAGGACGGATTTGTGCAGCCCACTTTTGTGAAACTCTTGGCACTTATCAAACCTCTGAGTGAACGGTGGTTAACCCAAAAACAAGCCTGGACATTTAGACGTTGTGGAAATGAGGTTTTTCTCCAGCAGTCTGTCTGACTGGGTTGTATTTTTATGTTATTGTGTTGCTTCTGTTTTCTACTGACTGTAATAGCAGCAGACACAGAAATAACCACAGTGGCTGGAAGAGGAGTTTAAGTAGCTGGAGTAGTGTCAGCAGCAGGACCGGTACTGTGAGCAGCCCACAGCTACAGGACTGCAGGTAGTAGAGGTCCAACCCCTGTGAAGAGATAGTGAGAAAAGAAGCAGTAACACAGCTGTGTCTTTATAGGATCATTAATTAACATGACATTTCTGATGAAAGTCAGCTGAAGTCTCGTAGTCCACAGAACATTTCTGGAGCTTCACAGTAAAACAGAGTTGCAGCGTTCTGCTGAACACCTGAAGCAGCTGGAGACTTGATTTACAGCAGCCTCCATCCAAACAGTGATGTGGAGCCATCTGATGATTTAATGTTTTAAACCAGTCCCATCAGTACTGAAGGGAGATGACGATGTTTGTGTGAACTGTTCCTTTAAAACTTGTTGACACAACAACTGAACCAGTTCTAGATGTTTCTGCTGATGAACAGAAGCTCTTGAACGTTTCCAGTGTCTCTGTGTGGAAGTCACTGTTCCAACATCACGCTGCCTGAAGCTAACGTCACCGCGTGTCTGCGTGAGCCGCAGCTACTGACGACGTGCAGGACTCACCTGCCTGATACCTGAGCACCGCTGAGCGTCAGCAGACAGATAGATACTTTATTGATACCAAATTGATCAATAGTTTGAATGGCTCACCTGACAGCAGCTGTTTCCTCACACTGACTCGACTGTTACAGTGTTTCAGATGAGGGGATCACACCTGTGCGTACCTGCTGCGCTGAGTGCTTGAACATGTTTGACTTCAGATTTACGTTACGGCTCCAGAAACAGACACTCACACCTCTGCAGCATCTGTTCTCACGGAGCACAGCAGTAAACTTTATGTGTTACTGAAATATAAATAATTTATTTTAGCTCGAGAATTCCTTCAAGAGACAGAATCCGTCTGTTTGAATCCAGCTGAGGCCAAATGTGAACGTTGCTTCCCAGATCTGATGTCATGTTCGTATCCATCTTCTCTAAGTGCTCCGTGCCAGTTTGGAAACACACAACAGGCTGCTGGCACCGAGCCGGCAGCTCCAGTCAATCTGTTAGAGTCAACAGAGAGAGCGAGATGGTGCTTACAGTAAACACTGATAAGATAAACCCCCGAGGAAAATTCCTCCGTTTCATTTGTGAGGCGTGTTCGGTTCAGAGCAGCACAGATCCACATTCCTCCGCTCCGACACGGACTCCATTAACTCTGTGCTAACATTCAACATGGCTGCCAGCCGCAGTGCAGGGTGACCTCTGACCCCCGCTGTGAGGGGAGGGAGGAGGGAAACCAAGGGGTCACACATCTGAGTCCACTTTGTCAGGTTCTGTGCTGGACAGTGTCTCTGGACCGGACAGTCCTGTGAGAAGACATCAGTCGTCTGAAAGAAACGGGCCGGTCGGATCAGAAACACTCTGATTCACTTCATGATCCGAACGTGTGCAGGAGAACTCGACTCTGTTCAGAGGAGACGCAGCTTTGGGTTCTGCAGGTCTCAGTTCAGTCGGGTCCGATTCAGTCCTCCACGGTGGGGAGTAATTTGACTGTTTTAGCATTAATAGTTGTATTTCGGGAGAGTTTGATGGTTTTGGTGATAACTCTGTTCACTCTGATGTTCTTGGCCACAGTAATCAGAGCGTGAACAGCTGATACCATCACAGCCCGGTCCAAACCCCGAAACACTCTGTGGACTCTGAGTTAGTTATGAGAGTAAATGTGATGCACGGAGTCAAACTGCAGCTCTGAGGCTCCACTGACACCAACACTTATATAATAATAACTTTATAAATAAAAGTATTTCATGTCTTCACATTGTTGCCGCGGTGATCAGCTCCGCCATAAACCTGTCACCCAAACATCAGTGTAACAGAGACGAAGTCCGACTGACGACTGGCACGTTAACAACAAACCTTTTACTTTCATTTCCACAGTTTATTAGTGATGTTAACTTATTTTATGAACTTTAACTTTCTCTAATTTAAAGACTATAAACGCTTTTTTCCTGTAAATCCCGTTTATTTTGAACAACATGTTCAGTTTGTTATGTTTATTGAAAATGTTCAACTTTGTCAAAGCAGCTGTAAAAAAAATCTGAATATTAATTTAAACTCATCTGGACAAAAGATCAATACGATGCAGCATCAAGACCGGTTCTGACCACTGAAATGTTTAAGATGTGAAGTTTCAGAGGTCCAGTTTGCAAGAAAGTTGATTTTTGAGTCTCGTTACCAGCGGGTCAGATACTGGCGCTGTGGGCCTGCAGGTCGGGTCAGCCGCTGTCACAAAGCGTCAGAATCTCCGGACCTTTAAACACTGAATCATTCACATGTTGTTAAAACCCGAAGCTCCACTATCAGAACCTTTCATCTGGACCGAAACAGAACTTTAGGAACAAACTTTCCAGCCTGTTTCCACACGTCTGACAGAGAACACACTGTGTGTGTGTGTGCGTGTGTGTGTGCGTGCGTGCGTGCGTGCGTGCGTGCGTGTGTGTGTGCGTGCGTGCGTGCGTGTGTGTGTGTGCGTGCGTGTGCGTGTGCGTGCGTGTGCGTGTGTGTGTGTGTCCAGAGTTCACATGTGGAGTTTACACAGGGAGGGGGCTCATTAACCACACACTCCTCCCCCTCCTCCCCCCTCTAAGTCAACGGTTAAAGTCCTTGGAGTCGTTCAGCAGAGGAGCGTCCTCTCTCTGTTGACTCAGGGCCGATACCGGGGCAGATAGGGGCCTGGGGGGTCGAGGGGGGGTCGGGCCAGGAGGACAGAGTCCAGCCGTCCTGACCCGGCGGTCTGGGCGGGGCCAGGATGACCTGCAGGACTCTGTTTGGCAGGTGGACGCAGGCTGTTAGCTGGTTGTTAGCTGGTTAGCGCTGGCTGAGCGTCGCTCCACCTGCAGAGCTACACCCAGCCGTCTCTGCCAGAGACGAAGAGTTCATTCAAAGAGGAGGAGGAGGACGAGGAGGGTGGAGACACTCCAGAGACAAATATGAGGAGGGTGACATGACAGATGGAGGTGAAGGTCTCAGATCTGTAGAGAGCTAACAGAGCTAAGAAGATAAATGAGTGGAAACGTTGATCCAGTTCTGCTTTAATCTTCTCTGATAAAGACGTTTATATTTAGTCTCTGTTGGTACGTGAAGGTTTTTTTTGTTTTTATTTGTTCGGATCCCCATTAGCTGCGCTCTAGAGCACCGCTAGTCGTCCTGGGGTCCACATTTAAAACCATTTAAACATACATCTACAATCACAACACGAAAAAGACAAGTCAACAAAAACTTACATTAAATTTGCACATCGGATTGTCATCTACATCAAAGAACGTATGTAAGATACTCCAATGTACAGTGGTTATAAAATAAAGTAAAATAAAATAACAAATAACAAATTAAAATAACAAAATAAGAAGTTTAAACAAATGAAAATAAATATGCGTGTGCATGTGTATGTGTGCGTATGTTATTTTACAGATATGCAGTTCCAAGATATTTTTTTATTTGCTTTTTGGACGTTAATTTGTGTGTGAGTTTAGCTATTGGCAGTGATAAGGAGTCCCATGCTGTCATTGATCTGTATTCTGTTGTATGCTTCAAAAAGTTGGTGTTTGGTTTGGGAAGCGTGAGCCGGCCTTCAGTTTCAGTTTCAGTTTAGTTTATTTGAAAGGGACAATGCACATTAATAAACATTTGTTACGACCCATCCAGGGGTGACTGGGACGCAACATGAATAAGCCCCATTCTCCCCAAAACCCAAGCAGCCACCAGGATTAAAGAAATTGAATAAAGAATTTATTATTCCAACAGAACTGCGACTTAATGAATTAGTTCAGGATGGACTCAGGCCAACATAACAAACAAAAAGGAAATCTATCTCTGGAAATCAACTGACCTGTCGGGAAACAAAACAGAACTCAAAGACAAAAGCTAACCTCCCTGACTGGCCAAACACAGGAGAAAACAAATCAACAGAAATGGCAGTCCACCCCTACAAACGCAAAAATACAAAGATGCCCTGGTGTGGCTGATTGGATCTATGAGGAGCGTGTGGACTTCGTCTCTCTCTCTGCCTCTCTCTCTGTGTCTGCCTCTCTCCGACGCCATCTCGGTCTTTTGTAGCCTCGGCCGGATCCGGCAACCAATCAGCGCGCAGAGGAGGAGGAGTCCGGTCAGCAGGCGCTGCATTCAAGGAGGACAGAAGAGCACACACACACACGCACCTATATACGTCACAACATTACGACAGTAGTCGTAACACATTGTATAAAAAAAACATACATGTAAATGCACTCGAATTAGCTTAAAAAGCTAGTTTTCATCGATTGTCCCTTTGCCAGTTTGTACAAGGCAACCTTTAAAAGAACAACAATGGAATAAAATATTGTACCACATGGGGTAGACACAGACACATACTACTGTCCGTAAATACATACATAATAAATACACAGTTGGACTACAACAAGGTGATGTGTGTCCACGTTAATAATACACATTTGGACAACAGATTGTGGCAGGTTGTTCCATTGATGTGATGCTTTGAATGAGAAAACAGCCTGGCTGAAAGTGTTTTTCATTAACCGGATTATGCAATCTTTTTATTTGAGGATTTGAACTTAATACAACTCGTAGTGGGGGAGGAGCTGAGCCCTGCATGATCTTGTATACCTGACAGACGTTTTTGTATGTAATTAGGTTGTCCCAGCTCAAAAGTTTATACTTTTTCAGGATATGGCAATGGTGATGTCTAAAGGGTTTTTTGTCCAGTGTTTTAAGTGCTTGTTTGTAGAGTGAGGTTTTAGAGCAGTGGAATGAGCGTTAGACCAACTTATCAGACAGTAGGTGATGTGCAAAAGGATCATAGAAAAAAAGTATACTTCCGTTGACAGGGAGTCTCTGATGGACCTAAAGTTGTGTTGCCTGTCATATGTATATGTATCATGATTGTGTTTTAGCTGATTGTATTGGTATAAAGGTGTTTTAAACTGTAATGTTTTCCATATTGAGAGAGTTATTGTATGGGCATTGCAGAACCAGCTGTAATTTATTCAAATCTTTTTGAGTAGCTTTTGCCCGTACTATCTGACAATAGTCCAGATGTGAGAGTACAATGCTATTTAAAACAATTTTTGCCGTTTTTGCTGTGAGGTATTTCCTACATTGCCTTACCACTGCCAGTGACTTACCCATTTTATGTACAACAGTGTCAATGTGTTTTGACCAAGAGAGCTTATTATCAAGAGAGATGCCCAGGAGCTTAGTTTCCTCAACTTGCTGTATAGGTTGTTTTTGTTTATAGTAAGGTTTAGTCCTGGCTGTCTCCTGAGAGAGTGGCTTGAACCAAATATAATGCATTTTGTTTTAGCTGTATTAAGTATCAATTTGTTTTGACACATCCATTTCAACTGTATCCAGCTCTCTATTCAGGATGACATTTAGATCATCGGATGTTGTTGCTGATGCATACACTGTGGTGTCATCTGCAAACATTGTTAATTTTAAAGAGGTAAAGAGGTAAATCATCTGTATAGATGGAGTACATAAGCGGAGCCAAGCAGCTTCCTTGAGAAATTCCTCACTAAGGACATGCTATCAGAATAATCTCCATTAAAGAAGACTTTCTGTGATCTATGCTTCAAATAACTTTCCATCCAAGCAACTGCAGATTGTGTAAGTCCATAGATCTCCAGCTTTTCAAGGAGGAGCCTGTGGTCAATTACATCAAATGCTGCTGTAAAATCTAATCAGTGAACACAATAAAGTCACAGTCTGGTCTGGTCCTGTCGGTCTGTGGATCCTGTCGGTCTGTGGATCCTGTCGGTCTGTCGGTCTGTGGATCCTGTCAGTCTGTGGATCCTGTCGGTCTGTCGGTCTGTGGATCCTGTCGGTCTGTCGGTCTGTGGATCCTGTCGGTCTGTGGATCCTGTCGGTCTGTCGGTCTGTGGATCCTGTCGGTCTGTCGGTCTGTGGATCCTGTCAGTCTATGGATCCTGTCGGTCTGTCGGTCTGTGGATCCTGTCGGTCTGTGGATCCTGTCAGTCTGTGGATCCTGTCGGTCTGTGGATCCTGTCGGTCTGTCGGTCTGTGGGTCCTGTCGGTCTGTGGATCCTGTCAGTCTGTGGATCCTGTCAGTCTGTGGATCCTGTCGGTCTGTCGGTCTGTGGATCCTGTCGGTCTGTGGATCCTGTCGGTCTGTCGGTCTGTGGATCCTGTCGGTCTGTGGATCCTGTCAGTCTGTGGATCCTGTCGGTCTGTGGATCCTGTCGGTCTGTCGGTCTGTGGGTCCTGTCGGTCTGTGGATCCTGTCAGTCTGTGGATCCTGTCGGTCTGTGGATCCTGTCAGTCTGTGGATCCTGTCAGTCTGTGGATCCTGTCAGTCTGTGGATCCTGTCAGTCTGTGGATCCTGTCGGTCTGTCGGTCTGTGGATCCTGTCGGTCTGTGGATCCTGTCAGTCTGTGGATCCTGTCGGTCTGTGGATCCTGTCAAGTCTCTTGAGATGAAATATGTTGTTATCATCCTGCTGATATTTGTGTTGTAGTCGGCTGAAGGCCCGATGACTGATCAGACTCTTCTCCTGGTTTCCAGCAGCAACACACTGCGGCGTGTTGCTGCTGCCTCTTGAGTTCTCGTGCAGAACTGGTCCGATTCACAAGGCGTCACCAGCTTCTTACATACTTTAGATTAAGAAGTTAGCAGCTGCCTTCATTTGCCCTCAAGCTTCTATTTTTTTCTCTGCTGGATGTTTATACCTCAGCACAGACGAGGACGTTTTTCTGTACACGCTTTAATTTCACCTGCAACAAGAATAAATACGCAGCTTCTGTCTCTGTCGTCACCTCGACTCTGTCAACCAACAGAAAACACTCAGTCAGACTGAAGAAATGAAATCGACCGACTCAAAACTGCAACAAGTGATTTGAGATCGACCTTCAGAGGAACAATGACTTCCTGTCCCAACGTGACTGTGAGGAGACCTGCAGTCAAAAACTTTGGAAATTCAGTCAGAACACAAATGTTTTCATAGTGAAACACACACACACACACACACACACACACACACAGCCTCGGGGACACGGAGCTGCTTTAAAACAGTTTTTGGGTGAAATCCAGAGCGGATTGATGCTGACAGCGTCAGATAATTCACCCTGAGTCCGGACTTACAGGCTCACTCTGTAATGTTTTCACTCAGTCCCAAACCTTCTGCGCTCATTAGTCCGTTAACACTCGCTCTGTCTCCGTCCTCGTCCGTCCACGTGAAGAGTTAAACTTCATACGTGTGTAGTGTGTGTGTGTAGTGTGTGTGTGTGTGTGTGTGTGTGTGTGTGTGTGTTTGCATGTCGACTGCTCTCACTGTGATTGATGGCATTGTTTAAAGCCAGGGAGGCTTTGGAAAGCTTTGCTATTGTTTCAGCTCTTGGCAAGAAGTCTTCTTTAGAAAAACAAGAGTGAGGAGGAGGAGGGTGGACGGGCGAATAAAAAGAATTAGAAAACAAAACAAGAGTTGTCTTCACACTCATCACACTCCAGTCCGAGCGCTTCATCTTGAATCTGATAGTCGCCCGCTGGGATTCCTCGCTCGCCCTTCAAACTGCAGCGCCATCCAAAAACACCCCCGCCCCCCTCGCCCCCGCCCCCTCCTCACACCACCAACCAAACCACAGCTATCCGTGCCCACCCCACCCGGCCAACCCCCCGGGAAGACAGAGAGCGAGGGGACAGAGCAGGAAAAATAAAACACACACCAGGAATGTACCAACACACAAACATGGCGTCCGCCCAGGCCCTCCGCTCTGTTCCACTGTTATTCTTACAAGATGTTTGGGGCTCGGCTCTGGTCACCCGGCCCGACACCAACCGCAGAATTTCTGATATTTCTCCGCGCTGCCCCCCTCCCCCGACAGCTCCACCTCCACCTCCATGCCCCTGCTGTGGAGCCGCTGGGAATGTTTTATAAAAACATGGCGCCGCGGGCCTCGGCCGGTGGTCCGCTACAGAAAACATGGCGAGCATGGCCGCTGGCCCCCGAGGGCCCCTGGGGGCCTCATCAGCATCGACCAGTGGTACGGCCCCGAGGGCGCGAGGCATGTTGTTCCAGTCCGGTCCTGTCGGTTCTGATGGATGGGAGAACACTTTCCTCCGCTCGGCCTCAGAGATGGATGAGTTCTGTCTCCACATCAGAAACATGAAAAATGTTTATGGTGCGTTTTTAAAGTAATTATATCTCGAGCTTATACAAATGAATTCAGCATTGAATTATGGGTAATTTACAGAAAATGAGTCTTTACTTTTTATTCTCCCAGAACGAAGGAGAGCGACTGCCAAGCTCCTCTTATAGACTGAACATGGAGTCAGTGTAGGAGGGAATGGAACCAGCAACCCTGGGACTGTTACAGTTAGTGCCTGTGTGCACATTATGTTTTTCTCTGAGCGTCAGTGTCTTTTTTCAGTTGTTCCTAACGAGGAGCGAGCAGCAGCAGAGCCCAGCGTCTCTGCTCCGACTGCTTCCAGTTGAAAATCTCTGAACTCCTCAGAAAGACTCTGCTGACGTCACTGTGTCTTCTTCTTCTTCCTGGCCGACGTGATGATACTCACTGTATATTTGTCTCCTATGGATGATGTCATCACCCACATCCTCCTCGCTCTGATGTCCCCATGTCAAATAAAAAACAACTCAAATCTGTTCAGAGTGAACCCTCTTCACAAAACCATCAATAGAGGATCTCTGAAAAAGAAAAGACGCTGTCAGAGTTTCCTCTGGTATCAGTCAGCTGATCAACGAGAGGAGTCCGGAAGTGATGCTACAGGCTAACACTAAGATAGCTGCAGGCTAACACTAAGCTAGCTGCAGGCTAACGCTAAGATAGCTACAGGCTAACACTAAGATAGCTACAGGCTAACACTAAGCTAGCTGCAGGCTAACGCTAAACTAGCTGTGTCATCAGTGAAGTGTAATGTGTTCGTCACTTTAACATCAGCTCCACGCTCACCAGCTGCAAAAATGACTTACTGTAATATAAGTAGATACAGTAGAGGGAGAAAAGAACGTACAGTACTTGAGTAAATGTACTTAGTTACATGTAACTGCCGCCTGGTCTCATCATGTTCAGTCTGAACACACAGGTGTAAACACTTAGTATTCAATACTGCTGATGTCAGCGTCAAACAAACAACAAGTCATCAACCACAGCTCACACACACACACACACACACACACACACAAACACACACACTCACACACACACACACACACACACACACACACACACACACACACACACACACAGCTGTCTGTGAAGTTTCGGTTTGAGTGAAGAAACATGAAACCAGCCTGAAGTGATTCAGAGTGACGACCAGCAGCTTCTCTCACTGCTGTCCCCACAACCTGAGGTGTGTGTGTGTGTGTGTGTGTGTGTGTGTGTGTGTGTGTGTGTGTGTGTGTGTGTGTATGTGTGTGTGCAGACGATCTAATTGGAGACAGGTGAATAATTGGTGGATTAAGGCACCGCCCTCAGTCTGGATTGGCTGGGCGTGGAGGAATAAAGTTAAGTGTGATTACTCCTCATTACACACATAAATACCCCTGCAGTGTGTTTAGGCTTATCCACATTATGACTGAGTCCTCCTGAGTCCACCTGAGACCTCCTGAGTCCTCCTGAGTCCCCCTGAGACCTCCTGAGTCCACCTGAGTCCCCCTGAGTCCTCCTGAGTCCACCTGAGTCCACCTGAGACCTCCTGAGTCCCCCTGAGTCCTCCTGAGTCCACCTGAGTCCTCCTGAGTCCCCCTGAGTCCCCCTGAGTCCTCCTGAGTCCCCCTGAGTCCTCCTGAGTCCTCCTGAGTCCACCTGAGTCCACCTGAGTCCTCCTGAGTCCACCTGAGTCCTCCTGAGTCCACCTGAGTCCACCTGAGTCCTGAGTCAGACTGTCAGACAGCCGGATGGCGGTTGCTAGGCAACATAACAATCAGAGCTGGAGTGAAGAATCAGCCAATCAGGGACCAGAGGACGAGAAGACTCAGACATACGTTGATGTTTCTGCTGAGTGGAGACTGTTACCAGAAACAGACTCACACAGGTGAGCTGGTCAC
>NC_140185.1:37978992-37986492 GCF_965226575.1 Pagrus pagrus | reverse complement strand
CTTTGTTTTATGTGTTTGTAGCTAAAGCTTCACCATCACACCGTGAGCAGCGAGCAGTGTTTAATGAGCTGAACTGGCCCGGCCCGTCTCCACACACTGTGTTATTTGTGCAGTGAAGTTCTGGCTGTGAGCTCAGGAGCGCTGAGATGAAGAGTTTTGTCTCAGACGTGATTACAGGTTACACTATAAGACATGATTGACAATCGTTTGTTCGTTGGACTAACGGGATGTTTCCCTGTTTCTCCAGTCAGGCTGACAGTGAATGCAGCATTAGCTCACTGAAGCTGTTAGCTTCCTGTGATCTGAGCTCAAATTAGCTACAACGTTAGCTGATATCTGAAAACTATTACTCCAACCTTTGGTGTAATTAATATTATGACCAGCACAGCGTGATGCCATGCCCCAAGTGACTGGTGTGAACAGACCCTGAGGAGGTCCACGCCTCCCCCAGCAGGAGGTGCCGGACGTGTTAGGGGTAAATCTTTAGATGGATGGAGGTATCAGCACGTATCAGCCCGGATTAGTCTGGATCAGACCCAGACAGATAATGAGGGGAGTTGGTCGATCAGCGTTAACACCACACTCAATCTCCTCACCACACTTCACAACACACACACACATTCCTCACATAACTCTGACTGACAGCGACTGGAGGCGGAGAATAGACACCATACTGTGTGTGTGTGTGTGTGTGTGTGTGTGTGTGTGTGTGTGTGTGTGTCTTCCTCCAAGCAGTACCTGGTTGTGAGGTGGGCTGGGCTGAAGGACGGAGGCGTAAACACACCTTACTGCACCACGTTTACATTCCTGACATACAGAGTCACTGACACACACACACACACACACACACACACACACACACACACACACACACACACACAGAGTACAGTAATAACTTGTCTCACAGACACTTATTATCTGGCTCCCAGCCACAGACGTTTGACTGTTTCTGGGTCTTTTCATACAGAAAACTTCACTCACATGATCTCTCTCTCATTTACACACACACACACACACACACACACACACACACACACACACACACACACACACACACACACACACGATGTACATGTTGTATCTGTGTGTTGTTGCTCTTCACTGGAGCTTTATAACGTTCACCAAACCTAAACTTTAATATCTTTACGGCTCGTCACATTGAAACATACGACTCGTCTGCTGCGTCGCTGTCAGACACATTTCAACATGGCGAGTGTGAGACTGAGGCTCTGCAGCAGATTTTAAATAAAGCTCTGTGGGTTTGAACAATGTTTGCAGTCTGAACTGACGGAGCCACTGGAGGGACGGGCCGAGTGAAGGAGGTTAAAATCACTGATGGATGGTCCTGAAGGCTGTTCATCATTGTGACAGACGCTGGCTTATTGTCATCGTTCAGAACAGCATTAAATAAATCTGTTAATTACACCGACTGCAACGAGCCGGCTGGACTGTCAGTGGAACAGTTATTAAAGGAACAGTTCACTCTACATTTTTACAGCCTAAACATAGAAAACATCGCGATAGATACACACCGGTATTTACTTCCTGCTGTGAGTGTCAAAGTCTCAAATCACCAGTGCAGCAGATCCCTCTTGTGTTTGTGTGTCGCTCGGTGGCTCACAGCAGGAAGTAAACACCGGTGTGTATCTATCGCGAGTCTCGTTCATCTTGTCCAGGCAGATGCAGCATAGCGACTGTTGAGGCTGTAAAAATGTACTAAATGACGTCGTTTGGAGTAAACTCTGGATGTCGCCACTTCAGGACACTTGGATTGCAGCGGACGAGCAGTATGGAGGAATATTACAAAGTTTTTGTGGAGTTTTATGAACCTTTTCGTCTCGGACGCCATTAAAGCTCGTTATATGGATTATTGCTGCAGGAGGGAACCCCGCGGGTCTCCAGCTGCACTTTGAGGAATAAGAAACTACACCGGACTTCTCATCAGCAGGAGGGAAGCGGCTGGTTATTTCCGGCCCGCTTCCCCCGCCGCGCTATGGTGACGTCATCACCAGTCGCCTCCGCCAGCTGCACCTGTGGCTGAAGGGATACTGCCTTGCCAAAAGTATCCCATATGTGGACAATTTTATCGCTTTTTTAAACAGACCCCACCTTTTTAAACCAGACGGCCTACACCCAAATCAGGAGGGGTCAAGGCTTTTATCAGTCAACATTGACCTGACTGTCCGCACCACAACCACCTCCTGACTCACTACACCCATACACAGGCCCCCTGCATCTCACTCACACTCACCTCCACCCCCCCCTACCTACACCATACACACCCCTCCCTCAGTGACCCCAGTGGCACAGGACAATATTCACACAATAGAAACTATAATATCACACAGACAAATGAGACCCAGGACTGTTTTTAGATCAAACTGTGTTTTTAACATTCCACTGAAAAAAAGTGATGAGTGCACGTTCAGCACAGATGTTAAAATGGCTGTGCTGAACGTGCGCTCTCTTTTAAACAAATCTTTTATTATAAATGATATTATTTTAGATAATAACCTGGACAGCATTCTCCTAACAGAGACATGGCTTGGGACTGACGCACCTGTTGTTCTCACCGAGGCTTCCCCACCAAATTTTAACTTTTTATTTTCTACTAGGGGGTGCAGAAGAGGGGGCGGTACTGCTTCAATCACAAAGACCAACATGCACACAAACGAAGTCAATTTTAACAAATACTCTTCTTTTGAATACCATGCCTTCGTTTTTAGCAGTCCACCCATCCTCTGCATAGCTGTCTACCGACCACCCCAGTATTCCACTTCTTTTATTAGTGAATTCTCAGAGCTTTTATCAATTATTCATACCTCTTTTAACAGAATTTTAATAACCGGTGATTTTAATTTACACGTCGACATCTCCTCAGACTTAATGTCCAGAGAATTTTTAAACCTTTTACACTGCCTCGATTTTAAGCAGCACGTCACGCAGCCGACCCACAGCAGGGGACGCACCTTGGACCTGGTTATATCTTATGGTCTGTCCGTTGGTGCGCCCTCTGTTGTGGACCTGGCTGTGTCTGACCACTTTTGTGTGTTTTTTACAATCACCAGTTTTAATCAGCGGGAGGCCCCTGTGAGAACAGTGAGGAAACGCTACCTAACTTCTGAAGTGGCTGCAAATTTTATCCAGATCTTACAGAGCACTCCTGCAGAAATTCTACCAGCACCCTGCGATTTTATTACTGACAACTTCAACAATAAAATAAAGTCAACACTCGACTCAGTGGCTCCACTTCTTATCAAAACGATTAAAACAAGACCTACACCCCCGTGGAGAACTGAGGAAATTAAAAAACTCAAAAGGGAATGCAGGAGTGCTGAAAGGAGATGGAGAAAATCAAAGTTGACAGTTCACCATGACATACTACGTCAACACCTCAAAATTTACAATAACACAGTCAAACAGGCAAGAATCTCCCACTTCCAAAACCTAATCCATGACCATAAAAACAACCCCAAATTCTTATTCTCCACAATCGATCTTTTAACAAACAAAAATTTTAAAAAATCCTCCAAGACACCAGATAACGCCCTTTGCGAGGATTTTGCAGACCACTTCAGAAGAAAAATCAATGACATCAGATCAAGTCTTTTATCCCAACAGCTTTTAACACCTGGATCATTGCTTTTACCCGAGGAAACACTGGAGAGTTTTGCCCTGGTTGATGCGAGGACACTTGGTCGAGTTTTCACCCAGGTAAAACCCACAACCTGCCTTTTAGATCCCATTCCCACACCGTTTTTTAAAACACTCTATGGATTCTTTGAGGAACAGCTGCTGTATTTGGTGAATTGCTCTCTTCAGACGGGTGTCTTCCCCACCTCCTTTAAAACAGCGGTGGTGAAGCCCCTTCTGAAGAAGAGTGATTTAGACCCCAATGTTTTAAATAACTACCGGCCTGTATCCAACTTACCATTTTTAAGTAAAATTTTAGAAAAACTTGTTTTTAATCAAGTAAACGAATTTTTAAACTCAAAACATATTTTAGAGACTCACCAGTCTGGTTTTAGGATGAACCACAGTACAGAGACAGCACTCTTAAAGATTTTAAATGACATCAGGTATAATTTGGATAACAACAAACTCACCGTCTTGGTACTACTGGATCTAACCGCCGCCTTCGATACAGTAGACCATCACATTTTATTAAATAGACTGAGGAACCTGGTCGGCCTCTCTGGTACTGTTTTTAACTGGTTCACATCCTACCTCACTGATCGAAGTTTCTTTGTAAGTATGGATACATGTTCCTCGAGAATCCATAAGATAAAGTGTGGGGTTCCCCAAGGGTCAATTTTAGGTCCAACTCTTTTTAATCTTTACATGCTGCCCCTTGGGGACGTCATCAGGAGGCACGGCATCAGCTTCCATAGTTACGCTGATGATACGCAACTGTACATCGCCGTGTCTCCTGATGACACAGGGCCAATTGATGTCCTTTTTAACTGTATTTTAGACATTAAGTCATGGATGGCAGCAAACTTCCTACAGCTCAACCAGGACAAAACAGAGGTTTTAGTCATTGGTCCTGAAGGCCAGAGAGAGAAACTTTTACCAAAGTTACAGGATTTTAAACCCTCAAAATCAGTTAAAAATCTCGGCGTGATTTTTGACTCTGAGCTCACTTTTATTCCACACATCAAAAACATAACAAAGATAGGTTTTTACCATCTTAAGAATATAGCCAGAGTCCGCCCGTTTCTCTCTCAGGCCAGCACGGAGGTGCTGATGCATGCTTTTATCTCTTGTCGTTTAGATTATTGTAATGCCCTGCTCTCAGGGGTCCGTTTCACAAAGCAGGTTCAACAAACTCTGAGTCTAACCTTGAACTCTGAGTTGATCTACTCTGAGATAGGAAACTCTGAGTTCTCGGTTCCAGAACAGCTGATTTGAGTTAGTTTGATCAACTCGGAGTAGTTTCACCTGGAGTTAAGCGCGTGCGCCACAAGTATAAAAAGACAGCGTCAATGGAGCCTCGATTCGACGAGTCACCATGGCAACGGAGAAGAGGAGGGCTACGTTTTTCACCCCACTGGGCGTTTCAGGGCGAGGCACACTTTTCTGACCGCTCTGCATACAGTTGCCTTGCTCAAGTGCTCTGCATCTCCGACGTTGTATAAAAAACTCCCATTTGCAAAAAAGCGCAGCGCAACACACAATATCTGCTGGGATGTGAGAGCATGACTTCGGTTGGTAATGTTGGAAATGTAAGGACGGATTAGGTTGTGTATGTAAATGATGGACTGTGACGTGAAACGGTACCGCTCAAAAAGATAATTGTCTGGAAATCCAAGAACATCTATGCGCGGTCTGATAATCATCTCCCGACGAGTATTTAATTCTCTGCGCAGTAATGCTGCACCTTCATCCACGGATCATTATCAAAAGGACATGCCATGGTAGTGAAAATAGTCGCCACCTAATATAACTTGTAGGCGGACTGACTTATTTTTTTTTTTTAAACAGACGGCAGAACTATATTACGCCAAAACTCGCCTGCTGACTGAATGAATGAGGAAATCAAATACCGTGTGTGGCTGAAAGAGGCGGAGACAGAGAGAAACTCGAGGTTTGTTGAGAAAAACCTGGTCCCGACCAGGTTAGGTTCATAGAGCATGTTACCATGGTAACTGACTGAGAGCTTAAGTTACCTCTCTCTGTGAAACAGGCTAGAGTTACCCCTCCTTCTCTGGTTTGAGTTACCTCCCTTTGTGAAACGGAAAACTCAGAGTTTCCCTCATTTCAGGGTTAACAGACTCAGAGTTTTCACTAAACCTGCTTTGTGAAACGGACCCCTGGTCTTCCCAAAAAGAGCATGCATAACTTACAATTATTACAAAACTCAGCTGCACGAGTGCTGACGAGGACCAGAGGGCGGGAGCATATTACACCTGTTTTAAAATCGCTGCATTGGCTCCCTGTGCGCTTCAGGATTGATTTTAAGGTTCTTCTACTAGTTTTTAAGTGTCTTAACGGTCTTGGTCCTTCTTATCTATCTGCATTACTTTTACGCTATCAACCCTCGCGGAGCCTGAGGTCCTCTGGTGCCGGCCTTTTAACAATACCACAAGTTAGAACTAGAACACACGGGGAGGCGGCATTCAGTTATTATGGCCCCCGATTGTGGAACAGCCTCCCAGAGAACCTCAGGGCCGCAGAGACTGTTGATGTTTTTAAAAAGAGGCTCAAGACCCATCTTTTTAATCAGGCTTTTAACTAAACTCATTTAACTCTTTCTAAGTTCTTACATTTTTTATTATTATTTATTACTATCCTTATTTATTTATTATTATTTATTTACATATTTATTATTATTATTATTATTATTATTATTATTATATTTTTATTTTTAGCTTAGTTTATCCTGTTTTATTACTTTATTGTTTTACTTCAATGTTTTATTTCAATGTTTTAGTCGTTACTTATGGTCTATTTTATACATTCTATTGTTTTATTCCCTCAGTTTTTATACCTTTTATCTTATTTTACTGTTTTAGCCCCTCGATCTTCCAGTGTTTCCTCCTGGGGGCCTACCACACCGGGAGTTGCTTCTGGTCCACCGATGGGGGTGCTGTCCCGTGGACGGCCCTGGCCCGGGTGGCTAGAGAGCTCCTCCTCCTGTCTGCCTGGGCTCGGGGGGTCTATGTGGTGGCGCCCCTGCAGTCATGGACCATGATTCCTCTCGGTGTGCATGGCCCCCAAAGGTAGCTTCCTCCTCACCTGTGATTTCGGTGCCCAGCCATGTCTCCTTAGCAACAGCTAGTGTATGTGTGTGGGTGTGTGTATGTTTGTGTGTGGGTGTGTATGTAAATGTGTATCTGTGTGTATGTTTGTGGGGGTGGGAGGTTTGTGGTCTTCATGGTGTTTTGTATTGTTTTGTTCTGTTTTGTTCTGTTTTGTTTTTAACCTCTGTGAGGCACTTTGTGTTACCGTACAGTATGAAAAGTGCCATATAAATAAAGTTGATTGATTGATTGATTGAGGAGGGGGAGTCCATAATGACTGAAGTTTGTTTTAGAGTGAACTATTCCTTTAATGAAAGCAGCTGGGACCAGAACGAAACGAGCGATAAGGTGAACCAACGCTCTGTTCTGACTGTAGCTCCTCATCGGAGGTTTACATTCACACTGATCTTCAGAATATGACAGGTGATGTCACCAGCATGTTCCTGATTGAGTCACGTGGGATCTGCAGGTGTTCTTGTTTCAGGACTTTCCTCTGGACGGGAACTGAGACTTTTAATATGGACTCAAGTCAAAGTTTCCTCAGTGAGAAAGAAGAAATGTGAACAGGGTCCAAACAGAGCAGAGGTTCTGTCTGACAGTCGGTTCAGGTGACTTCAGTCTGCAGGGAGTCAAGAAGGACTCAGAGTGACCCAGGTGTGTCCTTCATCACCTGTCTTCAGCCTTCATGAGAGGCCGTGCTCACACTCTGATTGGCTGTGAGGGGAACGACCCAAGCTGCTCTCCATCATTAATCAGG
>NC_140185.1:37968992-37976492 GCF_965226575.1 Pagrus pagrus | reverse complement strand
GCGGAGGGAGAGGAGGAGTGGAGGAGCGGAGGGAGAGGAGGAGCGGAGGGAGAGGAGGAGCGGGGGGAGAGGAGGAGCGGAGGAGCGGGAGAGGAGGAGAGTGGAGGGAGAGGAGGAGCAGAGGGAGAGGAGGAGCGGAGGGAGAGGAGCAGGGGGAGAGGAGGAGCGGGGGGAGAGGAGGAGCGGAGGAGTGGAGGGAGAGGAGGAGCGGGGGAGAGGAGGAGCGGAGGAGTGGAGGGAGAGGAGGAGCGGGGGGAGAGGAGGAGAGGAGGAAGAGGAGGAGCGGAGGGAGAGGAGGGAGAGGAGGAGCGGAGGGAGAGGAGGAGCGGGAGAGGAGGAGCAGAGGGAGAGGAGGAGCGGGAGAGGAGGAGAGGAGGAGTGGAGGGAGAGGAGGAGCGGGGGAGAGGAGGAGTGGAGGAGCGGAGGGAGAGGAGGAGCGGAGGGAGAGGAGGAGCGGGGGGAGAGGAGGAGCGGAGGAGCGGGAGAGGAGGAGAGTGGAGGGAGAGGAGGAGCAGAGGGAGAGGAGGAGCGGAGGGAGAGGAGCAGGGGGAGAGGAGGAGCGGGGGGAGAGGAGGAGCGGAGGAGTGGAGGGAGAGGAGGAGCGGGGGAGAGGAGGAGCGGAGGAGTGGAGGGAGAGGAGGAGCGGGGGGAGAGGAGGAGAGGAGGAAGAGGAGGAGCGGAGGGAGAGGAGGGAGAGGAGGAGCGGAGGGAGAGGAGGAGCGGGAGAGGAGGAGCAGAGGGAGAGGAGGAGCGGGAGAGGAGGAGAGGAGGAGTGGAGGGAGACGAGGAGCGGGGGGAGAGGAGGAGCAGAGGAGCGGAGGGAGAGGAGGAGCGGAGGGAGAGGAGCAGCGGAGGGAGAGGAGCAGGGGAGGGAGAGGAGGAGCGGGAGAGGAGGAGCAGAGGGAGAGGAGGAGCGGAGGGAGAGGAGCAGCGGAGCGAGAGGAGCAGAGGAGGGAGAGGAGGAGCGGAGGGAGAGGAGGAGCGGAGGAGTGGAGGGAGACGAGGAGCGGGGGGAGAGGAGGAGCAGAGGAGCGGAGGGAGAGGAGGAGAGTGGAGGGAGAGGAGGAGCGGAGGGAGAGGAGCAGGGGAGGGAGAGGAGCACGAGGGAGAGGAGCAGGGGAGGGAGAGGAGGAGCGGAGGGAGAGGAGGAGCGGAGGAGTGGAGGGAGAGGAGGAGCGGAGGGAGAGGAGGAGAGGAGGAAGAGGAGGAGCGGGGGAGAGGAGGAGCAGAGGGAGAGGAGCAGCGGAGGGAGAGGAGGAGCGGAGGGAGAGGAGGAGAGGAGGAAGAGGAGGAGCGGGAGAGGAGGAGCAGAGGAGTGGAGGGAGAGGAGGAGCGGAGGGAGAGGAGGAGCGGGGGGAGAGGAGCAGCGGAGGGAGAGGAGCAGGGGAGGGAGAGGAGGAGCGGAGGGAGAGGAGGAGCGGGAGAGGAGGAGCAGAGGGAGAGGAGGAGCGGAGGGAGAGGAGCAGCGGAGCGAGAGGAGCAGAGGAGGGAGAGGAGGAGCGGAGGGAGAGGAGGAGAGTGGAGGGAGAGGAGGAGAGTGGAGGGAGACGAGGAGCGGGGGAGAGGAGGAGCAGAGGAGCGGAGGGAGAGGAGGAGCGGAGGGAGAGGAGGAGAGTGGAGGGAGAGGAGCACGAGGGAGAGGAGCAGGGGAGGGAGAGGAGGAGGGGAGGGAGAGGAGGAGCGGAGGGAGAGGAGGAGCGGAGGAGTGGAGGGAGAGGAGGAGCGGAGGGAGAGGAGGAGAGGAGGAAGAGGAGGAGCGGGGGAGAGGAGGAGCAGAGGGAGAGGAGCAGCGGAGGGAGAGGAGGAGCGGAGGGAGAGGAGGAGAGGAGGAAGAGGAGGAGCGGGAGAGGAGGAGCAGAGGAGTGGAGGGAGAGGAGGAGCGGAGGGAGAGGAGGAGCGGGGGGAGAGGAGGAGCGGAGGAGTGGAGGGAGAGGAGGAGCGGAGGAGTGGAGGGAGAGGAGGAGCGGAGGGAGAGGAGGAGCGGGAGAGGAGGAGCAGAGGGAGAGGAGGAGAGTGGAGGGAGAGGAGGAGAGTGGAGGGAGAGGAGGAGCGGAGGGAGAGGAGGAGCAGAGGAGCGGAGGGAGAGGAGGAGCGGAGGGAGAGGAGGAGAGTGGAGGGAGAGGAGGAGCGGAGGGAGAGGAGCAGCGGAGGGAGAGGAGCAGGGGAGGGAGAGGAGCACGAGGGAGAGGAGGAGCGGAGGAGTGGAGGGAGAGGAGGAGCGGAGGGAGAGGAGGAGAGGAGGAAGAGGAGGAGCGGGGGAGAGGAGGAGCAGAGGGAGAGGAGCAGCGGAGGGAGAGGAGGAGCGGAGGGAGAGGAGGAGAGGAGGAAGAGGAGGAGCGGGAGAGGAGGAGCAGAGGAGTGGAGGGAGAGGAGGAGCGGAGGGAGAGGAGGAGCGGGGGGAGAGGAGGAGCGGAGGAGTGGAGGGAGAGGAGGAGCGGAGGGAGAGGAGGAGCGGGAGAGGAGGAGCAGAGGGAGAGGAGGAGCGGGAGAGGAGGAGCGGAGGGAGAGGAGGAGCGGAGGAAGAGGAGGAGCGGGAGAGGAGGAGCAGAGGGAGAGGAGGAGCAGAGGGAGAGGAGGAGAGGAGGAGCGGAGGGAGAGGAGGAGAGGAGGAAGAGGAGGAGCGGGAGAGGAGGAGCAGAGGGAGAGGAGGAGCGGAGGAGCGGAGGGAGAGGAGGAGCGGAGGGAGAGGAGGAGCGGAGGGAGAGGAGCAGGGGAGGGAGAGGAGGAGCAGAGGGAGAGGAGGAGCGGAGGGAGAGGAGGAGCAGAGGGAGAGGAGCGGAGGAAGAGGAGGAGCGGAGGGAGAGGAGGAGCGGAGGGAGAGGAGCAGCGGAGGGAGAGGAGGAGCAGAGGGAGAGGAGGAGCGGAGGGAGAGGAGGAGCAGAGGGAGAGGAGGAGCAGAGGGAGAGGAGCAGCGGAGGGAGAGGAGGAGCAGAGGGAGAGGAGCGGAGGGAGAGGAGGAGCGGAGGGAGAGGAAGAGCAGAGGGAGAGGAGCGTAGGGAGAGGAGGAGCGGAGGAAGAGGAGGAGCGGAGGGAGAGGAGGAGCAGAGGGAGAGGAGGAGCGGAGGGAGAGGAGGAAGAGGAGGAGCGGAGGAAGAGGAGGAGCGGAGGGAGAGGAGGGAGAGGAGCAGCGGAGGGAGAGGAGGAGCGGAGGGAGAGGAGCAGCGGAGGGAGAGGAGGAGCGGAGGGAGAGGAGCAGCGGAGGGAGAGGAGGAGCGGAGGAGTGGAGGGAGAGGAGGAGCGGAGGAGTGGAGGGAGAGGAGGAGCGGAGGGAGCGGAGGGAGAGGAGGAGGAGAGGGAGAGGAGGAGCGGAGGGAGAGGAGGAGCGGAGGGAGAGGAGGAGCAGAGGGAGAGGAGGAGCGGAGGGAGAGGAGGAGCAGAGGGAGAGGAGCAGCTGGCTCTGCGTGATGTTCAGTCTGCAGAGGTCTGGACCCGCTCCAGCGTCTCCAGCGACAGCAGGAGGTCCGCTGACAAACACGCCGGCGCTGTGAGAGCAGGATGTCTCCATCAAGGTCCAGACCAAGACCCGGTTCCACTCGCACATCGAGGACTCACCTCATCTCTGACACACAGCAGACACACAACAGACACACAACAGACACACAACAGACACACAGCAGAGACACAACTGACACACAGCAGAGACACAACAGACACACAACTGAGGCTATGTACACACGTAGCCGGGTATTTTTAAAACCGAATATTTCCCCCCCTCCGTTTATAAAATAAATTTTATCCACACTACCTCGTTTTTGAAAACAAACCCTTCCACACATAACCGAACATCTGCGTTTTCAATCACAAATCACCGACAATGTTATCCGTCGCCTGTGCTCTTGGAGCAGTAGTTGGGCTTGTAAAATCAAGGAGGTCAACAGCGCCTGCACAATAGTTAACACCACCACAGTTTTCAAGGCACTCGGAGCCATGCTTCTGCAGTAAACAAAGGTCGCACGTTTGATGTCAGAGCAGATTTGTTGTTGTTTTGGCGCATGTTGTGACGTTTGAAAACGCAAAACTCCGGTTATCTCTGTCTACACGCAAATGCATAACGGAGTATTCGCAAATCTTCACTTTGCCCGGAGTTTTTTTAAATATTCATTTATGATGCGTTTTCATGTGGATGACAGGTCCAAACGTAGAAAAATACATTCGTTTTAGCAGATACCCGGCTACGTGTGTACGGGGTCTGACACACAACAGACACACAACTGACACACAGCAGACACACGACAGACACACAACATTCAAACCACTGACAGGTGAAGCAGATAGTGTTGATGATGTAGAGGTGGAACATATTTGTCTCCCGTTAGGATTAAAAATGGGCGACATGAAGAAAACTTTGTGTTCGACAGTTCTGCGTCACACGGTGTGTTGTGTGTCTGCTGTGTTCTGCGTCACACGGTGTGTTGCGTGTCTGATGTTCTGCGTCACACAGTGTGTTGCGTGTCTGATGTGTTCTGCGTCACACAGTGTGTTGCGTGTCTGATGTTCTGCGTCACACGGTGTGTTGCGTGTCTGATGTGTTCTGCGTCACACAGTGTGTTGCGTGTCTGATGTTCTGCGTCACACAGTGTGTTGCGTGTCTGATGTGTTCTGCGTCACAGTGTGTTGTGTGTCCGCTGTGTTCTGCGTCACACAGTGTGTTGCGTGTCTGATGTGTTCTGCGTCACACAGTGTGTTGCGTGTCTGATGTTCTGCGTCACACGGTGTGTTGTGTGTCTGATGTGTTCTGCGTCACAGTGTGTTGTGTGTCCGCTGTGTTCTGCGTCACACAGTGTGTTGCGTGTCTGATGTTCTGCGTCACACGGTGTGTTGTGTGTCTGATGTGTTCTGGACGGCTCACACTGACTGTTGATTTTCATGATCATTGCTGCTCCAAACCAAAAGTGAAGCAGGATGCACTGTGTGTAGACTGCTGGAGGGAGTGTGGTGCTGAGGACGGTGTTCTGCTGGGGAGGTTTGGATCGTAGCATTGATGTGACTGACGTGGACCTGCAGACCAGGTTCTCCTCTGATGGCAGTGACCTCTTCAAGCAGGATCATGTGCCCGGACACAGTGAACAAACAGTCCAGGCTGTTCAAACTCTCCGGATCTCATCAGGTCAATCATCTGTGGGATGTTCTGATCCATTCAGGGCCCAAACTCACAACTGAGAGGAGTTAAAGGATCTGCTGCTCATTCACAGATCTCCACTGAGGCCAGAACCACTGCTGTGTGTGTGTGTGTGTGTGTGCAGTGAATTTAAACTGGTCCTGGCTGCTGCAGCAGCTCTGTTTAACTGCTGGCCCCCAGTCGGGCCCCTGGGGGCCTCCGGTTGAGCTGTCGGTCTGAGCCCTGGCCTCTGACAGCCTGTCATTTGCAGCACTGACGGAGCTCAGAACGACCCCCCCGCTGCCGGGTAATCTCCCAGAATTCCAATAATCTGTGCAGTTGCGGCCTGTCATCAGCCGCCGGCGAGGAGCCGCAGACCGGTCGGTGGGGCCCGGCGTGGATGTGGACGCTGAGCGTATTGTTCTGTTCTGACTCTCACAGTCGCTGTGTGGCCGAGGAGAAGCAGAACGGGCCTAAAAATAGTTTGTCAGTAAAAATAGTTTCTGTTCGGAGGCTCCACTGAAACCAGAGGCTCTGTTTGAGTTGGAGCAGAGTGTGGGATCGCTGTCTCTCTCTGGACGGGCTGCTCGCTCGCCCACGTGTGTGTGTCTGTGTGTGTGTGTCTGTGTGAGCGTGTGTGTGTGTGTGTGTATGTGTGTGTGTGTCTGTGTCTGTGTGAGCGTGTGTGTGTCTCTGTGTGAGCGTGTGTGTGTGTGTGTGTGTGTCTCTGTGTGAGAGTGTGTGTGTCTCTGTGTGAGCGTGTGT
Source organism: Pagrus pagrus (assembly GCF_965226575.1). Classification (NCBI taxonomy): domain Eukaryota; kingdom Metazoa; phylum Chordata; class Actinopteri; order Spariformes; family Sparidae; genus Pagrus; species Pagrus pagrus. The sequence continues at coordinate 37,970,629 of NC_140185.1, read as the reverse complement.
GTGTGTGTGTGTCTCTGTGTGAGAGTGTGTGTGAGCGTGTGTGTGTGTGTGTGTGTGTGTGTGTGTGTCTGTGTGAGTGTGTGTGTGTCTCTGTGTGAGCGTGTGTGTGTGTCTCTGTGTGAGCGTGTGTGTGTGTGTGTCTGTGTCTGTGTGTGTCTCTGTGTGAGTGTGTGTGTGTGTGTGTGTGTATTCAGTGTACATATCCAAAAGTATAAGTGTGTTTCTGCACATACAAGCAGGTGTGTTGATAATGACATGTACTGGAGTTACCTGTGTGTGTGTGTGTGTGTCTGTGTGTGTGTGTGTGTCTGTGTGTGTGTGTGTGTGTGGCTACATGTACAAACGTGTATTAGATAATTATATGTACGAGTACGAGTGTTTCATAAAAGTGTGTGTAGTGTCTTTATTAAAGACCTGTGTGTGTGTGTGTGTGTGTGTGTGTCTGTGTGTGTATGTCTCTGTGTGAGTGTGTGTGTGTGTGTGTGTGTGTGAATATAGTAAATAAAATGTGAGATGATCATTAAAATAAACTTTACGAACCAAAAGTAAAAGTACTCGTGTTTATTATAATAATCACTGATGCATTCATGTGTTCACAGCTGGACAGGAAGTGACATCATCATTTATTTGTTGATAATATTTTGTATAATTAATCTGGAGAGTAACTAAATTAACTAAAGTAACTAAATAAATGCAGTGAAGTAAAAAATATATTTGTCTTCTTCAGGACACATGGTTAGTTTGTACTTCCTCCTCCTCCCCCTCCTCCTCCCCCTCCCCCCCCTCCCTCCCGGGCCGAGCAGGACTCCTGGACAGTATCATTAAAACCTCCCTGTGGTCAAACTCCTGAGCAGCTCCGGGCTCCCAGCAGACTGCAGCCTGTTGTTTCAGTAAACCTCAGAGTTTACACACTCCGACAGTTTCTCCTCCTCCGGCTCCACCACCTCCATCATCTCATCATTCAGACTCACAAGTACTCTGATTACTACACATACTGCTTCCTGTGTCTCTGTCACTGTCACAGTGTCACAGTCTGGATACTGTGATCTATAAACCCTGATCTCAGGTCAGAGTCAAACAGCCGGTTGTAATAATCAGTCAGCAGGTTTGTAGAAAGAACGCCGGTTTTGAAGCGTCTCGGGTTGCAGTGCTGAGAGGAGACACGTGAACAGGGGAACAGACTCTGACACAACACCGGAGCGTCTCCATCCAGTGGACTCTTGTTTGACCGCGGTTTCTATCACTCTCCCTCTTCACCTTGTCACTCCTCCATCAGCAGCTTCTTTATCTGTTGTCTCCACAGTTGTTCATGTTACTTGGGGACTGTGACCGGGGAAGATGATGCCTCTTCCTGTTCCAGTTTTGCGATGGAAGACGTATTTGCGCTGTAATCAAACCTTAGTTTGTGTGTGAAAGATCCACCGTGGAGTCATCTCCCTACAGAGGTCACACGGTGACATCAGGATTCACTCCGGTATTCATGTGCTTTGTGTTTTTATCTGGTGTAATGGCCTCAGCTGCACTTTGGGGACAAATAAAGTGACGGTGGTGTATCCTGATATCATCTGGTGACGCTGCTGCTGATGTGTGTCCTCCCTTCACATCTGGTTTCCTCAGACTTTAAACACTGGAGATGC
>NC_140185.1:37953992-37963992 GCF_965226575.1 Pagrus pagrus | reverse complement strand
GAAGCCACTGAAGAGTTAAATGATACATGATGTTGAAGATTTTCCATCTCTATGTGAACCTGAGCTGAGCTGAGCTGAGCTGAGACCAGAGACTGAGATAAACTCACTCTGAGCACAGCGACAGTTTCATTCATAAACATCTCAAAACCAGAAAACATTGATTGATTTAACAGTTTGTTGTCTTCTGCTGGGATCATTTAGGACACGTGTTGGACAGATTAACATGTGATCACTATCATCACTGTCATCACAGCTGTTTGCAGAATGTACTGTGTCCTGTACTGTCAGTCAGCTGAGTCACCTGACCCGACCCGCTGCAGGACTCAGTCGATGCTTTAAATACAGAAGTGCAGCAGCAGTTTCAGCTGGACTGACTCCACGTTTCTTTCTTGGAAACATGTAAAAATATTGCAGCCGTAGAGAAACGGTGAGTGTTTGCAGTAGAAATCAGCAGTCAGCATGTCTGCTCTGCTGTTGGCTGTGTTTACAGTGAATGGCTGCAGTCTATTTAAAGCGGCTCGGTGTATTTATGTCAGATGTATACAGCGTGGAGGAGCCGGCGGGGCTCGCTCTGCCGCTGTGGTTCACTCTGGGTCATTTTGGGCTCCAGGAGTTTGAAAAAAAAGATAAAAAATAAAAAACATGTTGTGTTGTTGTCATCTTCAGCGCTCAGAGGCCAGCTGACGTCTGGGTCGACTCAGGCCACAGCAGCTCATCTGAGGACGTCCACACTGTGACCAGCACATAAACACAGCACAGGTCCGTTAATGGAAAGAGTCCGTCTCCTCTGCTGTGGACAGCTGGTGTCGGTGCTGGTGCTGTTGGGCCTCAGCTTTTATAATCTAACAACAACATGATCAGTGGGGTTCAGTATATTTACTCAACTGTACTGAAGTAATATAACTTGATGAAGCACTCCTGTAATATACAGCTACTCTACGCCTGAAGTCTCCACTGCTGTCCAAACTATTAATGACACATCAGTCTGAGTCTCAGTGAGCAGCTGTTGAAGGAAATTACTGCTATTCAAAATATGAAACTTTATGTTTGTGAGATGTTTTAAAAGATTGACGTTGTCAGAAGTTAGAAATGTAACTGGTAGATTTCTCAGCATTAAGATCAACGTGCGGAGGTTTGATCACCATAAATCATCTTTCAACTCGCTCACCTTCGTCTCTCGACCCGCTGCAGGTTCTTGACCTCCATGTTGAAAAACCAGGAGGGAGGAGTCAGACTGTGTGTGCCTCGTCTCCACCCGTCAGCACCGTCACTAACAGGATGTAGAGCAGCTGGTCAGCCTGCAGTGTGACACAGTCAAATGATCAGAGTCAAACAACAGCACAGTGACGTCCTGGACGCTCTGAGCCTCCAGACGATCAGACTCCTCATCACATAGGAAGGATTTCTCTCACAGGTACATCACTCACAAAACAATTACTGAGCTTCAACCAGGAGCTGGTTCTGATCTCTGGACCTCAAGTCAAAGTGTCTCGAACCACTGAGCCACAAACTGTTACCAACAGTCACAATGTGGAAGTGAACAGCTGGACAACCAGCAGCCGCTCTCATTTACCCTCCGACTGTTCTCACCTGTAACATGAGTTTAACACTCACTGTATTGTTATTATCATCATCATCATCATCAACACACACACACACACACACACACACACACACACACACACACACACACACACTGTGGGCAGACCTCAGCCAATCACCTGCTTCCTTTCTTTAGTTCCTCCTGCAGGCGCTCAGAGCTGAACGCAGCTTACATAAGAAAAGAAAAGAGGCATTGAGCGGTTCACTCCTCACATCCTTCATACGGACTTTATATAACAGTCAGCTCAAAGGGCTGAGACGCAGACAGAGGGCCTGAGCAGGGTAAAGTCCAAACTGACCAAGTAAGCAGGATTTATCAGAGCAGACTTTAAACCGGCCTGTTGTTTTACGGTCAAGTTACTGATCAACCTGCAGCCTGAGGCCTGGGAATGCTGCACGCCTGCAGCCGCACTCACACTGTCCTCCGACCTCTGAACTTCACCAGGACGACCAGCCAACCAGCGCCTGCAAACACAACGGCAAACAAACTAACACGACTGATTCGACTTCAGGCTGCTGCTACATCCAGAACAACTGCTGACATGACTGAAGTCCTGGTTCTTCTCACTGCAGCGAGTTCATGAGCTTTTTAACTGTAATGTGGAAACGACGCGGACGACACGGAGAAGATGTGCTGAGTTTATTGATCACAGCATTTAAACTAAGTGTTGAAAAAGTGATTTGTCTCAGACGGGCTGCTGCACCAGGAAACCACAGACACACAGCCTCACCTGACTCTTACCAGAGTTGATGCTAATAAATACCTTTTATAAATAATCTGGCACTTCATGAGGACAGTAACTAACAGTTACAGTACAAATTACATCCGAGCAACAAAATGATATGAAACAGAGAAATAATGAAAACATTTCAACACATCGACCAAACATTTCATCCTCCATGTTTCTGATTATGTGACGTCTGAAGTCTGAAAGTCGTGAACCAAAAAGTTTACAGTGTCACAGCGAACTGACTCCCAGTGAACTCTGAGTGATGGCAGCAGTTAACCTGCAGGTCAAACATCAACTCATCATCAGTGGACTTTAGTTAGAGTGGCACCAGACACATGACGGTTTGTTCTTGTGATGCAGCAACATGTCGTCAGTGTGAACGGAGAAACATGTTGTATATGTCTGACTGACAGGAGAAAGTGTTTCCTTCTACCTCTCCAGACAGTGAACGCCACTCTTTAATCATGCAGGTGAATCTTTCAGAGGGCCACGTTCACAGACAGAGATGATCTGACTTCCTGTGACAAACACCTGTTTGTCTGGGTCAGGGCCTGGAAACGTCTCCAGGAGTCATTAAAAACATCCAGAGGTGAGACTCAGACTGTGGCCGGCTGTTTGGCACCTTGTTGGCTGTAACAACTCCACCTGCTGACGTGACAGTCAGATAATAATCATATAATGTGAACGTGATGTGACATGTTTGGCTCAAATGTCGACCTCGGACATATCTGTGGTTTGCAGGTTCAGAGTTTCAGATTCAAATAATCTAAAAAAAGTACCACTGTTTCAGTCATCATGTCCGTTGGACACGCTGTCACCAGATGTCTCCTGGTCCTCTCACGCTGGCATGTTTTTCTGACCGTCGTGTAAAACAATGATGTCAAAGTCAAATGTCTCTGCTGGAAACCTGCAACAAGAAGGAGTGATGGTCGAGAAAGATGACAGCAGAGTCAGTCCTGATGTCTGAAAAATGATCATTTCAAGTGTAAACTGATGTTAACAGCAACATGCTGAAACATCTCTGTGCATCAAGTCTCCAGCTGCTTCAGGTGTTCAGCAGAACGCTGCAACGCTGTTTTACTGTGAAGCTCCAGAAATGTTCTGTGGACTACGAGACTTCACCTGACTTTATATCATCAGGAGGAGACGATGGCTGAGCCTGACTTTCTATCATCAGGAGGAGACGATGGCTGAGCCTGACTTTATATCATCGGGAGGAGATGATGGCTGAGCCTGACTTTATATCATCGGGAGGAGACGATGGCTGAGCCTGACTTTATATCATCAGGAGGAGACGATGGCTGAGCCTGACTTTATATCATCAGGAGGAGATGATGACTGAGCCTGAGTTATAAGTATGTGAAATCTGTCAGACTGCAGCACGAGTCGATCGTCACACAGCTGCTTTTATCTGACAGGTTAATAACTTCAGTCAGTATAAAGTGTGTGTGTGTGTGTGTGTGTGTGTGTGTGTGTGTGTGTGTGTGTCGCAAACTACTAAACACAATGTGATGAGAGTACTGTTGAAGACAGGTCCGGCCAAGGACGGGTCAGAACTTCATCACACTGATAAATGTACCAAAGAAGAGTCAAATAAAACTGTGAAATACATAGAAGGGTGTTGTGTAAGAGTGTGTGTGTGTGTGTGTGTGTGTGTGTTGAGGTAATGCTGTCCTTATGTAAGACAGATAACAGCTACGTAACCCAGACAGACAGAGAGTGAAACCCACCATCACTTCCGAGCTTCAGTTACAGAGCGACTCTTCCTCCTCGCCTTGTCTCGGCTCCCGGCTGGAGTTGTGGTTTCCTGCTGTGTGTCTGCAGGCGCTGATAACATCTCCCTGCTGCTGGACTTCCTCCATCACGCAGCCACTGGGATGAAGATGCTGCAATAACCAAGGTGTCTTTAAAAACAGAATAAAGAAGTTAGATCTGGTGCTGGAGGAAGCAGCAGACACTCAGGAGACGCTGCTTTAGATTCAGTTTTACAGCCAACACACGTTTGATTTACTATGTTTGAATCTGATGGAAGAAATGATCTGTGTTCATATGTCGTCCTGTGTTTAGGTCATGTAACGTGTGGGGTCTATTGAACCTTGTATGGATCAATATGAAAATGTAATGATTCTATCTGCATCTGTATCCAGTGTGTCTACTCAGTTTCTGCAACATATTGTATGCTGCAAAAAACAAGAAACAATATAAAATCCTTTATTTATCCTTCAAGTGACAGTTATGACAAAGAGCCTGCAAACAGACACACACACACACACACACACACACACACACACACACACACACACACAGTTCATCTACAAAACAAACTGAAGTACAAATACGACTTCACAGTTATCACAGACAACGAGCTGCCTCATGATCGGCTGCAGTCACACTCAAACCGGCTGCTCGTCACAGGAAGTCGGCTCGTCTCCGTCTGTGATCATGGCGACTGTATTTTAATCAAACATGATGTTTTCTGAACATGTGGGAGTTAACTGGTGAAACGCCAGCTGACCTTTATTCTGAAGGAGTGACAGGAACCACAGCGTGTTTGTCAGTGAGTCAGAGTGACGATGACCTCTGACTCACTTTGACTTCATTCACTCTCAACCCTTCAACTAAAGCATGATTTTAAATTTAAATCCGTCTCCGTATTGAACAATAAGGCCGTGACCGTGTTGTTGATAGAGCTGATCACGTGACCTTTGACCTCTCCCCCTGGTCTGTGTCCAAGACCAGAGTCCATGCTTCAGGTTCTGTGTTGGACTGGTCCTGCAGCAGCTGAAGGATCTGGATCAGTTCTGGTCTTTGTGTCTGTGTGCACATGCAGAGCCCAGAGTGGATCATTAAAATTGGCTTAGAGCGCGAGCGTAAAATCTGATCTGAAGTCTGGACTCGCTCTCAGGTTCTGAAACCCCTCATTTCTTCTTCAAGTGTGGAACAAAAGGACCTTTAACTGGACCAGTTCTCTGTCCTGCAGCTCTGGCTGACCTTCGATCTCTGCTCGGCTGCGGTAAACTTCTCCCCCTCTGACGTGCAAATCTGACAAACAGCGAGTATTTTTCTTGGTTAGACTTCAGCGGTATGTGTTGTATGAACAATGTTAATGATTGAATGTGTGGAGGGGCTCCAGAACCGTCCACGCTCTGTTTCTGTGCCATGTCCCCGTCCTCTCCCATCACAGGCTCACGTTACAGCCTCCACTGCAGCTCAGAGCTCCAGCTTCACCCTCAGGAGCTGTGCAGTTAGTGGTCGACTCAGTAAACATGGGGGATAAATAATGAGAGCGAGCCAGAGAGAAAACAAACGGTGCTCCTCCACAGGGCATGACTGAGTCTGAATATTTTCATGCAATAAATGTTATCATGTATTTACTCAGGAAGTGATGCCTGACCAATCTCTGCTCCACATACTGCGTCAGTAAACACAGGAATCTGACTGACTGTTACAGCACGTTACACCTCTGTCCAGTCTCACACATGATGGAGGACACTGCTGTCATCACTGAAAGATAAAACGTCTGCAGCAGATTTTTATTTCTTCAAAACCAAAATCAAATTCTTCATGTTTGTTTCCATACACCTGTTTTTATTAAAGGAACAGTCCGCCCCAGAATATAAACCCAGTCATCGTCTCCTCCTGATGATATAAAGTCAGGCTCAGCCATCGTCTCCTCCTGATGATATAAAGTCAGGCTCAGTCATCATCTCCTCCTGATGATATAAAGTCAGGCTCAGCCATCGTCTCCTCCTGATGATATAAAGTCAGGCTCAGCCATCGTCTCCTCCTGATGATATAAAGTCAGGCTCAGCCATCGTCTCCTCCTGATGATATAAAGTCAGGCTCAGTCATCATCATCTCCTGATGATGTAAAGTCAGGCTCAGTCATCATCATCTCCTGATGATATAAAGTCAGGCTCAGTCATCGTCTCCTCCTGATGATGTAAAGTCAGGCTCAGTCATCGTCTCCTCCTGATGATATAAAGTCAGGCTCAGTCATCGTCTCCTCCTGATGATATAAAGTCAGGCTCAGCCATCGTCTCCTCCTGATGATATAAAGTCAGGCTCAGTCATCGTCTCCTCCTGATGATATAAAGTCAGGTGAAGTCTCGTAGTCCACAGAACATTTCTGGAGCTTCACAGTGAAACAGAGTTGCAGCGTTCTGCTGAACACCTGAAGCAGCTGGAGATGATTCAAACATCAGATGTCTCCATGCAGCTCGTCTGCTGTGATCTCAGTCTGCTGAAGCCTTCGAGCTCGGCCGCTGTTTGCTGAAGATTTTAGCTTCACCTGAAACTTTACCCAACTTCCCACTGACATGGAGGTTTAATGAAGAACACAGCAGTGAGGAGATCTTACAGGCCTCACACATATAATTAAGTTTTAATGGTATGATTTTATATCCAAAAGTTGCTCAGATGAAAGAATCATCTTAAAACTATTTGTAGCAAACAAACATGAAAACATCTGTAATGAGTCTGAATGTGTGTTGTTCATGTTTTAACGTGTTTCTGCAGTTTTACGTGGAAGTTCCCAAAGTCCGTCCAATAACATAACACATATTATCATATTGTTTATGAAGCTAAACAAAAGTAATCAAACGTGTGCAGAAGCAGAAGAGGACAACAACTACCTGAGATACCTCAGAAGGTGGATATGTTCAAAACAACGTTTCAGAATGATGTGAAATTTATCAGCTTTTACTGAGAAACCCCCGAAACCAGTGCAGAACCTACAGAACTTGACCCGGGTCTGCAATGAACTGCTTTACAGTGAGCATTACACACACGTTACACACACATGACACACACGTTACACACACATTACACACACGTTACACACACATGACACACACGTTACACACACATTACACACACGTTACACACACATGACACACACGTTACACACACATTACACACACACGATACAGACGTTACAGTGCGATGCCCGTCCAGTTATTTTTGCTCTGTGGCAGCCTGGTGGCTCCACACTCTGACAGTGAAGGATGTGTGTGTGAAACCTGCGTGTGTGTGCATTTCCTGCATGATTTTTCTGTCTTCTCATTTCACAGAAACCAAAATGAAGGAGGCGGCAGAGCCAGAACAGACCCGGAGGAATTCCTGAGAGCTGCTGAGGCTGAAATGGTGTGTGACAGCTCGACAGCCAGCAGTCTCATTGTTCTGTGTTCGCCCCAGACTGGTTTCAGGAGTCCAGAATGTACGAGCTGATAGAATAATGTTTGTTGTTCCGATGGGAAAATGACAGGAAGGGCCTAAACAAACCAGCAGTTGCTTCACATGCCACAAAAGCCTCGTCTGGCTCTGAGCGCGGCCCGAGGCTTCGGATTTACAAAGCCACAGCTTTAAGGCGGTTAGCGTCGGTCGCCGGGCGGACGGCACGACGCCACCGCCACAAAAGGCCGTGATTGTCTGGGAGGCTTGAGGAAACACCGCAGAGTGTTATCTGTGTCTGGAAGGTGTGTGCTGCTGTGTGGTCGGCCTGAGAGGTGAGTCATGACGAGAGATTAGTGGTGAGTCTGGAGCGGGAGGAGCAGGAGGAGCTGGTGTTAGCGCCTGAGCCTCTGTCACGGTGATACTGTGTGAGCTGACGGAGGGATCGGCTGGAAACACGCCTCCCGTCCAGCGGTCGCATCGTCTGCCAGCGCAGCCTCATAGAAATGTCCTGAAATGAGCAGAAAGCACAAATTATGACTTGTGTTTATGATTAATGTGCAGATTAGGTTTTCCTACAATACGAGTGTGTAAACGTGTGACGGAGATGGAGTGAAGAGGATCAGTCGCACTGCAGCGCCACTGAGTCCAACAGAACCAACAGAGCCGGCATCAGGTTCTATAACATTACTGTTTGATCACATCCAGGTTCAATACGTCTTCTTCTTCTCCTTCTCCTTCTCCTTCTTCTTCTTCTTCTTCTTCTTCTTCTTCTTCTCCTTCTCCTTCTTCTTCTTCTTCTTCTTCTTCTTCTCCTTCTTCTTCTCCTTCTCCTTCTCCTTCTTCTTCTTCTTCTCCTTCTTCTTCTTCTCCTTCTCCTTCTTCTTCTTCTTCTTCTTCTTCTTCTTCTTCTTCTCCTTCTCCTTCTTTTTCTCCTTCTCCTTCTTCTTCGTCTTCTTCTTCTTCTCCTTCTCCTTCTTCTTCTTCTCCTTCTTCTTCTTCTTCTTCTTCTTCTTCTCCTTCTTCTTCTTCTCCTTCTCCTTCTTCTCGTTCTCCTTCTCCTTCTCCTTCTTCTTCTTCTTCTTCTTCTTCTTCTTCTCCTTCTCCTTCTTTTTCTCCTTCTCCTTCTTCTTCGTCTTCTTCTTCTTCTCCTTCTCCTTCTTCTTCTTCTCCTTCTTCTTCTTCTTCTTCTCCTTCTCCTTCTCCTTCTTCTTCTCCTTCTCCTTCTCCTTCTTCTTCTTCTCCTTCTTCTTCTTCTCCTTCTCCTTCTCCTTCTTCTTCTTCTCCTTCTTCTTCTTCTTCTTCTTCTTCTTCTCCTTCTTCTTCTTCTTCTTCTCCTTCTCCTTCTTCTCGTTCTCCTTCTCCTTCTTCTTCTTCTCCTTCTCCTTCTTCTCCTTCTCCTTCTTCTTCTTCTTCTTCTTCTCCTTCTTCTTCTCCTTCTCCTTCTTCATCTCCTCCTTCTTCTCCTTCTTTTTCTTCTTCTCCTTCTTCTCATTCTCCTTCTTCCTTTTCTTTTTCCTCTTCTTCTCGTTCTCCTTCTTCTTCTTCTTCTTCTTCTTGTCCTTCTTCTTCTGTCAGAGTGGAGGCAGCTGATCAGTCGTCAGATGTATTTGTCTCCATCTCACATTGATGAACTGATGAATCAGTTTCCAGTTTCATGTCTCTCTGCGTGTTTCTGTGTTATGCTGGTTCTGCTGGTTCTGCTGGTTCTGCTGTGGCGCAGAGACACTTCATCATGTTCACAAACAGACGTGACAACAGACATCGGCAGCTTCAGGCGGTGTTGACGGTGGAGGCTCACTGAAGCTGAAAGCACTGTGAAGATGAAAGCCCTCAGCCTGCATCAGCTGCTCGAACGTTATCACGCTGTGATATCACTGTGACAGTTCAGCCCGGTCCTGGTCCTGGTCCATGTGCTGAACCTGCTGTTTACCTGCATGTTGATGACTGTTGAATCTTTGCTGGGAAGAGTCTGGAGCTCGGCCACCGGAGGGGAGAGAGGGGCGAGATGGAGCAGAGCATTCTGGGAATAATGAGCCTGTCCACACATGAAGTGTGACAGCAGCTGATGTGAAGCTGGAACATGCAGCAGGTCTCTGCTAAGGTTCTGGACTGTGTGCAGTCGGGTTGTCCACTGTCCACCGTCCACTGTCCACCGCCCACCGTCCACTGTCCACTGTCCACCGCCCACCGTCCACCGCCCACCTTCCACTGTCCACTGTCCACTGTCCACCGTCCACCGCCCACCTTCCACTGTCCACTGTCCACTGTCCACCGTCCACCTTCCACCGTCCACCGTCCACCGCCCACCGCCCACGTCCACCGCCCACCGCCCACCGCCCACCGTCCACCGTCCACCGCCCACCGTCCACCGCCCACCGTCCACCTTCCACCGTCCACCGTCCACCGCCCACCGCCCACGTCCACCGCCCACCGTCCACCGTCCACCGCCCACCGTCCACCGCCCACCGCCCACCGTCCACCGCCCACCGTCC
>NC_140185.1:37933992-37951492 GCF_965226575.1 Pagrus pagrus | reverse complement strand
GATGAAAGCGTCTGATCTCAGGGATTATTTCATGACAGTTTGTGTTCGTCATGTTGTTCTCAGTCCTCGTTCCTCCTCAGTATCAGTGGATCTGAAGCAGGCGAGCTGCCAAACTTTCTCCCACAGAGCAGCGCTGATACTGATCTGAAATCAGCAGAGTCACTCATGAATCATGCTGACAGGTTCTGGCCGGACGCCTCATGACTCAGGAGCACGTCGTGCACACGGACCTGCGGACGCATCGAACACAGAAACTGTTATCAGATCAGAGACACTGAGAGAGAAACAGGGTCAAAGATCAGGAACAGATCAGTTTCACTGTGAGCTCCAGATCATCAGCGTGACCTTTGACCTTAACTGGTCGACTTCATCTCAGTGATCTGGAGACAAAACTACTGGAGAGTGAACAACAAAATGATCTGAAACAACAAGAACTCATCGTCACGTCGACTCACAGATGAACGTTTTCTGCTCGATCAGGAAGTTAAATGTTGCAGTTAATTTTTTCTTGTTTATTTTATTGAGCCTGTTAATCTGCAGTCAGGTCAGCTGTTCAGACTCTGACAGTGAAGGTCTTTGTCTTCAGGCAGCTTCAGTCCTGCAACTATTAAAAACACGAGATGTTGGTGAGCGTGGAGAAGTTAACGAGAGCAGGTGAGCTGCTGCTCATCACGGACAAACGGTCACGACGTACTGTTGAGAACAGAGTTGTGAGACTGTGAGCGTCTGTCCATCCGTCTCTGCCGAGTGGCAGCTTCTTCATAAGTGTGTTAAAATCAATTTCAAGTACCAAGTATTATCAAGTATTATCAAGTACCTGTGAGCAGCAGGTCGACTGAATGAATCTGTGTCACCAGGTCAGAATGAGCCAGAACAAAGAGATTTCTGAGATCCGACTCAATAAATGGATCAGAAGCTGAAATAACAACATCATAATGCTGCGTCAGGTCTGTGGGCCAGTCCCTGAGTGGAGTTCTGACGGATCAGAGCTGTGCTGAGACATATTTCCATGACTTACCAGGCAGTCCGACTTCCTCGCTCACTTTCCTCCACGGCAGCTCTCCTCTGTCCTGTCTCTGCACAGCAGATGTGTCATCGTTCAGCTCTGAGTGTCTGCAAACGGCCACGATTACAGATTATTATCCTCCATTGTTCATGTTCAGTGTCCACGTTAACATCACGACTTCAGTGTGAGTGTGAACGCTGACAGGCGGCGAGGCCTCGAGTCCAAACCTTCAACCAGCGGAGGGAGAAGAACCGTCACGGTGAAAACAAATAATAATAATGTTTTATGTCCTTGTTGAAAACAATACACTGCTGACATTCATTCACTGTCTGAGACAACTTTTATTCTTTAGTCTAAAATGTTGAGTTTCACAGTTTGACCAGTTATTTTTTCTTCGTCAGGCAAAATTAGAGCAGCAATTAATTAATAATTAATTTTTACTATCTATTAATTTATCAATGTTTTTTGTGTCTATCGTCGGTTAAAGTTTTTAGTCGATGAAATATCAGAAAAAGTAAAGAATGAAAGAAACATTTAGATTAATTGTATCAATAAAAAAAGCACAATTCAAAAGCATCAACTAATAATTGAACTTTATTCTGTTCATCATTTAATGAGTGAGGTCAGCAGGAAGCCCAGAGGCTCATGTTCCTATTATTCTGTCCACCCCTGGTGTCTGTCTCTGTCCTCTGCTTGGTGTCTCTGCCGTCTTCTGGGTCAGAAATGTTGTTGGACTTGATTTTTGTCAAACAGGAAGAGGTTTTCATGTTTTCCTGGTGCGGTGCTGATGATCCGGTTCTGCAGGATGGTTGAGTCGAGACAATACGATCTGCAGCGAGGAGACAAAGACTGAGGACAGGTGATGAAGAGGAGGACAGGTGATGAAGAGGAGGACAGGTGATCATGTGGACATGTGGAGCAGCTGAGTGCTGACAGCAGGAGGACGACTGCAGCTCAGTCTGAGGTCGTCATTCACCGTGAAGATCAGTAAAGATCTGAACTCAGAGAGAAGCTGTCTTCTCCTCCTCTCAGCTGATCTTCCCTCCACACCTGCGCTGCGTCTCCTTCATTAGCTCCGCCCTGTTCCCAGTGTCTTTCCACACGTTACCCTCACCTGTGTCTCTCTGCCTCCTCCACCTGCTCCTCATCACATCACCTCCTCCACCTGCTCCTCATCACATCACCTCCTCCACCTGCTCCTCATCACCTCCTCCACCTGCTCCTCCTCACATCACCTCCTCCACCTGCTCCTCCTCACATCACCTCCTCCACCTGCTCCTCATCACCTCCTCCACCTGCTCCTCATCACTCGTTGGTTCAGTGTTTGCCTGCTGTTCTCTGCTTCACTGACACATTTCAGATAAAATGTTGAACTGAGTCTGATTTAAAGACCCGAACACAACACACACACACGCACGCACGCACGCACGCACGCACACACACACACACACACACACACACACAGTGAGGTGTGTCAGTGGTGAATCATGCGGCTCAGACAGACATTAACCTCAGTGAAGAAAATAAAGACAAACTCTAATCTGTAAATCCCTGAGGAGGAGGAGGAGGAGGAGGGAGAGGAGGAGGAGGGAGACGAGGAGGAGGAGGAGGGAGACAAGGAGGGAGAGGAGGAGGAGGGAGAGGAGGAGGAGGAGGGAGAGGAGGAGGAGGGAGACAAGGAGGGAGAGGAGGAGGAGGGAGACGAGGAGGAGGAGGAGGGAGAGGAGGAGGAGGAGGGAGACAAGGAGGAGGAGGAGGGAGAGGAGGAAGACTTCACTTTATTATTTGTGATCATAAACTGAGAGAGTTCAGGCTGATTGGAGGCCAGATGAACACACACACACACACACGCACACACACACACACACACACACACACACACACACACACACACGCGCACACACACACACACTCTCAGTCTAAAGGGTTCATGAAAGGAGAAATGTTGAAAGGAAACAGATGAAAACACGAGGAACAAACAGAAAGAGGGAAGCAGCGACAGGTGACACTAATCAGGACAATCACAAGGGAGGGAACAAGACAGGAAGTAACACATGACCTTACAAAATAAAACTGAATCCCAACATCAACACTCAAACAGCCGGTGAGTCACATGTTTTCTTCCTCACGGGGATTCAGACAAAATATCTGCTGTGAATCATTTTATTGAAAGATTTTTCTTTTTTTCTTTTTTTGAAAGAAACAGAAGCAGAAACAAGAAGACAGACGTGCTGATGAGCCTGTTTTCTACTGAGGTCAAACGTCTGTCCATGTGGTGAGACGTCCCGAGAAGACTCCCCGAGGAGACGCTCCGAGGAGACGTCCCGAAGAGACGTCCCGAGGAGAGGCCCCGAGGAGACGCTCCGAGGAGACGCTCCGAGGAGACGTCCCGAGAAGACTCCCCGAAGAGACGTCCCGAGGAGACGCTCCGAAGAGACGTCCCGAGGAGAGGCCCCGAGGAGACGCTCCGAGGAGACGTCCCGAGAAGACTCCCCGAAGAGACGTCCCGAGGAGACGCTCCGAAGAGACGTCCCGAGGAGAGGCCCCGAGGAGACGCTCCGAGGAGACGTCCCGAAGAGACGCCCCGAAGAGACGTCCCGAGGAGACGTCCCGAAGAGACGCCCCGAAGAGACGTCCCGAGGAGAGGCCCCGAGGAGATGCTCCGAGGAGACGTCCCGAAGAGACGCCCCGAAGAGACATCCCGAGGAGACGCTCCGAGGAGACGTCCCGAGGAGAGGCCCCGAGGAGACGCCCCGAGGAGAGGCCCCGAGGAGACGCCCCGAGGAGACGTCCCGAAGAGACGCCCCGAAGAGACATCCCGAGGAGACGTCCCGAAGAGACGCCCCGAAGAGACATCCCGAGGAGACGTCCCGAAGAGACGCCCCGAGGAGACGTCCCGAAGAGACGCCCCGAAGAGACATCCCGAGGAGAGGCCCCGAGGAGACGCTCCGAGGAGACGTCCCGAGGAGACGCCCCGAGGAGACGTCCCGAAGAGACGCCCCGAAGAGACATCCCGAGGAGACGCCCCGAAGAGACGTCCCGAGGAGATGCCCCGAGGAGACGCAACGAAGAGACGTCCCGAGGAGACATCCCGAGGAGACGTCCCGAGGAGACGCTCCGAAGAGACGTCCCGAGGAGACGCCCCGAAGAGACGCCCCGAGGAGACGCCCTGAAGAGACGTCCCGAGGAGACGTCCCGAGGAGACGCCCCGAAGAGACGTCCCGAGGAGACGCCCCGAGGAGACGCCCCGAAGAGACGTCCCGAGGAGACATCCCGAGGAGACGCCCCGAAGAGACGTCCCGAGGAGACGCTCCGAAGAGACGTCCCGAGGAGACGTCCCAAGCTGGTTCACTCTGGATGAGTGAACTGCGCTGAGCAAAACCAATGAAGCACAACTGGGGGAAACAAAAACAGCTGTCAGCCAGTCCGAGGGCGCACCAGCGTGCTGCTGAGCTGTGATTGGCCATTCAGCGCATCAATCGAGCCGCACGAAGACGCAGCTAAGAGTTGTGATGATTGAGGACGGATTCGGAGCTGAGAGACTTGGAATGAAGTACGAGTGTCGAAACATCTAAGATAACGTTAATATTATCTAAAAACATTAGCTTCTTTCGTTGGCTGGCTATGCTTTGGCCATATTTAGCTTGGTTATGAACTGTCTTTTAGTCAATGAACGTTAGCCCTCGTGTGTCACGATGTATGTTGAGCTAGCATTACATGTTGTTAGCTAGCTATAGTAAAGAGGAACTAATATGCAAGTCTAGTCGCTTTTCTGCTGTTGTGGTAATGCTCCTCTCCTCCATGTGCATTTGTTTACAACAAAGCCGGCCAAAAATCAATACATGCAGCTGTTGATGAGGTTATATAACATATACGATGTTACACGTGTGTATTTGTGTAGTCTTAACCGTCATAAACAAAAGTTTGCTGGTTATGGGTCGCCGCCCGGGTCTTTCAGCCATGAGACGCTAGGTGGAAGGCAGAGAGCCTCCATTCTCACTCTAACAACTCTCAAGTCATGTAGTTAACTATCACAATTATCACAATCAGTCTGGAGCTTTTTAATTAAAGGATAACTACCGTTTTTTACAACTTGGACCTTATTTCTAGCAAAATATATGATCATTTACTCACCCAGATAACTTTGGTGTCATTTGAAGTCGTTCGGACAAAATTAGATCCAGTGTAGCGCCGATATATCCATATAATGTGAGTGAGGGGGCAGCGACACACAGCCTCTATGAGCATTATCTGCCACGAAACTAGTTCATTTCACCAATATTTTGTCATGATACACTCGTGCTGTTCCCCTCTGAGTCCGGGCCCGTCCGTTATCAACATCCGGGGTCAAACTAGCAGCAGCAGCTACAGGTAAACAAGCCGGCTGTCGCGGGTGCGCGCAGCTCAGAGACGACATCTTCCAGGTCAGAGGTTAGTAGGTCAACCTACAGACCCCGGGTGTTGACAACAGACGAGCCGGACTCAGAGGGGAATAGCACGAGCGTATCATGACAAAATATTGGTGAAATGAACTAGTTTCGTGCAGATAATGCTCATAGAGGCTGCGCTTCAGTGCCCTGATCACTCACATTATATGGATATTTAAGGTAAAAATGTAGCATAGCCACGGGAGAAATCCTGCTAAGTTCCTCTTCACCTGGCTGTAACTTTCATCATGCTGCCGGTAAACATTATTTTAGCTAACTTGATCAACTCTGCATTGATTTCAGAATGAGGGGGTTTGAGGAGGAGGATGCACTGATAGTCTGTACACTGGACTCAGGCTGTCGGAGCAGTTGGAGGTGGGCTTGGTTGAAAGTGGAAACTTCAATTGAGGTGTGCAAACTATGCGCCAAAGAAATAAAGCCCTAGATTTGTTTTGTACATATTTTTATGAAATGATTAAACACAATTTATTACTTAACCTGTGTATGTCTTATTGATTGGTAGGCCTCTTAGGTGTCTAAGAATGGAAGTTTTTCTAGTTTAACAGGTTTTTATTGTTTAATATAACCATGTTGATCAAAGTAAAAGAGAGATCCACCAATTACTGGTACATTTTGAAAAGTGCAATGAATGATCCTGCAATGTTTCCTGTATACAAGGTAGATGTTGCACCCTTGTGGCACTTTTCCATGGCCAACATAATTGGAGCAGGCCTCGAGGCCTATTTGCTAATTGAATCCAGAGGAAATGTTGGCCAGTCACTCATGAATCATGCGTCCTCATTAGACTAGGGATGTTTTTTTCAATACTGAGGACAGAAGACACACTTTACCTCTGTCTCTTATTGAGTAGCCACCAGACACCACTCTCTCTCTTTTGAGCTTTTCCTGTTCGAACTGGAGCCTCGTTCACACGTTCACACGTCTGCAGGACAGAAACGCTCAGCGACGTCTCCGACAACACGGAGATCAATGATCAGCACAATCAATAAATCAATGAGTGATCAGTCAGTCCGAGACTTTCTACAGCTGATGATGATCGTAACTGAGACTGTCTCTGCAGGACACACACACTCACACACACACACACACACACTCTCTCTCTCTCTCTCTCTCACACACACACACACACTCAGACACACTATGGCGGTAGAATCGTGTCATAATGCGTGCGCACGTATCAACTGAACGTGTCACACGCGTGTGCTTTGACGCCTGTGCAGCGAGCAGCGCCTGACGTGTAATGTAGTTTCCCCATTGACTTATAATGGTCCCCCGTTCACACGCACGTTCACGCGTATGACTGCTGCACGCCGGTAATCACACGACGCGTAGTGACTACGTGTAACATTCATGCGTTTTTATGCGAACGCACGCACGCACGCACGCATGAAGATAATTGAACATTTTTGTCACACGCTCACATGTAGGCGGAAATGACGTGCGCAAACTATGTCACGCGTAACAAGATGCTGCGTGCGTACGAAGCAGCGTGCGCAAATCTGTCTGTCACTGTTTGACAAATGTTGTCACGCGTTCACACACGCGTGCGGTCGCAGTTTCTGATGTGCGACCGGAAGTTGATCTGCACCGTGCGCAACACACCGCGTACGTGAACGCCTCGCGTAGTTGGACTTTTCATTTTATTGAAGTGTCGTCAACCAGGGGAGGCAGCAGTGAGCCAGACACTGCTGCCAGAATTATAAAAGAAGAATGAGAAGGAGGAGAAGTGTTTTTTATGTATGTATAAAAAACGCTGCTGCTCGAGTCCTCAGTGGGACCAGGACGGTGGATCATTGATAAAAGTGCGTGCTTCCCCCGCCCCTCCCAACAAAAGTCCTGGGAGTGTGTTGCAGCTGTTCAGGTGCACAAACCTAACGCACCTCTCCAGCGGTCCCAGCAGTTCTCAATGAACTGATCACCTGCGGGGGGCGTGGTTAACTTACAAATGTTTGTCATTGATTTTGTGTCTTATGTGAGAAACAAAGTAAAGAAACAGCAACAGAACTCTTTCTCTGTCTTCATGGAACAAATGAATCATGTCATGTAAAAGTCTGTGTGTCTGTATCTCGTATTGGATCGATGGCTCCATCTACTGGATGAACATGGAACACAGAACAACTACGCGAGGCGTCCAAGTACGCGGTGTGTTGCGCACGGTGCAGATCAACTTCCGGTCGCACATCAGAAACTGCGACCGCACGCGTGTGTGAACGCGTGACAACATTTGTCAAACAGTGACAGACAGACGTGCGCACGCTGCTTCATACGCACGCAGCATCTTGTTACGCGTGAAATACAGTCTGCACGTAACAACGCACGCACGCACGCACGCATGAGAATTTTCTTATGCGTGCGCATAATTTTCTTATGCGCACGCATAAGAAAATTCTCATGCGTGCACACACCCGTTGCTGCGCATCTCTCTGGTTGTTTTGACATTGATATACCTTCATACACACACACACACTCACACACACACACACACACACACACACTCTCTCTCTCTCCTCACTTCCTCACTTGAGTGTCAACATGATTTATTTACTGACCTGCAGGACGTCTTCAGCACTCAATTAAACCTCTTTGTGTGTGTGTGTGTGTGTGTGTCCATGTGTGTGTGTGTGTGTGTTTGTGTGTGGGGGGGGGGGGACTATAAAACGTCTCCAATGTCATTTTCTAAGAACTTTGATAAAACTGCACATTTGAGACGAACCACCTGTGGTCACGAGTGTTTAAAGGTCATTGTTAACGTTCCTGATCAGGATTCTGACCGTCGGTTTGTCCTCTGACAGAATAACAGCGCTGGAGTCCGTGTTTCATCAGCATCAGCAGTCTGGGTTGTGTTAACTAGCATTAGTAACTAGCAGAGGTGGGAATTGTGGAGTCATCAAGTCATCTCCTGCCATGTATCTGTTCTGTTCATGCACTAAACCAGCTGAGTCCGATCAGCACAGCTCTTCAGCCAGGAAGCTGAGCTGATCAGTGAATGCACCTGGTTCAGTGACTGAGCAGAACAAATACATGGCAGGAGACGACTTGATGACTCCACAATCCCATCTCTGGTAACTAGCATTAGGGATGTTAGCTAGCATTAGTAACTAGCATTAGTGATGTTAGCTAGCATTAGTAACTAGCATTAGGGATGTTAGCTAGCATTAGTAACTAGCATTAGTGATGTTAGCTAGTTGTCTACCACATGAGGGGGAGGACGATCAGAACAACAGTGTTGTCATGTGAACACAACAGAGGAGATGAATGTGATCAATATCAACACTCGTGACGTCTCTTTGCTTTGACAAACTTCCCTCTTGTAGCTCTGGTCTACGATCTGAGAAAGGTTTGAAAAGCACCCCCCCCTCCCCCGACACCCCCCCCCAACAAGCACCAAGAGCAACAAGCCGGCAGAAACCAAATACAGCAGCTGTGACTGCGGAGTAACGATGTCGGATTCACGGGTAAAGTTGTTACAATGCACGTTGAAACTCACGTAACTCTTGTAAGTCATTACAATGTCCACAGCTGAGCTCCACAGCCAAGCTAGCATAACGTCATTAGCATGTTACAGCTACGTTACAGCTACGTAATAAGTTACTATTCATCAACAGCTAAGTTAGCTCTGGTACTGGGATAACAAGGGGAAAGCAAGAGACCAAGAGACTCACAGATGCTGCCGTCAGCTTTCATCACAACGATCGCTTCCACATTGTGGCTGAAAAACAAACCTGCATGAGCCTCGGACCAGCTGTGTGTGTCCCAGCTGCTGTCTGAGCAGCACCGCGACACAAACGTGCCGTAAACCGTGATCTCTTGTTTATGACAGATAAGACACACAAATACACACATCGTAACGCCTATATGATAATCCATCATATTGATTCAGCAAAGGCTTCGTTGAACACAAACGGACAGGACCGGGAGGAGGGTTAGCAAAACAGCTGAGCAGTGACCGGGCGAGAGGTTGTTATGGAGAAATAAATCCGGCCGGGTTGAATGAAACCCAAACGTGAAGCGGAGGGTTTCATTTACTTTTCACTTGCTGCTTCATTTAGCCGCCACGAGCAAATGCCACGGCATGAAAGTTATCTGTGTCACAACATCCACAATAAAGACGAAGGTTACCTGCTCAACAGAAACTCGCTGTATCAGCACCGGGTCCATATCTTCACGGACCTTTGGCCACCGTTCAGATGATGACCCGATGTTTACTCGGTTTGAGCCCTCTTTGTTTCTCATCTCGCTTTGTGTCTTTTCAGTGACACTTTCTCTCTTTGACTCTTTGTCGGTGGGCGAGCAGAGGCAGCTGAACTGCTCAGGGCAAAACAAACCTCTTGTCGCTTGTAGTTTCAAATGCGGAAGTGGGTCGGGACCAGACGTGAGCAGGAGCAGGAGAGTGAGCGAGGATTGGATCGGAAAATTGATCCAATAGGAGCCATGCGGCCCGGATGCTCCTATTGGTCAATTTCTTTTCAGTTTTACAGGCGCTAGAGAGAACGGATTTATCTGGATCCTTTTACTCTTCACATTGTGTAGGTGGTACTATTGGGCCAGAACCACCATCTAAATAATGTTAATAATAATGACACATCTTTCAAATCGTAGACCAGAGCTTTAAAGGAGCAGTCTGTGATATTTCACATCCTGACAAACAAACTGTTGCACTGACAGGAGCAGAAGTCTCAGTGACGTCGACAACAGCCACGTGTGTTCACGCCGCTGCCGCCTGACAACACAGCACGGCAACCAACAACCAAGTCACGGATAATATCTGACCTGAGATCAGATAACTGGGATACAATGAAGTAATGTAGCTGATATTCACTGGATTCTGTTCGATGTTGGTCACAGAAAGAAGTTTTTGGGGTCCAGAGGAACTTACTGGGCCTCATTCACAGAAAGTAAATGGCCACATCTGATCATGACGTGTTGGAAATCAGCACCGCAGATGATTCACAGCGGACCCAGTGTGTCGTGCAGAAAACATCATGCCGCGCTGCATTTTCACGTCACACTGGTGGGAAACAGCTTTCAGACTGTTTAAAAGAGATGAGAGAGTTTTTAATTATTCAGAAGAAATTAAGAAAAATAGAAATATATAACTTTCATAAAGTTATTTGTCTTTTGTTTGATCCCATTTATTTCACTGAATATCAGTTATTATGATACAAATTCAATCCAGGTGAGATAAACTGTCAGATCATCTCATGGTCAGACAGGTACTTTGTCTTTTCTCTGGATAAAGATCAGATATTAACCACGAATGACTCGAGGACGCGACAGCAGCCCACATTTCAATGTAATAAATAAAAACCCTGAACACTTTGATTATCGGTGCACGTGTGGACTGGACCGGACTTTAAACCGGACTGAATGGATCCACTGGAGGCATCTTGACGCAGCTATGATGATAAACATCACGCGTTTGCTTGAGGCCACACGCGCCTTCAGTGTTACCTTAAGAGTGACCTGTAGGAGGGGCGGGGCCTCGCTGACAGGTGAGACTCTCTGCAGACATCACAGGTGTGTTTCACCTCTGACGTGTCAGACTGAAGAGAGAAGCCGTCGGTCTGTTGGCTAACACTCTTCTTCTTCTACACCCAGAGGAAGATGCTGCAAGCGGTAAAACACTTTCCCAACGAGCAACGGCCAACCGCTGCACACACACACACACACACACACACACACACACACAGACACACACACACACACACACACACACTTGGAGTATTTATAATGTGCAGGCGGACGGAGAATCAGATGAAATAAAGGCGGCCGTGGTGTGTGAGCCGCGTTGTTGTTGTTGTGAGCAGCAGGCAGATGTGCTCACAGATTAGATCTGACCTCAGATCAGAGCCGCTGCTGTTATTTAAGCTGCGGTGGGCCGCGGCTGCTCGCTGGTGTAACAGCCAGACCTGAGGGGGGGCGGGGGGGGGCAGCGCTGCAGGAGCTGATAGGAGCCGAGGATGATGGGAACCACAGACGTCCCCCAACACTTCCCCCTCCTCCCCCGCGGCGTGGACGGCCACAGGAAGCATGGGCCCTGCAGGAGCTGAACAACAGCACGACACACTTCCTCTTTTCACACACACACACGCGCACACACACACACACACACACACACACACACACACACAGTCTTACATAAGCAACACTACATAATAACCTGCAGCCATGTTCAGAGTGATTTCACATTATTGACGGGAGTTTTTAGGGTTAAAGATATTTTTGTGTCACTGAGGTGAACAATATTTTCTGAAAGGTGTTTTTGACGAAAACTTGATTGTGATGTTTAGTTTATAATGTATGGTATCCATGACGATACATCAGTCACATGAACATGAAAACATCAGGACACAGCAGCCTGATGAAGCTGAGTGATGTACTGGACACAAGTTCTGACTGAATACACAGAGTCAAGAACTCACCCAGAACATTGTTTATCAGTCCAGACCCAACCTGACTGTTCTGGTTCAGTCTCTGTGCTCTCATAGGGCCGGCTGCAGAAGCTGTGTGTACGTGGACATTATTTCTTTATTCTGATTTGAGATTTCGGGTCAACTGTTGACATGCAACGAGAAATGTATTCAGAGCAGCTGAGTGCAGCTCAGTCGACACAGTCGCTTCCTCACAGCCGACACGGTGCCGATGGACCGACCGCAGCTCCAGTCGCACCTCTGGATGTTTTCACGGACACCTGCAGATGTTTCCAGCTGTTTTTGTGGTGACCAAACTATGATGTTTTCCATTCAAGCTAAACAAATGTAAAGTTGCCACATAAAGAAAGGTTCAGTCTGAACTGATCTGTGGTTTGACGCAAACTTAGCTAACATTTATTTTGGCGGTTGGGTCGGTGATGTCACGTCCTGCACTCCTCTTCCTCTGTGATATTTGATCTGTTCTCCCTGCAGATGGATATCTGTCGTACTCTGTATTAAAAACAAACTCTGCAGTCGGGCAGTTCACCGTAGATGCCGCCATCTTTGGCAAGTGGAGAAATGTGGCACTGTGACTTTGCACCAAGATGCAGACGAACATGATCGGGTTGATCTGAAGCCGCTGGAAGAGGAAATAAACAAAAGTTGTGTTTCTGATGAAAACCAGTTCACCTCCATATTTCCGTCTGTCCTGAGGAGTCTGCAAGTCAGTGAGCTGTGACCTCTGACCTTTACACTCCCTGTTCGCTGTTTGTTGATGGTCTGTTGGGTTTTCTGCTGAACTCATCACTTCTCTCCAGTGTTACAGTCATCGTTTCTCTCAGTGACTCATCGCTCGCAACAAGAAGAGAAGAAAAACCTGCAACAAGTGCAGAATCTAAACTTTGAAAGCCGCAGAAAACTTTGATAAAACATTTATAAAGTATTCCTTTAATAACAGGAAGTATTCATAACTATATAAAAGTTTATGACGAGGACAAACTCATAAAATAAAGCAGAAATGTCTTTAATGATCTTTAATTTTTTTATTAAAACGTGTGTAAGTTTCTGTCACAAACATTCAGTAATCCATCATCAGCATATAGCAGCTCATCGTCCTGCAGGACGCAGACAACCAGTCACACCTGCAGCCAGTTCAGTCTGCAGTTAACTTCACCTGTGTGAGTCCAGACTGAGGGAGGAAACTGAACTGAGCACTGAGAAAACAGCCACAAAGACACTTTTACAGTCTTTTAAATATATTTTGATTCTTGAAGAAAAGTGCAGAATGTAAACTTTGAGTCTGTTGAGCTTCATCCTGCAGGGCCAAACTCATCTGCAGGACCAAACTCTTCCTGCAGGGCCAAACTCTTCCTGCAGGGCCAAACTCTTCCTGCAGGACCAAACTCGTCTGCAGGACCAAACTCGTCCTACAGGACCAAACTCATCTGCAGGACCAAACTCATCTGCAGGACCAAACTCGTCCTACAGGACCAAACTCGTCCTGCAGGGCCAAACTCGTCTGCAGGACCAAACTCGTCTGGTTATTTTAAAGTGATACATTCATATCAAACATCCTCAGAATGCCCTGATGTAAACACCTGGCCATAGAGGAATACTTTTCTTTCTTTGACTGTGACATATTCAGCTGTTTGCACCTGGTCCCAGTCTGCTACCCTGAACTAACCACGTCCTGACTCCTGCTTCTATTATCACAGATGTGAGCAGAACGATTCTCGCCTTGACGTGAGACTCTCGTTAGCGTAGCTTCCTGTCTGACAGCACTGACACTGTTTACACAACTCATTAAATATAAATAGAAGAAGGAAACTGACAGCTACCTGCCGTCTGTGAGGTTTGTAGAACGATGGTTATGAACATCTGTAACTCAACAAATCTAACACTCACCTGGTGAGACGGCAGGTGAAACGTATGCAGGAGACGAGGAGCACGAGGACGCTGGAACAGCGAGAGAACGTGAGACAAAGACAAGATATCAAACACAACAGCTCAGTGAGGACGGTTTTTATTCAGAAGTCAAGAAAAATACTTGGCTTATCTTTATAAAGAATATCAGGCAGACAGAGTCTCACCACATGTAAACAGCTGGCGTCTTTTAATTCATAGACCAAATGATAATTAATGAACTGGATCAAATCTAAACGACTGAACGTCTCACACACTGATAAATAACCCTTTTGTACTGTGTTGATATCTACTGAAGTTAGCATGCTAACCAGCTAGCCCCATCCTGTCCCAGCGCAAAGCTCCCATGCTAGCTATGTAGCATCAACACTCCCCTGGTCCACTGCATGGCTAACTGAGCTAACTAGCTAATGGCAGTAAGGGCAGCTGCAGGGGGGATACCTGCGATGATATGCTGCCCTCTGTTTGTCCTGAGTGACTCTGACATCTTTAAATAAGTCACTGTGTCTTTTGGCTTCACACTGGACATGAACAGTCTTTAAAGTGTCCGTGTCCTCTCCACATGAGGAGCAGGGGCGCCGAAAAGGGGGGGTAAAGGAGACGGATTCTAGGGGCCCATGATTGAGGGGGGCCCAGAGAGGCCCCTAATGATGATGAAATTATATGCTAAAATAGCACCAAAACATTTCTCCGCTGTGTTGGGGGGCCCTGTAAAAATCCCTAGCGGCGCCCCCGATGAGGAGGATAAATATGTGTCAGCTCTCACAGTTCTGTGGTTTTTCAGATGCTTTCTCATCATATTGCTGCAGATTAAAAACTGTTTTGTCCCTGTATCGTATTGATCTGGATGTGTATCAGATCTTATTCCCAGTATTGAACCTGTGAAACAGACGAGGCCGTCTGAACGCTCACATGAAGTTTCAGCGTAAAGGAACAGACGTCTCAGACTGACCTGAGTCTGACTGAGACAAACACAGTCAAAGGTTTTTAATTTCAGCTTTGAGGAGAAAGTTTCCAGACGGCGATGAGAGCCGCATCATCAGTCTCACGGCCTCGTCCGTCTCCGTCTTCAAGTCTTTGTTTAACGAGGAGACCGCGTCCGTCTGTGTTTGTCCGTCCAGTAAACACAGGCCTTTTGTTTTCCTGCTGCGGACACTTAAGAGGAGGTTTGTCCTGCACTTGGACTTCGGGGAAGTTATTTTCTGGTTTGTTTTGGAGGGCTTGTAAATAGTTTGTGATTTGTGGCGAGCCGAGCCGTCAGCTCCTCGTTGGGAGCAGAGAGGAGGTTTTTCCCAGCTGTCTCCATCTGTCCCCCCTCCGTCCGTCACTCTCTCCTCTTTCACTTCAAAACAACATCACTCCTCTGCTGCATGTAAACGCAGCTGCAGCGTGGCGCCGAGCCGCCGCCGCAGGCTTCATCCCTGCACTGCAGCCCTGGAGAGACCTGGAGAGTCCTGGAGAGTCCTGGACCTGCTGGAGGCAGTTGGAGGCTCTGTGGTCACTGACAGTTTCTGTAAACAGAAGTTTTAAACTTAAAGTTTGTGTAATGATGTCATGTTGAGGACAGCGGCTGAGCACTGCTGCTGCAGGACTGAGCTCTGAAACATCTCTGCAGGGAAACTAAGAGAGTTTTGAACGTTTCAACAACTTTTTATTGATTGTAAGTGTTGAAGCCTTCTGGCTCTTTACCTGCAGCCTCACAGCTCTGACAGTGACGGGGTCTGTTTTTGTCCCTCGTCATCAGTTATTGACTCACAGGTCTCTTATCAAGTCTTAAAGGTCGTCCATCACTGTGACGATGATACGACAGTGCTGTGATCACGTTCTGTAAACAGCTGCACGCTCTGTCCGTCCGTCCGTCTGTCCGTCCGTCCGTCCGTCTGTCTGTCCGTCTGTCTGTCTGTCTGTCTGTCCGTCTGTCTGTCTGTCTGTCCGTCCGTCCGTCCGTCCGTCCGTCTGTCCGTCCGTCTGTCTGTCTGTCTGTCTGTCCGTCCGTCCGTCTGTCTGTCTGTCTGTCCGTCCGTCTGTCTCCTCTTCATCACTTCCTGTGTCTACACTGAAAATAACAACAACAACAACAACAACAGCAACAACAACAACAACAACAGCAACAACAACAACAACAACAACAACAACAGCAACAACAACAGCAACAACAACAACAACAACAACAGCAACAACAACAACAACAACAACAACAGCAACAACAACAACAACAACAGCAACAACAAACAACAGCAAAAACAACAGCAACAACAACAACAACAACAAAGACAACAACAACAGCAGCAGCAACAACAAGAACAAAGACAACAACAACAACAGCAACAGCAACAACAGCAGCAGCAACAACAAGAACAAAGACAACAACAGCAACAGCAACAACAACAAGAACAAAGACAACAACAACAGCAGCAGCAACAACAAGAACAAAGACAACAACAACAACAACAGCAACAACAGCAGCAGCAACAACAAGAACAAAGACAACAACAGCAACAGCAACAACAACAAGAACAAAGACAACAACAACAGCAGCAGCAACAACAAGAACAAAGACAACAACAACAACAACAACAACAACAGCAGCAGCAACAACAGCAGCAGCAACAACAAGAACAAAGACAACAACAACAGCAGCAACAGCAACAAGAACAAAGACAACAACAACAGCAGCAGCAACAACAAGAACAAAGACAACAACAACAACAACAAAGACAACAACAACAGCAGCAGCAACAACAAGAACAAAGACAACAACAACAACAACAACAACAACAGCAGCAGCAACAACCAGAATCAACGTTCTCTCAGCATGTTTCTGTAACAGCACAGTTGAGTTCAGGCTGAACGTTCGCTCTCTGCTTGCTCTCTGTGCTTTTTCTCTGGAAGGTTCAGGAACAAAAACTCTTGTTCGAATCCGAAAACATCATGTCGGGTTAAAGACACTGTTTTAGTCTCCAGGGTCACAGATGGAGACGAGCTGAGAGAAACAGACGGTTCTGTTGCCACAGAGACTGTAAATGTATCCAGGTGTCATTAAAAACATCCAGAGGTGAGGTCAGACTGCAGTCAGCTGTTTGACACCTTGTTGGTTGTAACAACTCCACCTGCTGATGTGACAGCCAGATAATAATCATATAATGTGAAGGTGATATGTGTTCTGGACGTGTCTGTGGTTTGACATCTGTCCTGGAGACTGGACGCGACATGTCCGCCTCCAAACTCACCGGACTGGAGAGGAAGTGATGTTACGTCACACTCACCTCCCAGCTGAGTCTCATCAGAGTCTGAAGCATTATTCACAGGTGTGACAGGTGTTCATGTGACGGAGAAGAAGAGACAAACACACAGGAGAGGATGGACGAGGATTCACAGGTGTATCAGACTACAGACGTCCTGTTTTAAACTTAAACATTATAGTTATTATCTATATTTATTTCTGTTACACCAACTTCCAGTTTAACAGAAATTACATCAAATGAAAACTCAGATTCTTTGGACCTGGACGTCAGTCGGTTCTGCTCTGTGTATTTAACCTGCTATTTAATGCCAACATGGTGGGATTTATTGGAGTTGTACCTTTAACGTATAACTCAGTTTCAAACCCAGCTGACTGACAGGTGGCCCGTGTCCATGTGGATGTGTTGTCTGTCATTTTCAGTCCAGCGGAGATGATGACCCGGAAACGTTCAGCTCCCCGATGATCT
>NC_140185.1:37923992-37928992 GCF_965226575.1 Pagrus pagrus | reverse complement strand
AGAGTCGACGGTGAAACTCTGGAAAAACCTTGATGAAATGAGACGTGTGAGGAAGGTTACAGCCTCCTCATCATCGCTCCACACAGCTGATGTTTTCATGGACAAAATCATTTATTCACTCAGTCTGTCTCTGTTTTACAGACAGGAAACTGTTTTTACACTCAGCTTTACGGACTTTATTTGACTTTTTTACTTCTGGTCGCCTCCGTTCAGCTTCGTCCAACTTCGACCTTCTCTTAGCAGAATCAGCTGAAAACACCTGTCAGCCTGTGCGTGTGTGTGTGTGTGTGTGTGTGTGCGTGCAGCAGAGTGTGAAAACATGAATGTGGGAAGTTGTGTTTCACATCATCCGTCTGCAAGAGTGATGTCATCACTGGGGGGTGTGACATCACACACTTTATTGTCATTGTGTAAAACAACAAAACAGTGACACATCTCACTGAGCTGGGATAGAAATGTGACATTTAAATGATTGTCAACATTTATTTCTCTACAAAATAGAGTAAAATAATTATCCAAAATAAACTGGACTTGTTTCAGTTTGTTGAAGACATTTCACGTCTCATCCAAGAGGCTTCTTCTGCAGAGTGTGTGAGTGTCCTTACATAGTGTGTGAGTGTCCTTACATGGTGTGTGAGTGTCCTTACAGAGTGTGTGAGTGTCCTTACATAGTGTGGGAGTGTCCTTACATGGTGTGTGAGTGTCCTTACAGAGTGTGTGAGTGTCCTTACATAGTGTGGGAGTGTCCTTACATGGTGTGTGAGTGTCCTTACAGAGTGTGTGAGTGTCCTTACATGGTGTGTGAGTGTCCTTACAGAGTGTGTGAGTGTCCTTACATGGTGTGTGAGTGTCCTTACATGGTGTGTGGGTGTCCTTACATGGTGTGTGAGTGTCCTTACATGGTGTGTGAGTGTCCTTACAGAGTGTGTGAGTGTCCTTACATGGTGTGTGAGTGTCCTTACATGGTGTGTGGGTGTCCTTACATAGCTCGGGAGTGTCCTTACATGGTGTGGGAGTGTCCTTACAGAGTGTGGGAGTGTCCGTACATAATGTGGGAGTGTCCTTACATAGTGTGGGAGTGTCCTTACATAGTGTGGGAGTGTCCTTACATGGTGTGTGAGTGTCCTTACATAGTGTGGGGGTGTCCTTACAGAGTGCCCAGTACAGCATTGTAGGTGGGTGATCAGTAATGTCTTAGGCCACCTCCTCTGTTCAAAGACAGCTGTTCCAGTTTGATATAGATGGATTATTTTTTGGTCCTCCTGTGTTGTGCCAAAATAAATAGATAAAAAAATATTCAGCACATATTCACCGAACTGGCAACACAAGAGGAGCCAGCAGGGACTGAAGTAAACCCAGTAAATACACAGAGCCAGTGAAGTCTACAGGAGCCATACAAGAGTGATCTGTTCCTAGAAAATAGGCAGTGTGATGTAAATCTAATCCTATGTGCACATCATCTTGTTGGAAATGTAAAAATAGCCGTGGCTCTTCTGCTGCGGTGTCATCTCATCTCATTTTATGTGGTCGTTTCTGACTGTCGGTCCAAAGTGAGATTAGATTGAGATTCTATTAAATCCACATAATTCTGTACTGGATCAGACTCCGATCATGGGTTCAGGTACATTCTTAGAATATCTTTACACGCTGCACGCCTCACAATTTTATAAAAATGATTTGATGAGGAGCCCACTGACTTTATGGAGAGATTATCACATGAGCTCAGAGGAACTCTGTCTGCGTGTCTGGTCCCCAATAGCATTATGTGAAAGTAAAGTATAAAATATAACTGAATAACTGTGTAAAACACCATAATGTTTAACTGTACTGTCTCAGAGTGATGGATCTATTGCAGGTATTATTTATGATGTTCTGTTCTGTTGTTGTTTAGATTGTTGTGTGTTCATGTGTGTGTGTGTCTGTTCTTGTGGCTTCATTATGTGTCTAAACTGTAAATCTAAGAAAAAGAAAAAAGAAAGAAAGAAAAACATCATGGCTGCTGGAAAATGTACCAGGATCCCCAGTAATTACACAGAGCCATGCAAAGGATGAATACAGAGTTCCCAGCAAATACACAGAGCCAGTGAGGAGTTCAGGGAGCCTGGGAGAAAGAAGCTTTTCTAAAAGATGCACAGAGCCGCTGGTTTGAGCAGCGGCCTCGGGAGAATGATGCACATCCAGTAAATACACTGATTGATTGTGTTTTCAGAGGCCTGTGGACTATTGGTAGAATATACACAGACATATTTCCCAGCAAATAGACGGAGCCAGAACGTTTTTTAGAAGGCAGCTGAAGTAAATAATGACGGACTGCCCCTTTAAGTTTTCTCATGTGTACATAATAAATAAGGAAGTAAAACATGTCCAAAATATAAAACCACAGGCTGAGGAGGAGCAGGGAGGAGCAGGGACAAGGAGGATGGAGCAGGGAGGAGGAGGATGGAGCAGGGAGGAGCAGGGACAAGGAGGATGGAGCAGGGAGGAGGAGGGAGGAGCAGGATGGAGCAAGGAGGAGCAGGGACAAGGAGGATGGAGCAGGGAGGAGCAGGGAGGAGCAGGGAGAAGGAGGATGGAGCAGGGAGGAGCAGGGACAAGGAGGATGGAGCAGGGAGGAGGAGGGAGGAGCAGGGAGAAGGAGGATGGAGCAGGGAGGAGCAGGGACAAGGAGGATGGAGCAGGGAGGAGCAGGGACAAGGAGGATGGAGCAGGGAGGAGGAGGATGGAGCAGGGAGGAGCAGGGAGGAGGAGGATGGAGCAGGGAGGAGCAGGGAGGAGGAGGATGGAGCAGGGAGGAGCAGGGACAAGGAGGATTGAGCAGGGAGGAGGAGGATGGAGCAGGGAGGAGCAGGGAGAAGGAGGATGGAGCAGGGAGGAGCAGGGAGGAGCAGGGAGAAGGAGGATTGAGCAGGGAGGAGGAGGATGGAGCAGGGAGGAGCAGGGAGGAGGAGGATGGAGCAGGGAGGAGCAGGGAGGAGCAGGGAGAAGGAGGATGGAGCAGGGAGGAGGAGGATGGAGCAGGGAGGAGCAGGGACAAGGAGGATTGAGCAGGGAGGAGGAGGATGGAGCAGGGAGGAGCAGGGACAAGGAGGATGGAGCAGGGAGGAGCAGGATGAGTGAGTCACGATGTAACGGCTGCTCCTCACCCGTCTCCCCCGCTGAGGAGGCCTCCTGGAGAAAGAGGAAGTGAAAAGGGCTGACGGAGAAAAGCCTCTTCTTCCTGTTTGTGTCATTTTGGGAGAAACTCCGAAAAGTCAGCATTGGTCTTTTACACACACACACACACATACACACACACACACACACACACACACACACACACATACACAGACACACACACACACACACACACACACACACACACATACACAGACACACACACACACACACACACATACACAGACACACACACAGACACACACACAGACACACACACACACACGCACACACACTACAGATGAGAGAGTCGCTGATGAAATAAACTCTGCAGGTTTCTTTCAGCAGCTCTCTCCCTCAGTTTTGCCTCTCAGGCAACAGACAGACACTGTGGTTGGTGGAGGTGACACCTGCAGCCTGAGAGGAAACTTCCTGTCAGGCCGTGTGCAGAACAAACACCTGTCGCTGCTGAGCTGCTCCATAAAGTCATGTGATCAGCGGCTCACTCCCAACTCTTTCAGAATAAAGCGCGCTGACACACTCTTACACTGTCATAACAGTCACGGTCTGGTTCGAGTTAGGAAACCATCATACTTTGGGTTTAAATAATGTTCTGGTCCGATCGAACAGAGCGGAGGACAGAAGTGGATCCAGCAGCAGAACTGGATGACGAGGAGGTCGGGGGTTAGAGGTCACAGAGAGGTTGACCTCCATGTTGTAACGACCGTAACATATTTGAGGTAGTTTTGCTATCAGAGGAGATTACTGAGTGTTAACAGACATCAGACGCTGACTCAGCTTATTGATCCTCACAGCTGATTATTGTTTATCTGAACTCAGTCTGACTCAGCACATCGTGACTGTGACAACAACAGTCTGTAAAACATGACAGCAGTCAGAAACCAGGACATGAACTCCTGCTGCTCATCAGGATCCACACAGACAAATGAAACATGTTTAATGTTTATTTACCACGTAAGTGTGACTCCAGCTAGCTGTAGAAGCTACAGTTAGCCTGCTGCTGTGTCAGTTATTGATGATAGTTTATGAAATGATGGTGATTAAAAGTGATATCAATAACAATATTTACTTTGTTACTTGTTAGCTCAGGTTTCCAGGAAATACACAGAGCCGACCAGCTACAGAAGTCTGACGAGGTGCCCTCCTGCAGTAAGCAACGTTTTTTAAATCTCAGCTTCTTGATGTTTTTAGTTAAACTAAATGTTTTGTCAACCTGACCCTTTAGTTCAGACCACTGTTCTGTCAGAAAGCTTGTGATGAACAATAAAAGACACGTTGTAATTAATAATTAATGAGAATATCAACCTCCAACACTTGTGAGCAGTGACGAGCAGCAGCTGCACTGTTTATTATTTTATTTTAGCACTCAGTCTCTCTGCTGCCCCCCACAGGCCACAGATGTCCCCGTCGTGGTCGGCTGCTCGTTTCCTCCTCCTCCTGCTGACTGACCGCCGTTACCGTGGTGACCGGCGTTTGTCGTCAGTGCTTTTATAAGGAAGCTTTTGTTTAGCGCTCAGATGAGAGTCGTGTTTGTGGGTATTTCTGCTGTTTACATTCCTGTTTGAGTTTGATTTATGCAAACATGTTCCTCCCACACACACACACACACACACACACACACAAATGAAAACAGGAAAACAAAGTCACACACACACACACACACACACAGTGTCAGTGTCATCACACAGTGACTGTTATCACATGCTGACCGTCACATTACTGCTGTAAATAAACACGTTTCGTTAACGTCTCTCTTCACTGGTCGTACTCGACTCTGTGCTCATTAACAGCTGGAGACATCTGGACCTCTGCTGTGCTGCCAAAAC
>NC_140185.1:37906492-37916492 GCF_965226575.1 Pagrus pagrus | reverse complement strand
CTGACTGGAGCTGGAGGGGAAATGGACTTTACTTCATGAACGTAACGTTACAGAGAGGAGACAGAGAACCAGAACCAGAACCAGAGTCTCTGCTGAGTGCTGACTTCGCTCAGACGTAATGTGATGCTCTTATGTGCTGATGAAAGTCGAGGTGTCGAGTTTTCTTCTCGTTATGTTTCGTCTCGTTCTCAGACCTCCTGAAGTCACAGTGACAGGCGACCAGATGAAACGTTACCTTGAGGAGTCTTTTTGGATTATATCACAAATATCTAGTCATTGGACAGAATTCTTACATATTGTATCTTTAAAGTGAGCAGATTTTAAATTCTCAATAAATCTGATCTCCTTCACATGTTCTTGTTTCCAGCTGCTCCCCACATTCCCTCTCTTGAAGTCTGTCGTCCTCCATGCTGATCCTTTTAATCTTGTTACTAACTGAAGCATCGTCGGCACATTTTATTATAAATATGAGAACATAAATAGTTAATCAGACGTATAATATGGATGAAGCAGCGGAGAGAGGCGGCACCCTGAAGAGTTCAATTCTTCGAGCCTCAGAAAGAGTTTATTAACGTGAACGTTTTTACAAACGTGTCTGATTTGTTTGAGATGAACAGAATCAGGAAGCTTCATGTAAAAGTAGCTGCTCATTAGTTTCATTAACAGGTCGAGTTATTTTATCATGAAGGTAAACTGAGCTCACAGAAACACTCATCACACAATATCTGCAGGAACAACATTCACCCTGCACCACCTCAGTGTGTGTGTGTGTGTGTGTGTTAGCCTGTTAGCTTGTGTTAGCCGCTGTTAGCCGCTGTTAGCCTGTGGCCTGGTTTGGCTGTGAGCAGTAAGCTCTTTGGGATGTCGGATCTATAGAAGCTGTGATTAAGACTCAAACACAAAAGGTCTTTTCATCCGTCGGCCTCCGCCTGCAGCTTATACTGCTGCCAGAGGTCGTCACCATGGAGACCAGGTGGTGGGAGGGCTGATGGGAGATTTACGTTCAGATTTACATCCACAGTTACAGTGTGAGGTATTCAGGCTCCCTGTGCAGAGTGTGTGGTGATTAACACGTCATCAGTCTGTCTCGACCAATCAGCTCCCTCCTCAGCTGATGAGTCACAGGTTCAGCGGTCTGCGATGACCCGTCACGTCGTTTACAATGAATTAATGCACACTGTGAAAAATACATTTACCTGTCACGTATCAATGGTAGAATGTAACTAAGTATATCTACTCGAGTACTCTATGTACCTTACTGAGGTTTGTGCTCTGTAACTTTAAACTTCACGACACTTTGAATTATAATGTCGACTTTTTACTTTTACTTTACTGAAGCTGTTTCTTGCAGACTTTAACTTACTACTTCCTCCACCAGTGTCACACACACACACACACACGCACACACACACACACACACACACACACACACACACACACACACACTCACACACTGTCACCTACACACCTACCCACACACACACACACACACACACACACACACACACACACTGTAACCTACACACACTTGAACATAGTAAATATGGTTGAAGGCCCGACGACCGGCTCCTTAAAGTCAAAGTGAGAAAAACAAATGAATCATAATTAATGAGTCAAAAGTCAAAATACATTTTAATAAATGACTGGACCTGCAGGCAGCACCGAGCCGGTCCTGAC
Organism: Pagrus pagrus; assembly: GCF_965226575.1. Taxonomy (NCBI): domain Eukaryota; kingdom Metazoa; phylum Chordata; class Actinopteri; order Spariformes; family Sparidae; genus Pagrus; species Pagrus pagrus. The sequence goes on along the minus strand of NC_140185.1, from coordinate 37,914,815 downwards.
ACCTCGTCAAGGTATCTCAAGGTGAAACCTTGAAATTCACCACGGTGTTCAACGAAAACTCAAAAGTGAACAACTTTTTGGTCGATTAAAGTACGTCTGTAAATTCAAAATGGCTGACTTCCTGTTGAGTTCAGGGGATGAACGAGGCTTTATTCTGAAAGTCTGGACAGGTGAAACTCACTGCGACGGCTCCTGAGTCGAAATTCTTTAGGAGGCGCTTCAGAGTGATGTTGGCGCTCACATGTCATCAGATGTAAATGTCGACCACCTCTGGCACGTGTTCAAACGCCTGTAGACCTGACTGTGATTCAGGGGTCAGTGTTCGGGAACTAAAGACAATTTAATACAATAAAACATCTTTAAATGAAAACACGACCATATTTCTGCAGCGATGAGAGAAAGACGAGTGAGCGTCCGACAGACTGCAGCAGCAGCAGCTGAGGATCATAGAGATATTTTAAAAAGACACCAGCAGCGACCGTCAGTCTCTGAACGAGTCAGATCAGCAAAGAGATTCATAACTTTCACGTCTGGTGGAGGAAGTGAAGACGTGCACACAGTCAGTGCTCAGCCAATGAGACGACAGCTGTCAGTGATGTCACCTGTCAGAAGACATGAAGGCTTCTGCAGCTCTGACAGTTTATAATGAAAAGTTCAGTGTCGTCCTGAAGTTCATCGTTATTATTCCTCATTGTTTGATCTCTTCCTGATGTGAAGTCTGCATGAGCTTTGTTTTGTTTTATATAACTATAACTGTTTGGTTACATTCACAGCTGATTTCAACATTTATACATGATTTGAATTTATTTCAGTTGAACTACTTTTATCAAAAACAAAGAGAAATGAGTATCAATAAAACCTGAAAGTCTGATTCTCTGGTGTTAAACTGAGAACAGCTCTCTGCCAGACTCATTTGGGTTTTTTTTATTTCCCACAACGTTCCTGCTTCTTGGTTCATCAGTGAGATAAACCTGCTGCAGTGAATCTAATCAATAAACCTTTTATTCAGTTCAGAGAGAAACTAAACCAACATAAACAGCGTCACAGAGAGAGTTTTGTTCCATCGTTCTCTGCGTTCAGCCAACAACAACATCACATCAGCAGCTGTGTGTTTGTTCTGCCGACACACGCTTACAGCTTATTGCATTTTCCCTGAGCGATGGCTGAGATATGGTGTATTGTTGTAGTTCTCACAGTGGTGACTGTTGGATCAGAGTGATTTACAGCTGCCGGCTCCAACACTGAGGAGGAAGAGAGGCTCTGAAGCTGGTGAACAAGACACACGTGTGGAGGCGACGAGGCACCGAGGGCTCGATGAGGCTGCAAGAAGGGAGACTACAACTCCCATGATGCATTTCAATCATCAAGTCAGACAGCTTCATGTTTTGTTGTGTGAACAGTTCATGTTTCTGTCATACATCATCTCTCATAACACAGACTGACTCTTCTTCTCTTCTTCTCTTCTTCTTCTTCTTCTTCTTCTTCTTCTTCTCTTCTTCTTCTTCTTCTCTTCTTTTTCTTCTTCTTCTCTTCTTCTTCTTCTTCTGACATAACAGTTGTGTGTGTGTGTGTGTGTGTGTGTGTGTGTGTCTGTAATGATGTGTGTGTGTGATGTGTATTAACCTGTACCTGGTGTTCATGTAAAGATCACTTTATAAGAAATGACAAACAGTTTAAATATGTTCACTGTGTCGATGACATCATCATCTGTTTACAGCATCAGTGACGATTTATTAGTTAATTAATCTAAAAGATAAACGAGCTGAGATGAGGAGCTGCTTTGAGGGCAGTGAAGACGATGTTTCCTCATGAGTCATTTTTCTCACTGAGTGTCTTTTGTTTCTGTAGTTTGGGCCTCACCCCGACCCGTAGGCGTCCAAACTGACTGATCTGACAGCAGGAAGTGATGTCATCCTCCCACTAAGGTCGCTCAGGTAAACACCTTAGAGTAGAAATGAACAGAGGTGGGATGTAACAGAGTACAAATACTTCATTACTGTCCTTCAGTACATGTCTCAGGTATCTGTACTGTACCTGAGTATCTCTGAGACTTTCCCTCTCTACATCTGAACACAAACATCTGAACTTTCTCCTCCTCACAGCTTCAAACAGCCTCGTTACTTTAGTTTGATGCATTTGAGGTGAATTATGGATTATTGTTATTTGGCGTCGTCGCACGCCGCCTTCCCAACATCACCAGACTGATGTCGACCTATCAGAGCACATCACGCACGGCAGACGCAGCGAGACGAGACAAAGACGTAAAAGACGTGAACAGACAGAGAGGGAGGCTGAATGGGGAGAAAAGGCGTGTTAGTGTCTCGTATCTGCAGAGAGTTTCTTATTTTCTCTCTTTGTTGCTGCTCGGGACGCTTTACCAACCCAACATGTGGCTATTTGACGTCCTGGGAATGAGACTCAACTATCAACTATCTTTGTGGTGCGTTCAGGAACAGCTGGGACAAATCCTACTGACTCTACCTTTAACTTTAATAGTCTTTGAATTATATTAATATGACGTGAGCTTCAGTTAGCTTTGACCACAAATGTCCTTCAGAGGGAGACTTTTTACTCTGATACTCTGAGTACATGTCAGAGCCTGTACTCGATTACTTTTACTGGAGTAAAGAAGCTGAATCAGCACTCCTACTTTTACACAAGTATCTGGACTTCTACTGGAGGACAGACTGTGAGGACTGATGACTCAAGACTCAAGACACTTTATTGTCATTTCTTACAAATGTATGTTCATACATAAGCTGAAACGAAAAAAAACGTTTCTCACCAGCTTCCAGCAGTGCTGTACTAAAAAAATAATAAATAATTAAACAGGTTAAAATCATATCAAGTAAAAGAAAACAAGAAAAAGAAAAGACATAAAGACAATAAAGTGCTTTAAGTGCGAGGTGACTGACCTACTGAGGGGGAGGGTGGGTGTGAATGTGTGTGTGGGCAGGGGCGCAGTCCACTCACCAGCCCTACAGCTTGTGGGTAGAAGCTGTTCAGCATCCTGGTGGATCTGCAGCAGAAACTGTATGTGAGAATGCTTTCGATGGTGCCCCTGTAAAAGGTGGTGAGGTGAGACGTGGGAAGACCCGCCTTCCTGAGCCTCCGGGGGGGGTGGAGGCGCCTCTGGGCTTTTTTTGATGACCGCTGTGGTGTTTGTGGAGAAGGTCAGATCATCAGCGAGATGGACTCCCAGGAACTTGACGTTACTGACCCTCTCCACAGCCGCACCATGGATGTTGATTGGTGCCTGTTGTCTGCCGCCCCTCCGCAAGTCAATCACCATCTCCTTCGTTTTGTCCACATTAAGGACAAGGTTGTGGGATTCACACCATGCAGTGAGCAGCTCCACCTCCCTCCTGTACGCAGACTCATCACTGTCACTGACGAGCCCCACCACTGTTGAGTCGTCAGCGTACTTGATGATGTGGTTGGTGCTGTGTCTGGCAGCACAGTCATGGGTCAGCAGGCTGAACAGCAAAGGGCTCAGAACCGCCCTGAGGAGAGCCTGTGCTCACTGAGATGCTCCTCGATGTTTGACTGCTGCCGCTGTGTCAGGAAGTCAAGACTCCAGTTACAGGTGCGAGTATCCACCTGTAACATCTTCAGCTTTTCCACCAGTTGTTGTGGAATGAGTGTATTAAAGGCTGAGCTGAAGTCAGTAAGTAGGATTCTGGCATAGGTGTTTTTCCTCTCTAGGTGAGACAGTGTGAGGTGGCGTGTGGTGGCAATGGCGTCCTCTGTGGATCGGTTGGTTCTGTATGCAAACTGTCGGGGGTCCAGGTTTGCAGGACGGACTCGTCTGGTTTATGTAAAAATCTGCCTCCTGTTGGTGTTTGATGGTCGAACTGGTTCATTTTGAGACGTGTGTGAAGGGTTTTGGATGGTTTGGGTGAGTTTAGCTGATATTAACTGTTTGTATTAGACGTGTTTCTGATGACGACTGTATGATTCAGTTCTGCAACTGAAAAAACCTGTAATCAGTCATCAATTGTAACTGCTGTCAAGAACTGAACTAATATATAAATCTTTTTATTGAAATCACAAATGAACCTCCATAAATCTGCACATTAATAAAAAGATGCTCCTCTAACTGCAGAACCTGCCTGAGAGTCTTTATTATCAAAGTAATCTATTACATCTGTGAGTACACTGCAAACAGGAGCTGCTAACAGCTAATTCAGCACATTTGAATGATGCTAATGACTCCATGACAACATTATACTTCCTGTTCAATCTCCCAAAGCATCATGGGAGCAGTATTCTCTACATTATTCACCAAAGTCAAGAGAATCAAGACAAAGAATAAAATCCACATCTTCTCCAGCTTCTTCTGATCTGATCCATCTTTGTTCGTCTGCAGTGACTCCAGACTGTGTTCGCGTCCCGGTGGACGGGTCCGATGGCGTCAGAATCCTCGGTGCTGTTTGTTCTGCTCATATTTACCGTCACAGTCGGTGTCGCGTTGTTTTTGGAAAAATGTAAATGAATCAAATCCGACTGTGAGATCAAACCTCCAGCTGTTCACAGCTGTTTCACGCTGCTGACGTGCTCTTGAGCCAAACGTCCGTCTGTAAACACACTCGATCTGTTTGTTTCTGTCAGTGGACACGGACCAATGAGAGCTCAGCGCCTGCTTCCAATTAGACACACACACACACACACACTTCATGAGAATTAGGCAGCAGTGTGTGTGTGTGTGTGTGTGTGTGTGTGTGTGTGTTCAAATGAAGTCATGCATGTTTGTGTGTTTTTGTGAGCTCACTGTAGTGTTTACTGGCAGTTTGACTCTGCTTTCCAAGGAACTAACCTGAGTGTGTGTGTGTGTGTGTGTGTGTGTGTGCCTGTGTGTGTGTGCCTGTGTGTGTGTGTGTGTGTGTGTGTGCCTGTGTGTGTGTGGTGTGTGGTGTGTGTGTGTGTGTGTGTGTGTGGTGTGTGTGTGTGTGTGTGTGTGTGCCTGTGTGTGTGTGTGTGTGTGTGTGTGTGTGTGTGTGTGTGTGGTGTGTGGTGTGTGTGTGTGTGTGTGTGTGTGTGTGCCTGTGTGTGTGTGTGTGTGTGTGTGTGTGTGTGTGTGTGTGTGAACATGTTTTCAGTCTGTCAGAACAAGCTGTTGAACTGAACCTGAGGCTGTTGGTGGAGTCATCAGAGGTGGAAAGTAACTGAGTATTTTTACTTAAGTACTGTACTTTAGAACTACTCTATGGTTCTTATACTTTTGTCGAGCCGTCAGGCCGTCGAGCCGTCGAGCGTCGAGCCGTCGAGCGTCGAGCCGTCGGGCCGACGAGCTCGTAACGAGACTCAAAAATCTACTTTTCTTATAAAATCTGAGTTCTATATCGTCGTGTTTCAGTTTCCTGAAGACGTCCACACATCCAGACGCAGTCGAAAACTGAATCCCGTCCAAACCTCCACGTTGTTACAAAAACAATCAAATCACTGAGAGGAAAAGCAGAAAATGTGAAACCAGCTGTGAATCTGCAACCAGACGACGACTTCACAGAAAAACTCAGTGATCAGAAATCGATTAATGGATGAATCACTTCAGCTGAACAGTTTATAAACTCTTCACTTGTTTCGTGTGTAGATCTGAGAAGTAGTCGAGCGGAAAATGACATGAAAAGAAGACAGATACCTCAAATCTGTACTTGAGTAAATGTACTTAGTTACACCCGTGATTGTCCCACTGACAGCTCGACACACCTGCAGAGGAACGAGGAGACCTGTCAGAGGACTGAAGTTTGATTCACAGCTGGATTAACGAATCCATCAGTCAGAATTACTGAGAAGTCTAATCAACGCCACACCTCTGAATCACTTTCTGTAAGTGATCCTGTGAGACCTCCTCAACACGTCAGCAGTGACAGGACAGGTGAGGAGATGGCCCCGCCTCCTCTGCTGTGCACCTGCAGGTCTGCTGACAGGAAGTGTGAGGAGTCGGCACTGCTGGAACGTGACTAACGATGCGACCCATTTACCTCGAGGTCAGAACAAGTCGGAAATCCAGTTGAGGCGTTAACGAGGCTCAAGTTCAGATACTTGTGTAAAAACAGACTCTGGTAAAAGTAGAAGTACTGATTCAGCTTCTTTACTCCAGTAAAAGTAATAGAGTACAGGCTCTGACATGTACTCAGAGTATCAGAGTAAAAAGTCTCCCTCTGAAGGACATTTGTGGTCAAAGCTAACTGAAGCTCACGTCATATTAATATAATTCAAAGACTATTAAAGTTAAAGGTAGAGTCAGTAGGATTTGTCCCAGCTGTTCCTGAACGCACCACGAAGATAGTTGATAGTTGAGTCTCATTCCCAGGACGTCAAATAGCCACATGTTGGGTTGGTAAAGCGTCCCGAGCAGCAACAAAGAGAGAAAATAAGAAACTCTCTGCAGATACGAGACACTAACACGCCTTTTCTCCCCATTCAGCCTCCCTCTCTGTCTGTTCACGTCTTTCACGTCTTTGTTTCGTCTCGCTGCGTCTGCCGTGCGTGATGTGCTCTGATAGGTCGACATCAGTCTGTGATGTTGGGAAGGCGGCGTGCGATGACGCCAAATAACAATAATCCATAATTCACCTCAAATGCATCAAACTAAAGTAACGAGGCTGTTTGAAGCTGTGAGGAGGAGAAAGTTCAGATGTTTGTGTTCAGATGTAGAGAGGGAAAGTCTCAGAGATACTCAGGTACAGTACAGATACCTGAGACATGTACTGATTGACAGTAATGAAGTATTTGTACTCTGTTACCTCCAACCTCTGCTTTATTGACTGCACTAAAGTAAATGTTATGAGAATGAATCAGCTCTTTGCTGCAGTATCCTTTAGTGTTCATTTACTTGTGGAAGAAAAGTTGAAAGCAAGAAATAAATTCCTGTCGTTCCAAAGCTGCGATAAAACAAAAGAAACCTGTTAACAACGTGTTCACGGTTCAATCATCAGAGCTCTGTGAGGTCAGGACACCTCAGCATCACATCTACAGACTGATTAGTTTCTCCTCCTTCTTCTCTTCCTGTTCCACAGCCAGTAAAAATAGCCTCTAAATTAACTTCCCTCACATTACTTGGTTTGTTTTTTCTTTCACCAAACACAGTAACAATCAGACGGCGGGCGTCGGTCCAGCTCAGAGCTTTTCTTGGCGCTGACGTTGACGCTGCACAGTTCACATTAACACACATGTCCCACGTTAACAGGAACTTTACACACATATCTTGAAAACTAATCCTTTAAGGCTGCGTTTTCCCAGAAGCCTCCTGAAAATAATTCCTCCTCTGCTGCTCGGGAGGTGAACGGTGCCCAAAAATGCTTCAGGGAAACCTGGGAAAGTTGCTTTCTGGATTTCAGCCGCTGTCATCATCTGAGCTGAGTGCAGCGCTGCACGGCAGACAGACGAGGAGGAGAGAGTCTCAGAGTTTCACAGGTTGCACGATGTCATGAAAAAGAAGAGCGTGAGGCAGAACTTTTCTGGCTTCGGCAGATTTCTTTTACCCGTCTGAAAGGTTTTCACCCTGAAGTCACGTCACTCATGTCAGGTTTTTAAATCCATCTGCAGCTCTCTCTCACATCAGGCTGTAAAACTCTCACACTTGACTTTGTGCCAGAAACTCAACTATAAAACTCACTTATAAACACAATGTATGTTTTCATACAGGACTCTAATCTGTCATCAGTGAGACACTGAGGGATTACGACGATGCAGAGCCATAAAACACATGTTGATGTGCCCTCGAGCAAGGCATGATATATATATATATATATATATATATATATTAGGGCTGGGACTTTATCGCGTTAATTATAATGAATTAATTACAGAAAAAATAACGCGACAAAAAAATAATGCATTTAATCACAATTTATTTTTGCACTCCGAACAGCGCGGGACGTTGCTCGGTGCACGAGTTCCCGGCAAACACGTAATACTGATGCACAGGACACAACACGAGAAATGGAAGCCGATGAGAAGTCTTTAGTTTTAAGAAACTGCCGGTGGAAACCTGGATAAAAGCACAGTCGTGTGCAAATTGTGCAAGAAAGAATTTGCCTGTCACCGGAGCACTTCCAGCCTCCGCTACCACCTCAGTGCCAAACATGCTGCAGCCAGCACAGACAACGCTCCTAGTTCGAGCAGGCAGTGTCCCGATCCACACTGACGACATGACGAGATGACGAGATGACGAGACGACAGGGTTCAGAGGAAGTGGATTGCAGTGGACTGTGGGCGACTCTCGTGGCAGAAGATCAGGGGCTAGAAGCTACAGACGGCGTCGTCTGACCCAACTTATGAACTGCAATGCAGAAAGACAATTTCAAACAAAATTCATCAG
>NC_140185.1:37898992-37901492 GCF_965226575.1 Pagrus pagrus | reverse complement strand
CTGTTTAGATGAATCGGCCTGACAGGGATGAACATCAGTCATCGTCAGACCACGAGGTTCTGGTGTTTCCTCCTGTGACTCTCAGTCACCGCCTGCTGACCACAGCTGCTAAAATTAACCGTCCTGCTGTCGTCCAGCCGGCCGGGCTGACCTGCAGTAACCACCTGTGTGATGTCATCACGCTGCCAGTTCACTCTGAAACTCAGCAGAGTCCAGACTCTATCAAACAGGTTCTGAGTTTGTGTTTTTATTTTGTCAAATCGTTTCACAGCACGATGGTTTAAATTTAGCCTGACGTCAGAGCGTCACATGACACGTAACCACGGCGACTCCGCCTCAGATCCAGCTGCGGACGTGTATCATCTCCTGTTTCCTGTCAGCTCTGAGGGGAAAAGCTGAACGCAGCATGACTCCAGTGTGAGATGAGATACATGATGATGGTGACATTTCGTTACTGTCTTCAGAAACAGTGAGTAGAGAGTGGTACGGGAGCCCAGAGGGCCAAACGAGGATGTTTCTGTTTTTCTCTGGTGATGTTTGTCTGATTAACATTAATCTGTCTTCTCTCCTGTTCATGACGTCAGAGCTGCAGGATCATTTTACTAGTTCCTACATTTTTTTTTCAAGAAAAAGAAAATTGTGTCATGAGTTTTCTTTCTCACTCAGTTTGACGACCCGTCCGACTCTACATGTGACGTGTTCACCTGTTCCTGTGTTGAGGCCGAGCGTCAGGTGAGCGAGCCACACCTGAAGTAACGTCCTCTGATCGCTGCTCCGGCTGTCAGAGGGCTGAGATGTCCCTCCTCCTCTCTGTGTCCCGTTTTAGTTTGGTTCTGTTCATTTAGATTAATCTGGTTCAGTTTGACTGAATCACATAACGCAGTGTTTGCCTCTGCGTGGTCTCTGAGCCCGGTTGTAACGCACATGAAAAAATGAATAAGAAGCTGAAATAAGAAATTCTTTGACTGAAAGCTGAAACTGTGAATGACTTGACATGTGGACTCGTGCTGTGATTTACAGGCTGCTCACATGTGAAGCAGGAGAAATGTGCTGAGCGTCCACCACAGTGTTTGTCAGAGCGGTCAGCGGACCCTCGGGCTGGTTCGGGGGGTTTACAGCCCAGTGAAGAAAAACTTAATTTCACCATAATTTAATTGTGTAGAAATGATGTCGGTCAGAGAACGTACAGATATGACTAACTTACAGTGTAATCACAGGCCTCTCTCACCACCATTGTCTCCCACGTACAGAGTAAACACTAAACTGAGCTCTGTATCAACAACAGCCTCGTCCTCCCACAGACTCCAGAGGCTCGGTCCGATCAGCTCTCTGTGGGTTTGGCTTGTTTTCCATACTGACCACCACAACACACAGGCTGTCTGCAGGCTGCTCAACAAACACACATCTTTCTGCTCAGCTCATTTTTCTGCAGCAATTAACGAGATTAAAGACAAAAACACTGAGAAGAGTCCGAGGGAACTAATGAGCCCAGACGTGTGCAGCAGAATGTTGTTCCTCTTTGTTCTGATCCAGTTAATCGTCTCATCACTTTCATATTTACTATATTATGAAGCTCATGTTATGAGCATGGCCCCAGGTTAGTGGCCACTTCCCTTAAAGGGTCAGTCCACCGTTTAGATAAATGTTCTTCATCTCTGTGAGTCTGGGACAGAGACGGGTCGATCCGTTTGAACTTCAACAGTTCTGTTAATGTTGCGTCTCTGCAAACCACTGATATGTTGAAGCTTTACATTTCTTAAAGTTACATTTGAACTGTATGTAGGTACATGCTGTGTTTATGCTCTGGTTGGGTTTTATGTTAAAATTCCTGGTTCCGTCTCCACAAACACGTTTCCATCACGTCCACCTCCCGACATGCAGTCAGCTGATATACATGTAATATGAACACGACACGACACGTATTGTATAATGTTGACATGAGACATAGAAACATTCAAACATGAAAGAATCTGTAGTTTGCTGACCTTTGATCCTGGTGACTGAGCTGAAGAGGTGGAAGAAGTTCTCAGGTCTTTTACTTAAACTTGAGGCGGACAGAAACTGTTTTGCTTCCACTGATTGGTCTGACCCCAGAACAAACGAAGCACGTCTGCCACTGTGCAACCAAAACAGTTGGAGGCATTGTTCTCCCCGGTCACCATCCACAGGTAACTCTGGAACAACTGGAATAACTGCTCTCCACTGCAGCAGACAGAGGAGCTGCTGATGGAGGAGCGAACAAGGTGAAGAGGGACGGTGAGAGAAGCTGAGGTGAAACAAGAGCGAAGGGACGGACGGACGGACGCTCACTGGACGGAGACGCTCCGGTGTTGTGTCAAAGTCTGTTCCCCTGCTCACACGTGTCTCCTCTCAGCCCGGACCTGAGACGCTTCAGACGTCGGCAGACAGCGACCACAGTGATACCACAGGGAACCACCAGGGGGCGGCACCGCGGCACGTCTCCTCGTTAAACACAACCAGGGAAGTAGTGAAGAAGAAC
>NC_140185.1:37868992-37893992 GCF_965226575.1 Pagrus pagrus | reverse complement strand
ACTGTCTTCATCCACAGCAGCTTTCAAAATCTGAAGCAACAACAGCCGAGTTTCAACACCTTCAGCAGCTGTCAGGTGAAGCCATGAGGTCAGGGTCAGATACAGGCCGACAAGCCACGGAGGAGCCACGGAGGAGCCACGCAGGAGCCACGCTGGAGCCATGGAGGAGCCACGCAGGAGCCACGCAGGAGCCACGGAGGAGCCACGCAGGAGCCACGGAGGAGCCACGCAGGAGCCACGCTGGAGCCATGGAGGAGCCACGCAGGAGCCACGCTGGAGCCACGCTGGAGCCATGGAGGAGCCACGCAGGAGCCACGGAGGAGCCACGCTGGAGCCACGGAGGAGCCACGGAGGAGCCACGCAGGAGCCATGGAGGAGCCACGCAGGAGCCACGGAGGAGCCACGCAGGAGCCACGCTGGAGCCACGGAGGAGCCACGCAGGAGCCACGCAGGAGCCACGGAGGAGCCACGCAGGAGCCACGCAGGAGCGACAGAGGAGCCACGCTGGAGCCACGCAGGAGCCACGGAGGAGCCACGGAGGAGCCGCGCAGGAGCCACGGAGGAGCCACGGAGGAGCCACGCAGGAGCCACGCAGGAGCCACGGAGGAGCCACGCAGGAGCCACGCTGCAGCCACGCAGGAGCCACGCAGGAGCCACGCAGGAGCCACGGAGGAGCCACGCTGCAGCCACGCAGGAGCCACGCAGGAGCCACGCAGGAGCCACGGAGGAGCCACGGAGGAGCCACGCAGGAGCCACGCTGCAGCCACGCAGGAGCCACGCAGGAGCCACGCAGGAGCCCGGCCCTCCTGTGATCACCTGCCCCGCCCTCATGTGATCACCTGCCCCGCCCCCCTGTGATCACCTGCCCCGCCCTCATGTGATCACCTGCCCCGCCCCCCTGTGATCACCTGCCCCGCCCCCCTGTGATCACCTGCCCCGCCCTCATGTGATCACCTGCCCCGCCCTCCTGTGATCACCTGCCCCACCCTCCTGTGATCACCTGCCCCGCCCTCCTGTGATCACCTGCCCCGCCCTCATGTGATCACCTGCCCCGCCCTCCTGTGATCACCTGCCCCACCCTCCTGTGATCACCTGCCCCGCCCTCATGTCTCACACCTGTGTCTCATCATCTCTGTGTTCCCTCTGCTCCAGTTGGTCTGGTTCCCCTGTGGCAGCTTGACGAAGCCTCTGTCTGGTCCGATTGACTTCCTGTGTACTGACCTCAAGCCCGTGGTTCAGTCGGGGCGTGTGCTGATCCAGTCCAGTATTAATAAAACCAAAACACAACTGTGAAATCAGAGCTTTTGCAGATACAGACGATGTAGAAATCATCAGAAAACCTGGAAACCTCTGTCTGACGTTAACCCGTCCAAACACCAAACAGCACTGTGATCAGAACCCTGCTCCTCGCGTCGCTGTACAACAGTCTATCTACATGTATGTGGACTTTGGGTTTGTCACATGGAGGATCAGTAAACGTTCGTGTCCTGAGGGGAACATGAACGTCTGAGCCACATTTCATCACAGTCCGTTCAGCCTGGACAGACACATGGACGTGTCCTCCACGGAGACGTGAACAACAGCTGTGGTGAAACTGTGTCAGAGACGTGACCGAATAATCAGAACATGATGCTGAATAAATCAGCTGACAGGCTGCGAGTCCGTGTTACTCTGCTTAACGTGTTTACACTGATGTCGTCTCCTGCAGTCAGAGCTGATCTAAGAATTTAGTTACTTGTTACTTTCTAGATTACATGAAGCATCAGAGGCACGAAGTGTGTTTTACTTTTTAAATTCATTTATTTTATCGGATTAAAAAAACAAAAGAAAATGTTGGAATCAGATCTGATGATGTTCATGTAGAAATATGAATAACTTTATTGTACTTACATCAATCAATCAATCGTTATCTGTAAAGCACTGATTCACAACAAGAGTCATCTCATGACACTAACTTATGACCAGAGAGCCAATATTAGATACTTCAGATACTCGGATACTTTTAATGAAGTACTGTTCATATGGGTGACTTTTAATTAGCTGGGGACTTTTCGGGGGCTCGACATACCTCCTGTGTGTGTGTGTGTGTGTGTGTGTGTGTGTGTGTGTGTGTGTGTGTGTGTGCGTGCGTGCGTGCGTGCGTGTGTGTGTGTGTGTGTGAGTGCGTGCGTGCGTGCGTGCGTGTGTGTGTGTGTGTGTGTGTGTGTGTGTGTGTGTGTGTGAGTGTGTGTGTGCGTGTGTGTGTGTGTGTGTGTGTGTGCGTGTGTGTGTGTGTGTGTGTGTGTGGTTAATCCCTGTGAGCGTGGTCGTGACGGTGATCTGCTGGAATTAGAAAGTGTTAATCCAGCGCTGCTGACTGGCCGTCTGAGCTCAGCCTGAGAAACAAACAGTGAACCTTTAAATAGTGGAGCCTGAACCCTGCGGAGGACCTGAACCCTGCGGAGGACCTGAACCCTGCGGAGGACCTGATCCTGCGACTGCTCTCATTACTGCTGAAACGCCGCCTCTCTGAGTGTTTCCACCATCTTGTCATCCGCTGTATCTGCTGCGCTGCGGTTCACCACTGTCCTGTTAAATCACCAGAGTTTTCTTGCAGCCCGGAGCTGTAATTGTGGTGCAGAAACAATCTGTGGAAAACAAATAAACTCCTGTTTTGCAGCGCGGCTGCTCCTCTCCGCCCCCTGAAGACTCTTTGAAAAGCTCTTTAATCTGCAGCCTGATTGAATCAATAAAACTGTTGTGAGACTGTAAACCAGTAATTATCTTGTCACAGCGCTGAGGGCTTTGTGATGGATGGCGAGCTAATAGCGCTGCCACCGCACTTTAATTAAGGGCAGGGCCCGCAGCCAACCAGGAGGAGGCTGCGTGCTCAGACTCGTCATTGGACGCGTGGGAGGTGTGATGTCACTGCGGTGTGGCGGTGTGGCGCGCTGCCTGCACAGGTGTACGGCGGTGAGGACGACGTGGGGTGTAACCACAGCAACACATTAATGCGGCGTCCTTATGGGCTCAGCCCGGTAATTGTGTCTTGTCACAGCACAGACGGCGAGACGATGTAATCCAACAACACGTCTACCTGCGAGGCCGCCTGAGGTCTGAGGACCGTCAGACACAGAAACACACTCAGTTCTGGCGGCGGCCCGGTCCCACTCAGCACCACCACTCAGAACTCCAGTTCTACCTGAACGTACGGAGCTGTCTCATCAGACAGAGACGCCATGTTTACGTCCGTCTGCTCATAGTTGATGACATCACCTCGTCCTCTTCTTCTGCACTGTTTAATGTCGTCCACAGGAGGAGGAGCTTCACCTGCTGCTGTCAACAACAACAACGATCAGAGGTCAACAGGTCAACAGGTCAACAGGTCACCGCCAGGGGAGGGAGGCGAGCTAAAGGGGCAGTCCGTAGATTAAAGGGGGAGTCTGTAGATTAAAGGGGCAGTCTGTAGTTTAAAGGGGCAGTCTGTAGTTTTTTGTAGGTGACAAAAGTTAATGAGCAGACAAAGATCCTCATTGGCTGATAAACAAACTAAATAAACAAACTCTCTTTGTTTTCATGACTGAATAAACTGAATAAACAAACTGACCTTAAAGGATAACTACCGTTTTTTACAACCTGGACCTTATTTCTAGCAAACTATATGATCATGTACTCACCCAGATAACTTTGGTGTCATTTGAAGTCGTTCGGACGAAATTAGATCCAGTGTAGCACCGATATATCCATATAATGCGAGTGACGGGGCAGCGACACACAGCCTCTATGAGCATTATCTGCCACGAAACTAGTTCATTTCACCAATATTTTGTCATGATACGCTCGTGCTATTCCCCTCTGAGTCCGGGCTCGTCCGTTATCAACATCCGGGGTCAAACTAGCAGCAGCAGCTACAGGTAAACAAGCCGGCTGTCGCGGGTGCGCGCAGCTCAGAGACGACATCTTCCAGGTCAGAGGTAGTAGATCAACCTACAGACCCCGGGTGTTGACAACAGACGAGCCCGGACTCAGAGGGGAATAGCACGAGCGTATCGTAACAAAACATTGGTGAAATGAACTAGTTTCGTGGCAGATAATGCTCATAGAGGCTGTGTGTCGATGCCCCGTCTCTCCCATTATATGGATATATCGGCGCTACACTGGATCTAATTTCGTCCGAACGACGCCGAATGACACCAAAGTTATCTGGGTGAGTACATGACCATATCTTTTGCTGGAAATAAGGTCCAGATTGTAAAAAACGGTAGTTATCCTTTAAAGGACAACACAATTTATACTGTTTTTCTTTGTTTATATGTGGCGGACCCTGCCACCTTTCTAGCTTCAAACAGTGTTCTGGGGCCTTATTTTCGTCTGAGAACAGCTTGTTTAATCACTCATCAACAAAAGTTTGTATTATTACCTCATTAATATTGTAAATGTTAAAATTATGAGTTTGAATTTCTTCTCTAAAACTACAGACTGCTCCTTTAATTTGCATTTTCTTTTGCTGATTTTCTCAAAATCAGATCATTGGATGGGAACCTAGAACGTACGAGCTGGACAATGTAAAAATTAATGAGAGAAGAAAAACTTCCTCAGTTTATTTTTTGCTTTCTTGAAGTCAGAGCGTCCAGAGTCCATCATCTGAGCTTCTTCATTCTGCTTTAAAAATACCTCCAGTGTGACCAAAAACACCAGAAGCAGAACTGAGACTGGATAAAGACTTCAACTGAAACTAATAAACACAAGAAATCTGGATCTTTTCTCTCCTCAAACACGATGACAGAAGCTCTGCAGGGCTGCAGACGACGGCCACGTTCACGTCTAACTCAGACCAACATGTTCGCAGCGTCACAGATCCAGTAATGATTTCTGTTCAGGACGGTTGAGCTCACATCATTCTTCAGTAAATGAAGCTGCTGAAAAGCTTAAACCAGCGTCTGCAGGGAGGACGCTCGGCTCTAATCCCTCAGATCGCTCACTGAACCACAGAGCTCACTTTAGCTCAGACATATTTCAGGCAGAGGAAGACAGTCCTGTTGGCCTCATCGCAGACGGACGCTATCGCCACGATTTATGTGACGCCATTATCGTTAACCTTCCCTTCCCAGGCATCAACACTCCTGTGAGGAGAAGTTCAGAGGTCAGAGGTCATGATAACACATTATGCAGAAATTAAGCAATGTGCATTAAACATGCCTCCTTATCTGAGCTGTAACTTCTCTGGAGACACTGAGGTGTAGAAGTGAGTCTGGCCCGAGAGCTGCTGGATCTCAGCATCCATCAGAACCAGAGTTCATCTGACAGACACACAAATATGTTCCTGAACAAATCTCCTCATTTAACCAAAACTTAACCCGACAAATCTTAAATATGATTTTAAACAAGCCGCAATGAATAATTGAAACCTGCTTCCAGCTAAAATCAACTGCTTTAAATTTCTGTGAAATGAAAGAAAGAAAGAAAGAAAGAAAGAAAGAAATCTTATTTTGTTTTTATATTACAAAATGAATTAAATGAAGTGTTAACTTCATGATGTTTTCTGGCTGATGCAAAATACAGCCGTTCAAATACTGACCAGCAGCTGATGCTAACAGATAGTAAACAATAAAAAATGCTAACAGATCGTAAACAATAAAAGATGCTAACAGATAGTAAACAATACATAATGCTCACAGATAGTAAACAATAAAAAATGCTAACAGATAGTAAACAATAAAAAATGCTAACAGATCGTAAACAATAAAAGATGCTAACAGATAGTAAACAATACATAATGCTCACAGATAGTAAACAATAAATAATGCTAACAGATAGTAAACAATACATAATGCTCACAGATAGTAAACAATAAAACATGCTAACAGATAGTAAACAATACATAATGCTCACAGATAGTAAACAATAAAAAATGCTAACAGATAGTAAACAATAAAAAATGCTAACAGATCGTAAACAATAAAACATGCTAACAGATAGTAAACAATAAAAAATGCTCACAGATAGTAAACAATAAAACATGCTAACAGATAGTAAACAATACATAATGCTCACAGATAGTAAACAATAAAAAATGCTAACAGATAGTAAACAATAAATAATGCTAACAGATAGTAAACAATACATAATGCTCACAGATAGTAAACAATAAAAAATGCTAACAGATAGTAAACAATAAATAATGCTAACAGATAGTAAACAATAAAAAATGCTAACAGATAGTAAACAATAAAACATGCTAACAGATTGTAAACAATAAATAATGCTAACAGATAGTAAACAATACATAATGCTAACAGATAGTAAACAATACATAATGCTAACAGATAGTAAACAATAAATAATGCTAACAGATAGTAAACAATAAAACATGCTAACAGATTGTAAACAATAAATAATGCTAACAGATAGTAAACAATAAAACATGCTCACAGATAGTAAACAATAAATAATGCTAACAGATAGTAAACAATAAAAAATGCTAACAGATAGTAAACAATAAAAAATGCTCACAGATAGTAAACAATAAATAATGCTAACAGATAGTAAACAATAAAAAATGCTCACAGATAGTAAACAATAAATAATGCTAACAGATAGTAAACAATAAAAAATGCTCACAGATAGTAAACAATAAATAATGCTAACAGATAGTAAACAATAAAACATGCTCACAGATAGTAAACAATAAATAATGCTAACAGATAGTAAACAATAAAAAATGCTAACAGATAGTAAACAATAAAAAATGCTCACAGATAGTAAACAATAAATAATGCTAACAGATAGTAAACAATAAAAAATGCTCACAGATAGTAAACAATACATAATGCTAACAGATAGTAAACAATAAAAAATGCTAACAGATAGTAAACAATAAAAAATGCTCACAGATAGTAAACAATAAATAATGCTAACAGATAGTAAACAATAAAAAATGCTCACAGATAGTAAACAATAAAACATGCTAACAGATAGTAAACAATACATAATGCTCACAGATAGTAAACAATAAAAAATGCTAACAGATAGTAAACAATAAATAATGCTAACAGATAGTAAACAATAAAAAATGCTCACAGATAGTAAACAATAAAACATGCTAACAGATAGTAAACAATACATAATGCTCACAGATAGTAAACAATAAAAAATGCTAACAGATAGTAAACAATAAATAATGCTAACAGATAGTAAACAATACATAATGCTCACAGATAGTAAACAATAAAAAATGCTAACAGATAGTAAACAATAAATAATGCTAACAGATAGTAAACAATAAAAAATGCTAACAGATAGTAAACAATAAAACATGCTAACAGATTGTAAACAATAAATAATGCTAACAGATAGTAAACAATACATAATGCTAACAGATAGTAAACAATACATAATGCTAACCGATAGTAAACAATAAATAATGCTAACAGATAGTAAACAATAAATAATGCTAACAGATAGTAAACAATAAAAAATGCTCACAGATAGTAAACAATAAAACATGCTAACAGATAGTAAACAATACATAATGCTCACAGATAGTAAACAATAAAAAATGCTAACAGATAGTAAACAATAAATAATGCTAACAGATAGTAAACAATAAAAAATGCTAACAGATAGTAAACAATAAAACATGCTAACAGATTGTAAACAATAAATAATGCTAACAGATAGTAAACAATACATAATGCTAACAGATAGTAAACAATACATAATGCTAACCGATAGTAAACAATAAAAAATGCTAACAGATAGTAAACAATAAATAAAGCTAACAGATAGTAAACAATAAATAATGCTAACAGATAGTAAACAATAAAACATGCTAACAGTAAATCCGTATCCGTCAGCAGCATCATGGAGGCACAGCTTCACCCTGTCTGTTGCCTCCCTGCTGCAGCAGTGATGCTCCAGGATGAGATTATTGTTTCTAACTGAAATCAAGCAGAATTGATCTGTTTTAGGTTTTTTAGTTTTTCTTGATTCTGCTGCAAATTGACTTGTTTCACTGGCTGAGTTTTGGCTCCTCAGGTTAAAAAGTGACTTTGTGGAGCGTAACTGTTTTGTTGTGGAGCTGCAGTGAATCAGCACAAACACTAAACCCTCAAGAAGCAGGAAGTGGTTTCACCAACTTCCTCTTTCAGGTTTGCCAACAGAAGAAGAGATGAGAGAGTGAGACACAGGATGGACGGACGGGAGGACCAGAACATAAAAACAGAAACCCTGCAGAGTGGTGCCGGGCGGACACGACGCTGAATCCTCTTAAGGACCATGTGCCTGCTCGTCATCACTGAACACTGGGCTCAGAACAGCAGAGTTATATAAGAGTTCATATACTGTAAGCTGCCCCGCTAACAGCGAACAGAAGCTTAAAAATCCTCCAGTCAGCATGAAAAGCAGTTAAAACAATGATCCACGTCACCGACTCACAGGCCAGAAGGTCACAGCACACAAAGCACCTCCGATTCATTTGGGACAAAACCTCTGAGGTCCTGACGTCACCGTCGAGCTTCTGCGATCCGGTCCGGTCTTCATCCAGCAGTTCTGTAACAGGTGAAGAGATTAAATGACCTCCGGAGGTTTACTGTCATTTAAAAACTTGAGATGTTTGTTTCCATTTAATTAACATCATTATAAAGAGTTCAGATCAGATCCATGACGTCCATGAAGAGTTGGGTGAAGTTTTGTTGACCACAAAACATTTCTGGAGCGTAATCCAAGTCTCCAGAACCCCCGAGATCCCAAACTGATCTGAAAAGATGTTATTCACACCGTCACCAGTCGAGCCTGCTCACCCACTTCAGGCGGGGTGCATGCCAACACTTTCATCTCAGCAGCTACAGTGAAGACTTCAGCTGAACCAGACAAGCTGTAGTTTTAAATCAAGTCTCCAGCTGCTTCAGGTGTTCAGCAGAACGCTGCAACTCTGTTTTACTGTGAAGCTCCAGAAATGTTCTGTGGACTACGAGACTTCACCTGACTTTATATCATCAGGAGGAGACGATGGCTGAGCCTGACTTTATATCATCAGGACTGAGCCTGACTTTATATCATCAGGAGGAGACGATGACTGAGCCTGACTTTATATCATCAGGAGGAGACGATGGCTGAGCCTGACTTTATATCATCAGGAGGAGATGATGGCTGAGCCTGACTTTATATCATCAGGAGGGAGGAGATGATGACTGAGCCTGACTTTATATCATCAGGAGGAGACGATGGCTGAGCCTGACTTTATTTCATCAGGAGGAGACGATGACTGAGCCTGACTTTATATCATCAGGAGGAGACGATGACTGAGCCTGACTTTATATCATCAGGACTGAGCCTGACTTTATATCATCAGGAGGAGATGATGGCTGAGCCTGACTTTATATCATCAGGAGGAGACGATGACTGAGCCTGACTTTATATCATCAGGAGGAGACGATGACTGAGCCTGACTTTATATCATCAGGAGGAGATGATGACTGAGCCTGACTTTATATCATCAGGAGGAGACGATGACTGAGCCTGACTTTATATCATCAGGAGGAGACGATGGCTGAGCCTGACTTTATATCATCAGGAGGAGATGATGGCTGAGCCTGACTTTATATCATCAGGAGGGAGGAGATGATGACTGAGCCTGACTTTATATCATCAGGAGGAGACGATGGCTGAGCCTGACTTTATATCATCAGGAGGAAATGATGACTGAGCCTGACTTTATATCATCAGGAGGAGACGATGACTGAGCCTGACTTTATATCATCAGGAGGAAATGATGACTGAGCCTGACTTTATATCATCAGGAGGAGACGATGACTGAGCCTGACTTTATATCATCAGGAGGAGACGATGACTGAGCCTGACTTTATATCATCAGGAGGAGATGATGGCTGAGCCTGACTTTATATCATCAGGAGGAGACGATGGCTGAGTTTACATTCATTTTTCATCATTTCCTAATTTTACTGAACACAGAAGTTCCTGGATTAAATAATCATCACACAGGTTTATGTTCTGACAACCAGACTGAATTATTTCCACTTTTAGGGCGGCTGTAGCTCAGGAGGTAGAGCGGGTCGTCTAGTGATCGGAGATCACTGGTTCGAATCCCGGCTCCCCCCAGCTACATGTCGAAGTATCCTTGAGCAAGACACTGAACCCCAAATTGCTCCTGATGAGCAGTTGGCGCCCTGCATGGCAGCCTCCGCCATCAGTGAGTGAATGACTGTGTGTGTGGATGTGTTGTAAAGCGCTTTGAGCTGTGCGAGAGGACTGGAGAAGCGCTATAGAAATGCAGACCATTCACTTTGTGTCTGAGAAGTCTCTTTCAAACTTCATTACCCATGAGCCTCAGCTGCTGTTAATGAATTCATTCAGAACAGGTACAGAGATTAAAAATAATCACAGAGCACACAGCAGAATTTGAAGCTCTTTGATTGGCCGCCTGTTGGTGAAATGCATCCTGGTAGTTGTAGTCGACTTCTGTCTCACTGACTCTGGAGACAGAAGTCGACTCTTGGCTCTGATATGAGGAAGTCCTCTCTGACTCGTCCTGTTGGATTCTTCTGACCTTTGTTTTGTTTTGGTCGATGATCTCCTGACTGAGCGCCCACTCGCCAGACACACCCCACCCGCCTCCTGTCTCTGTTGTCATGACGACGGGCCGTTCGTCACCGGTGGGTGGGCGGGGACTGGCTTATGATAGACACACGTTGACCTACAGGTGGGTGTGTGTTTAATGTGGGATGACCTTTGACCTTTGATGAGGCCCACACAGGCTGTTTTAAACCTGACGAACAATAACTGACCTTTACAGACAAAGAGATGATGTTTGTTGTGTGGCTCGTTGTGTTTTTGTTTCCTCCTGTGTTCCCTCTTTCTTCAGTTTTGTTTCCTCTTGCGTGTGCAGATGGATTCTTTATTTAGCTCTTCTTCTTTTTCATGGAGGTGAAGTTTGACCCAGAGACACATGAAACAACGTGGACAGTGTTGTGTTTTACAGGGTCACATGCAGACGAGCTCATATCAAGAGATACAAAAATAACAATATAAAGAGATATTATATTAAAGTAATCTTATAATTCAAACTCCTCTCAGGTTTGTAACACAGACAGTAGCTGTGTCTCAATTCAGGGGCTGCATCCTTCGAAGACGTGTCCACCGGTGTTAAATGGGACGGTCCAGCCTTCGGAGCATTTCCTGGTTGCGTCACCAGATGTTCCCGCCCCTTACACTTACGTCACGATTTCTGCCGCCCAGGCCCGCGAAAGTGACGATCTACACCACGTGATGTCGCCATTTTCTTTCTTTCTTTCTTTCTTCTTTCTCAGGAGCGCAAAGGATCTTGGGATATGGGAGGCCGCGAAGGATAGTAGCGGTGCGTCCTCCAAAAAGAGGGAAAAGAAGGCTGCATTTGAAGGAGCCTTCAGGTGGGACAGCCTTCACGCAGCGTTGTGACGTAACTGGCCTTCAAATGCGCCCTTCGAAGGACGCAGACTGTGTGTTAGACGTTTGTCTCCAAGCTCAAGCTGAGACCTGATGACATCGCTATGACATCATCAGGGGTAACGTTTGCACAGGCTGACGATTAAAAGTATAAATAAAAGACTTTAAATGTCACGATACTGTAGTGAACGTGTCAGAAAAATGTTCACTGATGAACGGATCTTCAGACAAACGAACATAGAGGTCGACTGTGAAAGCAGCTTATTGAGACACATATTTAACATTCATCGTTAGGCGGCGCCCTCTAATGGTCAACGTGATTATTGCAGCAGAACAGGAGGAAGTCAGGTGAAGATCCTTTTATACCTCTTTTAGTGTTGAAGCCTAAGATGTTTTTTAAAGAGACGTGAGGTGTGTTTCCTTAAAATGTTGCCAGGAAATCACTGAAATAGCTGTCCTGTGAAGTAAACCGACAGATCTTAGTAGTTACTTCCTAGTTAGTAGATAGTTAGCGCCTGTTAAATAATAAACATCTGTATAACAGGATGTGCAGGCGGAGACACCTCTCTGTGTGAGAGGCTGTTTCTACGCTGGACGCAGGACGAATCACAGAAAGCGCTCCAGCTGCACGCTGTTCAGTTCAGGGCTGATAGTGATACTGAGGATGACTCGGGGGAAACTGTGTGGATGATGTCAGGTCTGAGATGAAGATTTTCTACTGGAGGCGTTCACATCGCTCCTGCAGAAACACAAGGTTGAATAAGCAGCCGATAGAAAACAACTGGACACAGACTGTAGAGCTGCACTGCTCATCACATCTGTTTCTTAAATCAATAATGTAATCAATAAATATTAACGTTTTAGATAAACAACATGCAGTTAATGACAACATGAGGAATGACATCACTTTATTAAACAAGATAACATTCATGACAATCACTGAATCTGGACGTTCCTGAAACACTTTCTCTCTTCATGCTCTATTGTTCCAGCTGCTTTGTGTTGTGATACTGAACAACACACACACACGCACACACACACACACGCACACACACACACACACACACACACACACACACACACACAGTGGGTTCATCAGCCTGCAGTTTGAGTTTATTAGACAGCAGAATGAAACTATCAGGTCTCAGGAAATCTTTCTGTGTGTTTGTTGACTTCCTGTTGTGTGTGGCGGCGGCAGACTGTCAGGAGTCTGCGTCGCCGAGGTCGTCAGCCCGGTTTGAACCTGCGGTCTGAACACAAAGAAGAAAACAAAAGAAAAGACGAATGTCTGCTGCTGGAGCCGAGGTTAATGTTTCTCCTTCTCTTCCTCCTCCTCTCTTTCCCTACATCCTCTGTTTCTGTCCTCTTTTGTTCACTTCTTCTTTTCCTTCACTACCACCTCTGATTCCTTCTGTCCATCACTGCCTCCTCCTTTCCTTTCCTTCACTCTTTCTCTTCCCTTCCTTTCCTCATCTCCTCATTTCCTTCCCTTCGTCCTCGTCTCCTTCACCAAACCTCACTAACAATGAGCTGGTCTGTTGTGCAGAGCTGCACGTCTCTCTGTTGACGAACTCTGATTCGATCATTTCCATTGATCATCTGCAGAGCCTCACTGTCACGCTGCTCTGTGATTGGCTGCACAGTGTGACATCACCAGGTGATGTCTGTCTGTCTGTCTGTCCGTGTTTATCTGTAAAGATAAATCCGGTCACGTCGACCTGTTGCATCGACGGCTGAGTTTAATAAAGTTTAATAAAGTTTAATAAAGTTTAAAGTGAACACTTCACTTCACTGTCAGACTTTATGGCTGCCACGAAGAAATACTGGTAATCACTGTAATCTGACACAACCTGACGGTAACATCAGTCAAATTAAAGTACAAACAGGATCAACACATGGAAGCACTGCAGAGGTGAACCTCTCTGTGTCACCGAGTCCTAGGAAAGTCTCACAGTTTCGTACATTATGTCTCCAAAACTCAAATGATGTGTCCACTGAGATGCACAGAGCTGAGTCCTGTCTGATGTGGGGCTGAAGTATCTGAGGACTCGTTTTTAAACGAAAAAAACAAACTGTCCCTTTAAGAAGGTGGAGAATTTGCTCAACACAGAAATGAACTCTTCATCCTTCAGTTAATCTCAACAGGTGCTGTCAGGATCTTGAAACTTTGGAGGTTCAGCTGAAATGTCAGGTTATCTGAGAGTGAGATGAATAAACGATGTGAGACACGCTGCTCATAATCAACATGAAATCATAATTAACAACATCGGTTCAATCTGAGGTCTGATTCAATCATTTTTATATTCAGCAGCAGAAGAAAATCAGAGTCGTGACGTTGATGAAGCAACACACAGTTCAAACTGTGTTACCTCTGTGTCTTATTAACCTCAACAGCTCCGACAGACTCTTAATCATTGGTTTCATTCTTGTAAATTCAGCATTAAATGTAATACGTGAAGCCAACTATCATTCACAATTTCACCAGACTCCCTTAACAAATCAGCTAATTTTAGGAGTTGTTGAGTAGCGTAGAACTTTATAACGTTGTGAAACTCTTTCTGACAGATCCTGAATCAGTCTCCTTCTTGTAAATTCAGCAGATGTTCTGCATGAACTTCTTTCAGTCTTTGTGTAGAAACATGGAGTCTGTGTGTCCCAGTGATGGACGGGTTTGTTTCATACAGAGCAGGAAGTGACATCAAACCACAGGTGGTCACTCAGGTTAACGTCAGGTGAGTCAGGTGACACCAGGTGTGATCAGGGCCTCAGCTTTGGATGTGATGATGACGTGTGAATGATGAGTTAATGACGGCCTCACGACATCACTGCTGAATGTATAACTGCTGGAACAGATGGTCAGGACCGACTGGACCTTTAACACCAGAACACAGCTACGTGTTGAACCCTCCCTGACCTCTGTGTGACCTCTGGGTGACCTCTGTGTGACCTCTGTCAGATTTGGTGTGAAGCAGGTCAATGTAAAGTCTATATGACTTATCTCATACATTCACCTTCATGTGTTCGTTATCCGCTGGTATTAGCCGGCTAGCATGCGCAGCAATCAGCTTACCCACAGATCCCACACCAGTTGACCCCTGGGTGCCCTCGGCCTCTGAGCGCAGGTTAAGGTAGATTTAACCACTAACTGTGTATTACCCTTCAGCTGACTGCAGCAGTCATATGCTGCGAAATGTCACCTCGACAAACGCACCACTGTGGCTTTCCCATCAGCCCCTGCAATCACATGCTCATTTGCCGCACTTTACTGGAGCTTACGACAGATCAGGCTGCTGTTTAAAGCTTCGTATGGGAGAACGTGCACGGGGAGCAAATCTGTTGAGGAATGGCTCCCACACAACCTGTACACTCAGTATCATGGCTGAAGTCCCTGACCTTGTGCCTCTGGGCCAAGGCCGTGTCAGGCACCGGCAGCACCCCCACATCGCTCTTTAAAGGGCACTTCTGCTGTCATCCATCACAGGAGGACGTGTTGCTGCATCATGTGGAGGAGATCATCTGCTCTGGTTCTCACAGGTCCAGTGTGGAAACATGAAACAGAACCAAAACATTCAGGTTCTGAAATCAAACTTCATTCATCATGTGACGACACAGATAACTACAGGTCCGCTGCAGATGATGACAGATGTCTTTCTTCATTGTTCAGGTGAAAACCTCAAATATTCAATAGTAAAGGAGCAGTTCACCCAAAAAGTTACCAACTCTGTTTTATTGTGAAGCTCCAGAAATATTTTGTGGACTACGAAGCTTCACCAGACCTTCATCAGCATGATTTACTCACCCAGATAACTTTGGTGTCATTTGGTGTCGTTCAGATAGCACGAGCGCATCGTAACAAAATATTGGTGAAATGAACTAGTTTCGTGCAGATAATGCTCATAGAGGCTGCGCTTCAGTGCCCTGATCACTCCCATTATATGGATATATCGGCGCTACACTGGGTCTAATTTCGTCCGAACGACTTCAAATGACACCAAAGTTATCTGGGTGAGTACATGATCATATATTTTGCTAGAAATAAGGTCCAGGTTGTAAAAAACTGTAGTTATCCTTTAAGGTAAACAAACACTAGTACACTAGGAGGAGGGGAGGAGGAGAGGAGGAGGGGAGGAGGAGGAGAGGGGAGGAGGAGGAGAGGAGAGGAGGGGAGGAGGAGGAGGAGAGGAGGAGAGGAGAGGAGGAAGAGAGGAGGAGGAGAGGAGGAGGAGAGGAGGAGAGGAGGAGGGGAGGAGGAGGAGAGGAGAGGAGGGGAGGAGGAGGAGAGGAGGAGGAGAGGAGGAGAGGAGAGGAGGAAGAGAGGAGGAGGAGAGGAGGAGAGGAGGAGGAGAGGAGGAGAGGAGGAGAGACACTAGCCGTTTCTCAATACCCAGTGCGCCAAGTTCGAACTTGTGAACTCCGGGAGTCTGGACTTGCGGAGTTCAGTTGGAAGAACAAACTCCCGGGGGACGGGAGGACGGGTGGACGGGTGGACGGGAGGAGGGGTGGACGGGGGGACGGGAGGACGGGAGGACGGGAGGACGGGGGGACGGGTGGACGGGAGGACGGGTGGACGGGGGGACGGGAGGACGGGAGGACGGGGGGACGGGTGGACGGCGGGACGGGGGGACGGGAGGACGGTCTTTCTGCAGTTGGAACAGGAACGTACTTGATGACGTCATCGTCTTCGCTGGTTTCGTCACTTCAACTTCCGGTTATTTTCACTGATTAAAATAAAAATTTAAAACTTACAGTTGTGAGTCCGCTCCTCGGCCATTGCTATCACGAAATGCATTCTGGGATACGTAATTTCCCAAAGTCCACACAAGTCTCCACCGATGCATCCTCGATGAAATGGGCGGGGCAAGAACACGTCCGGGTATTCGACCGTACTTGGCCAGATGTGAACTTTGAATTGGAACAGAACTTGGTCCGGTGCTGACGACGTTTCTCAATCCACAAGAACAGAAGTGCAGAGAAGAACGCATGTTGAGAAACGGCTACTGAGTCTCCTGAAGCTTTGGTCTGATCAGGGCCTGAAGATTACCCAGAACCCCCCTCTCTCCCCCTGCTCCTCTGTCTCCTCTCCTCCTCTCCTCCCTCCTCTCCTCCTCTCTGTCTCCTCTTCATCTCCTCCTTTCCTTCCCTGTGTCCTCTGTGTGTTCTCCACTTCCTCCCTTCCTTTCCTGCCTCCTAACTTTCTTCCCTACCTCACTTCTTGTTTCTCTCGTTCATCCTTCCTCTCCTCATACCTCCTCCTCCTTTCCTTCCCTCAGTTCACCCTCTTTATGCGGCTCTTTATCCTCTTTTCCACGCTCTTCTTCTTCTCTTCTTCTTCACTCACACACACACTCACACACACACACACACACACACACACACACACACTCACACTCTCTCTCTCTGTTGCACAGTGTTGCCTCATGCAGCAGACCTGCAGAGGGAGATCAGAAGCAGCTCTAACTGCTTTAGTCATGAGTTTCTCTCCAGCAGGCTGAACGTTGGTGTCTTTAATATTTCAGGCGGCTGCTGCCGGCTCGGCGTTATCGCACCATGATGACATTTAGAGGCGAGGAGGTGTAACGCTGCTCCAACACAACCTGAGGACACGAACGGCAGCAGCTGCAGAAGAACTCACATCCTTCACTTCAGCTGAGGATGTTGTTAAAGTTCAGGTCAGGTTAGAGGAAAGTAAACACGTGTTTACTGCTTTCATCACGGCTTAACGAGCGGCTCGTTACCGTTCATTAGGCCGCTGAGCCTCCACATGTGAACAGAGAGAGATAACTCCTCATGATGAAGGAGAAAAAGTTCCCAGCTGTCGTTATCGGAGGCCAGAGAACAGCCTCGACTGTGGGTCTGTTTTCTCAACAACATGTAAAACGAAGGATTCATGAAACTTTTTGCTGTTTTTTGAGGGCAGATGTCATTTTTCTCATCAGCTGGTGAGCTCTAACAGGTGTGTCCTGCAGCAGCAGTTACTATGAAACATCTGGAATAAATGAAGATTTATACAAATCTCTGCTTTATATCGCACCTAAACACCTGAAATGTACTTGATGGCTTTGTTTCATATATATTTGTTTGTGTTTACTGATTCAAGTCCCGTCTTTTTCTTTAAACCTCTGAATATTTGTAACAAGAAGTCGGGCCATTTCCCAACTGTGTTTGTGAAGACAGAAGCATATTTTATTATATTTTAATCCAGACCGGGATCTGTTCTCACACTAACAAGTTGTTTTTGAGCCTGAACGTCACCAGAGCATGAACACTGTGTGATGAGCGACCTAAACAAACCTAAAGTGTGAACTCATCTCTGGTTTGACAGAAATGTATTTTGCCAACATTTCTCCAGGTGATTGGTTTGGTTGTGGGATGTGTGTCATACCTGGCAACCCAACACAGAGGCCGAGGTGAGCACCCTGCCTAAAAATACTTCATTACTGTCCTTCAGTACATGTGTCAGGTGTCTGTCCTGTACCTGAGTATCTCTGAGACTTTCCCTCTCCACATCTGAACACAAACATCTGAACGTTCTCCTCCTCACAGCTTCAAACAGCCTCGTTACTTCAGTTTGATGCATCTGAGGTGAATTATGGATTATTGTTATTTGGCGTCATCGCACGCCGCCTTCCCAACATCACAGACTGATGTCGACCTATCAGAGCACATCACGCACGGCAGACGCAGCGAGACGAGACAAAGACGTGAAAGACGTGAACAGACAGAGAGGGAGGCTGAATGGGGAGAAAAGGCGTGTTAGTGTCTCGTATCTGCAGAGAGTTTCTTATTTTCTCTCTTTGTTGCTGCTCGGACGCTTTACCAACCCAACATGTGGCTATTTGACGTCCTGGGAATGAGACTCAACAATCAACTATCTTTGTAGTGCGTTCAGGAACAGCTGGGACAAATCCTGCTGACTCTACCTTTAACTTTAATAGTCTTTGAATTATATTAATGTGACGTGAGCTTCAGTTAGCTTTGACCACAAATGTCCTTCAGAGGGAGACTTTTTACTCTGATACTCTGAGTACATGTCAGAGCCTGTACTCGATTACTCTTACTGGAGTAAAGAAGCTGAATCAGCACTTCTACTTTCACCAGAGTCTGTTTTTCTACTAAATAAAAGTTATTTTACTTTCTCATCCTTGTACACATTGAGGGTCAGACACTGACTGAAACCACAGAGAGTCTCCTTTGTTTTCTCAGCCTGGTGAAGGAGCGTTACTTCCACTGTCACCGACAATGATGCGTGGAGAAGTGATGCAAAAGTGAAACTTTCACTTTGATTGGAGGGCCGGGTTCAGTCCTGGGTTCAGTCCGGGGTTCAGTCCCGGGTTCAGTCCGGGGTTCAGTCCTGGGTTCAGTCCGGGGTTCAGTCCTGGGTTCAGTCCTGGGTTCAGTCCGGGGTTCAGTCCTGGGTTCAGTCCGGGGTTCAGTCCTGGGTTCAGTCCGGGGTTCAGTCCGGGGTTCAGTCCTGGGTTCAGTCCCGGGTTCAGTCCCGCGTTCAGTCCGGGGTTCAGTCCTGGGTTCAGTCCTGGGTTCAGTCCCGGGTTCAGTCCCGGGTTCAGTCCTGGGTTCAGTCCCGGGTTCAGTCCCGGGTTCAGTCCGGGGTTCAGTCCGGGGTTCAGTCCTGCGTTCAGTCCCGGGTTCAGTCCCGCGTTCAGTCCGGGGTTCAGTCCTGGGTTCAGTCCGGGGTTCAGTCCGGGGTTCAGTCCTGGGTTCAGTCCTGGGTTCAGTCCTGGGTTCAGTCCGGGGTTCAGTCCTGGGTTCAGTCCTGGGTTCAGTCCCGGGTTCAGTCCGGGGTTCAGTCCCGGGTTCAGTCCCGGGTTCAGTCCCGGGTTCAGTCCTGCTTTCAGTCCTGGGTTCAGTCCTGGGTTCAGTCCTGCTTTCAGTCCTGGGTTCAGTCCCGGGTTCAGTCCCGGGTTCAGTCCCGCTTTCAGTCCCGGGTTCAGTCCCGGGTTCAGTCCTGCTTTCAGTCCTGGGTTCAGTCCCGGGTTCAGTCCCGGGTTCAGTCCCGGGTTCAGTCCTGCTTTTAGTCCTGGGTTCAGTCCCGGGTTCAGTCCTGGGTTCAGTCCCGGGTTCAGTCCCGGGTTCAGTCCCGGGTTCAGTCCTGCTTTTAGTCCTGGGTTCAGTCCGGGGTTCAGTCCCGGGTTCAGTCCTGCTTTCAGTCCTGGGTTCAGTCCCGGGTTCAGTCCCGGGTTCAGTCCCGGGTTCAGTCCTGCTTTCAGTCCTGGGTTCAGTCCCGGGTTCAGTCCCGGGTTCAGTCCCGCTTTCAGTCCCGGGTTCAGTCCTGGGTTCAGTCCTGCGTTCAATCCTGGGTTCAGTCCGGGGTTCAGTCCCGGGTTCAGTCCCGGGTTCAGTCCCGGGTTCAGTCCGGGGTTCAGTCCGGGGTTCAGTCCTGGGTTCAGTCCGGGGTTCAGTCCCGGGTTCAGTCCCGGGTTCAGTCCGGGGTTCAGTCCGGGGTTCAGTCCTGGGTTCAGTCCAGTTTGGAGGCTGCTGGTCTGCACCATGAGATGTTTCTCTCTGTAGGATGGATCAGACAACACAAACAGATTCTTTCAGAACTCAGAACTTTCTGTCTGTTCAGCTGCTGTAGACGTGTGAAGTCTGCTCTGTAAAGACGTTACAGGAATGACTTCAGTCACTATAATAACGCCGACTGAAGCTTTTTCTGTACCGTGAGTTCGTTTAAATAAAAAATACAGATTCAAAGCTGAATGAACTTTATTATTTATTATTGTCATTTTATAAGATATTATGAATTATTAAACCTCAGAGACGACTCTTCTGGAACCTGCTGGTCAATAAAACTGAAGCTGAATCTTGATTTCTTCATGAGAAGAATAAAAACGATGATTATAATAAGTCGAGGACGACAGTAATCAATCCTATAACTGGACTGATTGTCGTGTCTTTTGTCCATTATTGTCTCATAATGATACTTTAGGTTTTGGAGCTGCTGTCTCCATATTTTGTGGGAAGTAAACAGGAAGTACGATGATGTCACGAGTCCGTGAGCTCTGAGATGTGTTCACATCGCTGCAGCAGCTACAGCTGATGTCATGTGGAGAAAACTTAAAAACATGATGACTCTCAGGTCCTTTGTCTCTCTGGTATCTGTGTTCATGTGTTTACACGTTTCATGTTTTATTTCACCTTTATTTCAGCGGGACGTCTCTGGGATCAGGATCTGTTTCACCTGGACGAGGCTGCAGCTGCTTCACAGTCACAGCGTCATCAAACACATAAAACATGATGTACAGCAACAACCACAGTAACACAGGAGAACAGCTGATCAAACACAACAACATCCTCCTTCACCACAAACCTAATGATGCTCTTCAGTTCATCACTTCATATAAATGTTTCTGTGTGCAGAACTGAATCTGTCAGAACCCGGAGGTTCTGTAGGAAGCAGCCCTGTGGAGATATCCTCTGTAAGTGTACGTCACACTGAGTCTGTGAATATCTGCATCATGTCTGCAGGTTCTGATCCGAGTTCTGACTCAGAGAATCGAGCACTAAGTGTCTGAACATCCTCCGTCAGCTGGAGCCTCCACCGACCTCCTGTGGAGCTGCAGCTCACAGTGTGAGTCCATCAGGACGGTGTGGATGAGCCGAGCTGAGCCGAGCTGCAGGTCGCTGAAGTCTGTCAGTGAAGTCGAGTCTTCAGACGACTCGCTTTTATCTGAAGTCGTCATTTTTTACAGAACTTTCTATCTTTTATTCCTTTTCCTGCTGTCAGACGACTTGTCTGCTCTTAACTCTCCCTGTGAGTCTTCACTGCTTTTATTTTCTCAGTGTTGTCTGTTTATCGTCCTTTATTCCGTTTACTGCTAATTTGTTCTTAATCCTTTGATGTGATGTCGTCTTCTTATCGTCCTTTATTGTTTTTATTTTTTTATTTAATTCTATTTTTGTATTTACTTTTTTAAATTAATTATCTATTTTAATTTCATTCTATTTATTGTATTTCTTCTCCCTCTTCTGCCTGTTTTACTCGTACTGACTCATCTCGACTTTCTTCTTGTTTTAAGTCAGACGTCCTCGTGTTCGTCTCCACTGTTCACTCTCTATTCTGTAATATATATGTTTCCTGCTTTTGTCAAATCACTTTGTAAAATCAGTTTTAAAAGGTGCTCTATAAATAAAGTTTATTATATATTATTATATATTAAAATATGTTGTACTGTAAAAAAAATTAAGCTACTAAATATTTTCTATCACGATTATCCAATCAATCATCATGATAACGATATTATTGCATGATTTGAATTTTTAAAGCTTTATCTTTGCCTCTGGTGACTGTGTTTGTAACCAGAACTATTAAAAACGTGCACAGAAAGAAGAATTAACCAGAAGAACTCAGAAACAAAAGATGCACGAGGCCGAACATCTTTCTTCAGACGATGTGTGTCAGTTACAAGATCAATATTTCATCTTTTAATATGTGACAGACCTGTGAAATCATGTTTAACATCTGAGCTGAGATGACCAGTCATCTGTTAGTGATGATCAATGATCTGAGCCTCTTCAACGTCACAGTTTGGTTTTTCTCATCTTGAATTTCTGTGAATAAGTTTGAGGTTCGACTGTTGATGAGACCTGAAGGTGTCACTTTCATGGTAAAACTAACATTATTCATAATGATAATGATCTTTGGATGGAGTCCTGCTCACTTCATGTAACTGATGATATAATGTGTATTTATAGTGTGAAAGTCAAACTGGATCTGAACACTTGGTCCAATAAAATAAAACTGATGTGAAGAATAAACTTCATGTTGGAGTTTTGTGTCTGATCTCAGGTCAGTTCATCGATCACATGAACGAGACAGATGTGTTGGAGGTAAATGTGAGCTGTGCAGAGGAACCGGTGACTTCAGGCTCAAGTGACGTGAATTCAGTAAAAGTTCAGTATTTCAACTTTAACCCTGTGAACTGTGAGCAGAGAGCGACACCTAGTGGTCACCAGCAGGAGTGTTTGAACAGAGCCGGTCCCGAGCAGCTGCCATCTTCATACACTCACACAGAAACCACATTAATGTGTGTGGAGGTTCTTTATTCTAGAAATAAAACAGAAGTAAAGAAACAACGTCATGAAACTAAATACAAACAGTTTCAATGAGGTTTGTATCACAGAAACATGCAGGAGGCAGACGCCTGCTGAGAGACCTCATGATGGACCTGATGATGGAGAGACACTGAGACGTGCTGTCGTGGAGGAGACGGGAGCTGCTGAAGGTTCTGGGGTGGAGGTGTCAGCGGGTGGTCGAGGATCTGCAGGTGGTTGAGGATCTGCAGGTGGTTGAGGATCTGCAGGTGGTCGAGGATCTGCAGGTGGTCGAGGATCTGCAGGTGGTTGAGGATCTGCAGGTGGTCGAGGATCTGCAGGTGGTTGAGGATCTGCAGGTGGTCGAGGATCTGCAGGTGGTCGAGGATCTGCAGGTGGTCGAGGATCTGCAGGCGTGGGAACAAAATGTTTCTGAAGAGAGAAGAGGAGTGAATGTGATCGCTGGGTGTTACATTATATTAATAAATACAGCTGCTGATGGTGAAACACATCTAAACCACATTATATCCAGCGGAGGAAGAAGCGTTCAGCTCCTTTACTGAAGCAGAAGAGCGTCAGGGTCAGTGTTGAAGTCACAGTCTGGGTTGACCCCGCCGACTGAGACGTTATTATATATGATATCATTCTATTATTAAGACTGAAGCATCAGTCTGTCAGCAGCAGTTTGAACTACTTTACAAACAGTTTTCTGTTCAGACATCAGATCAGTTTAACGTCGTGTCAACAAAAAGGAAACATTGAAACATTACGTTGTTCAGACTTTTATCATCTTTAAGTTTGGTGAACTGGATGTTTTCACATCTGACCTGCTGTGAGGACGACCGACAGCCGAGTAATGACAGAGTAATCACTCATTTGTGACAAATACTGAGTTCATGTCATTAATATTTAGTTTAATGAAGATAAGTTATGACTTCATGGTGAAATACATGTGATTTAGTACTGATCCGGTTCAGTTATCAGCTGCTGATGTTCTGCTTCAGTTTCTCCGTCAGACTCGAGTCTGAAGAATAGATGACGTCATGATTTATTGACTGTATTGTTGAATATGAGTATCTTTCATCAGTTTACAGCTCAGAGCTCTGAACTGTTCCTGTAACTGTTAAAATGTTATAGATGTATCCTGGAGAAATTAAAGTGACACAGAAATATCTTATATTCAGAACCAGAACACTGTGTTCAGCTGAAATAAATGAAAAGATGATGAAGTTGCCTGATGTGAACACGGTAGACTGACAGCAGAGGACACTTCCCTCTGTGCAGTGCTTGAATTGCACAGTTGATTGTTGCCAGAACTTGATCTGGTTCTGCCAACAATCGACATGACGGGCCTGCTTTACTCATCATAGACTGAAATACATGTTTGAAACTATTCAACGTATGTTAATGGAAACAGGACCCGAGGTTTACAAAAGAGTGTGACGACAGAACGAGTTGCTCCGATGAGACGGTCTGAATGTTTGTGTGAGTCAGTGGACAGAACAGGACAGTTCTTCTCTGACCCGAGCTGAAGTGTTGGACTTAGAGCGGGCAGAGTATCACAGGTGTCCTGAAGTCTGTCTCACCTGCTGGAGGACACGGTTTATCATTCCTGCAGCTGTTAATGCAGTTTCATGTTTGTTCACAGCTCGTGGACTGAAAAGCAGTTTCAGTGTGTGTGTGTGTGTGTGTGTGTGTGTGTGTGTGTGTGTGTGTGTGTGTGTGTGTGTGTGTGTGTGTGTTCAGACTCAGGTCACAACAACAAAATGAAATCGTGCCATAACTGTAATAATTTAACGGTCTGATGTGTTTTAATGTTGTAACATGTTTATTATAATTTAGTTTAAAGGCGTTGAAGGAGCTGAGATGAACTCATCATGTTTACGTTCAGAAACTTCCATCTGTCTGTTTCACAAACAGGATTCAGTCGGACCAGAGTTTGTCTTTGAGCTGCTGATGATCTAGATGATGATCAGGACTGAATAAAGTTTCTGTTTCTGATCTGCGTCACAATGTTCTCATCATCCAGTTCATATATGTGATCCTGAAATATCATGTGAAGGAAGTTTGATCCAGAATAATGTGATGGATTCATTCAGTGCTTCTCTGTCATCATCTCATTGTACATCATATCACAAAGTTGTATATTTTATGTTCATGTTTATTTGTTATTATTTTTGTTAACATGAATATAAAACACATGAGCGAATTAAAAGATATGAAGTGTCTGTGTCAGGATGTTTGAACAGCAGGATGAAGACTGTTTGATCACAATTATAATGAAACCAACAAACTGGAACAACAACTGTGAGTTTTTAACAAAATAATATCTAAAGCAACAGTAGATCTGTTACATTGTTTCTCCCTTTTAAAACAAATAAACACATTTCAAGAATATGAATGTAAAAAACTGTAATTCTATAAAAGAGTGTAAACTTCACTCATCTATAAACTTTCTGCAGCAGCGTTTCAGGAAGTTAAAAATTGATGTATTAAACTTTATTGTAATGTTAATGAACAAGTATTGTGT
>NC_140185.1:37498992-37863992 GCF_965226575.1 Pagrus pagrus | reverse complement strand
TCTGGAAGACGGTAGAGTACATTTAAAACCCGCTCCAGCCCGCGGGTCTGTCCTTTGACTCTGTCACACTGGTTCATGTTGTGAGGATGGAGCCACGAAGTTTCCAGCGGGAACTTTAGGTTGCTAAGCTAACGAGAAGCTAGCTAACAACAAGCTCCTGGCTGTTAGCCTAGCCCCCTGGTTTGTAACCCAGACTTCATTCAAATATCTATAAGTTTTAAATTGTCGTGCTTATCGGCTGAATGAAATTATTCAGCGGACTGTCAGTTAAGTGCTTTATGAATCTTTGCCGTCCAGCTGTGTATTCGGCCCACAAGTGGATCTTAAATCAGCAAATAATTTCATTCAAACTTCAAGATTTTTTATTGTGCTTTTAACCGTTTGCTGTCGGCTTTCTGTACCTGGAGACGGAGAACACACATGTATGTTGAAGTGGATTTAGTGTCTCAGCTGTGTGTGTAGTTGAAGATTCAGCTATTCGTACCGTCATTTTTGCCATTAACAAGGACACAAAATATACGAGATTTCTGAGGAAATCCTCTTTCTCCTGACGTTAAACACTCATTATCCTGAAACTGTGTTGGTGTCTTGAGGTCTGTTGAAAGGAGGAGAAAGAAAATAATTTTACTCAAGCAATATGTTAAGATACTTTTATTTTGCTGTACTGTTTATTCTTGTATTGGCAATTAAATATGAAGAAAATATGCAGCACTAAAATGAGAAGAAACTATTTGTCATATGAAATACTGTCAGTTTTGATGCTGAGTACATTTTACTACAAAGATTTCTACAGTATACTTTTACTCATGTACATAATCACCTTGTAAATATACAACTACTATGTTAGTTGAGGTGAAGGACCTGAATCTTCTCTGCAGCCTCGTGTGCGTAACGTATTGTGTAATAAAATGTGTGTGTGTGTGTGTGTGTGTGTGTGTGTGTGTGTGTGTAGACGAGCCGCTGAAGAAGCCCGTCCCGCTGCACGAGCAGACGGTGAAGGATGAGAAGGGACGATATCAGAGGTTCCACGGGGCGTTCACTGGAGGCTTTTCAGCCGGTTATTTCAACACTGTCGGCACTAAAGAAGGTCAGTGCTGCTGCATCACAACACCTGTTCACCTGTTTACCTGTTCACCTGCCTTGACTGAAGAGAGCCAGTCAGTTTGTGAGCTAAGTAGTGATCCAGCGCTCAGCTTGATAATTTTTTTCAAACGAGGTCAAAGGTCATGTCGTGTTTCAGCTATTAACTGTATTTGTTCAGCTGAAACCCTCATTTAATTCCAGATGTGTAGCGTCAGTATTTGGACTTCTTGTCTTCTGGTTGTTGTGTTGTGACTTCAGGCTGGGCCCCGTCAACGTTTGTGTCGTCACGGCAACAGAAAGCTGGGCAACATAATGCCAGACCCGAAGATTTCATGGACGATGAGGTAGAGAAGTGTTTCCATTCGCCACCAAACCAAAACTGCATGTGTTCCAGTTGTGTTTTTAATGACTGAATTTACATTTGAAACTCCAACACTGGTAATTACATTTCGGTTACATGAGTCAGAGAAAGTAAAAATGAGATTTTAGAGCTTTCCGTCAGCTACGTCTCCACTACTGAACCGCTGCTCACTCATCCAGCTGCCATCTTTGTTTGTTTGGCTCCAGTAATGGAAATCCACTTCATTGAACAAGTTTGATTTCTTCTTCACTGAACAGCAGAGTTCAGAGTATTTGTTAAAGGATGGAAATGTCTTAAAAAATACAGTTGATTTAGTTGAATGACCTGATGTATTTTTAATTTCCAAGTTCTGTGTCTACTGTATTTTCAGTACTGTGTACTGTATTTTCTCATCCGGAAAGAGTGGTGTGAGGAACTGACTGTCGTTGTTGTTGTTGTGTGTCAGGACTTCAGCGAGCACGGCATCGCTCCCAGAGAGATCAGCACCAGTCGGGAGTTCTCGTCCGGTCGCAGGGATGAGGTCAGAGAGAAGGCGAGAGCGGTCAACGCTCAGGCCGCCCTGATCCCCGGAGACACTCTGCTGGAGGAGCTGATATCACCTGCCAGGTAACTGCTGACATCCACACACCGATATGGTGTCTGCATTCAATAATATCAAAGGTAGCTACAAAATAACTGATCTACAATCAGATTTTCAACCCACGGCTGCACAGATGTTAGCATTATTACAAATCTGGTGTTGTGTTTAAATGATTCATGAAGAGTTTCAGGAAATCTGAAAAACAGTGACGGAGGTTATAGAAAACTTGTGACCTTTATTGAAATCTGTATTTCCTCCTGTGTGTATTCTGAGGTGTGTTGGTTTTGTCTGTCAGCTTGTCCATCGGGGTGGAGCTGCTGAAGAGGATGGGCTGGAAAGAGGGTCAGGGTGTCGGGCCGCGTGTGAAGAGGAAAGCTCACCGACAACAGACGGGTACGACAAGTTTGTTCCACTTTTAGATGGGGCCCGAGCAGGGAACCTGCGAGGACCCTATTGTTTTTGTAGTGATAATTTTTTGTCCCAAATGATCGCATTTTTCACTGCCTGAACATGCCCCAAACCTCTCCAAACTTGGAATATATGACCCAAAATATTTTATAATCTGTTGTTGTTGTGAATTTCCATCACTAGGTGGCACTATAATCAAGGAAAGTGCGTTTTGGCTAATAACTCCCACATACTTTGTCGCACATTCATCATCACAACCTCATATCCACACGTTCAGTGAATTGTGCTGAATCTCCTGATATAGGCCACGCCCATATCTGCCTACCGTTTTTTTTGCTAGCTCGCGAAATGTCGCAAACCTACTTTTTCGAACTCCTCCCAGGCAATTTGATTTTGATTTACTCCAAACTTTGCACACAGCATCTGTGGACCCTCCTGGTTATTAAAAGAGGTTAAATATTCCAAAGAATACTCAACTTATTAATTAAATAACTGCTTCCTGCACATTTCGTTCAAAACAGGAAGTGTTGCATATCTCCACATTGGTTCGTCCGAATGACTTGAAACTCAGGATACTACTTCCCCATGAGCTCCTAAGGCTCTGTGCAAAGTCTTGCCCGATGACCACTAGGTGGCGCTCTTTAAATTGAAGTATTTTATATCTCCACATCGGTTGGTCGGATTAACACAAAACTTGCTACACTCATTGCCAATGCCCTCCTGAGGACATCTGTTGAAGGTTTTACCGATCCACCACTAGGTTAAATACGATCCCATTACCACTAAACTTTTGCTAATTGTGTTCCATGGCCCGGTGACAGTTTCTGCAAAATTTGGTGCCAGTCAGCCAATAGGTGGCGCTTTTATTGCTAAATGACCAAAGAACCTCTTCACTGCCTTCACTTTTGATTGTAAATTCAGGCTTTCTCCAACAGATGGCAGTGCTGCCTTGCTAAGGTTTTCCAAGTATTCACCAAAGAAACATCACAAACAATCACTTTATCACCAAAATACAAAAAAATGTGATTCAGGTTCTGTCTCAGTCGTACTGAGTGAATCCTGTCATGATTCTGTGGTCTTGATTTAATGAGCCTGAAAATGTTTTGGCCCGTCTGCTTTCAGCTTCAGCTGAGAATGTGTTGATGTGATTCGTTGATGATGAAGGTGCTGTCCTCTCTTTGTCTGATCCTGTCTGTGCGCTGTATCTCCTCCTAACAGACGGAGGCAGCAGAGTTTACGGCTGTGTGCGACCCCCTGCTGGATCGGAGCATTCAGAGGTGAGTGAGACGACGATGCTACCTCAGAACTGATCCTCTTTACTGTAGAACCTCAAAGCTGCTTCAGAAGAAGATTAATATTCATGTTCCTTCTTCTCTCTGTCCAACAGGAGGATGATGATGAAGAGTTTGCTCCGGAGAACGTGACCTTTGCCCCGAAGGACGTGACTCCGGTTGACTTCACCCCAAAGGTGGGGGTCCAGGGTCTGGGGTACCGTGGTCTGGACCCGGGTCTGGCACTGCTGGGCCGAGGAGCAGCCGAACACATCGACCTGTTCAGGCCGCAGTCTGAGACGAGGAGTCGACTGTTTGGAGACACACGGGGAGGAGCACGCAGAGGAGGCGTGGCCGGACAGGTGAGACCTCTGAAGTCTGAATTATTTTTATTATTATTATTATTATTATTATTATTATATTATTATTTTTTTAAACTTTTTTTGTTATTGTAAGTGTTGCTGCTCGTGACCTTTGACCTGCAGGCATTCGGAGTGGGCGCCCTGGAGGATGATGATGATGAAGAGGTTTACCACAGAGACTCCATGTCCAGATACGACAAGGTGCTGGGAGGAGAGGAGCCCGGAGACGGCCTGTACGGCTGGACGGCACCACAGCAGTACACCAAGAAGAAAGGTGAGATGAGTCGTGACCGTTAAACATCAGATTCAGAGCAAAAAGAGAACAAAGAGCAAAGATACATGAAGTGAAGGACGACTGGTCCCATAAACCCTCCTGACTTTAGGGATTTTCACCTCTTTGGACTTTGTCCCTCATCTCTAAATAAAAGAAGGGAAGTCATGGTCACTCAACCAGTGACCATCAGTCAGAGACGCCGCTGTTACACTTTAAGATTGTGGGTAATGTTGTACTTCTCCATGAAATCATGAATAAAACATGTTTGATTTCATACGACACTTTGCTGTCGTTTTACTCTCTGTCATAGGTTAGCATACGCAGATAATCAACATCCTCCAGGCAGAATATTTTTGGGATTTTCACTTCAGGAACCTTCCTGTTGAGCTCTTTACCCCATCTGACTGAAATTAGGAATCAAAGTTTTACATCATCAGATAAAACTTTAATAAAGAAGCTTGCTTGTTCACCATCTCAGTTTAGCATGCGAGTCCAGGCTTCTGCAGGTGTTTGTTCATAAACATGACTGAACCACATTTAATCACAATGAATCTTTGATAACTCTCTCTTGTTCACAGACAAAAGCAAAGATGCTTCGTATCTCGGCAAAATCCTGGAGGGATTCACTTTGGCCCAAAAAGCAGCTGAGGATAAAACGGTGAGCATCTTCAAACCCGAGCTGATCGGTCGCTGACTGTGTCTGAAACATCTCATCATCTCATTCTCCGTCTGTAGATCTTCCCTCCGCCTTCTCTGCCCAGAGACTATCGTCCGGTCCATCGTTTCCATTCATCAGTCGATGTTTCACATCTTTCCGGGGTCAGTCCTGCGTTGGCCGAAGCTCTGAGGGTCTCCAGGGGCCACATGGTCAAAGAGGAGCCCGAACAAGGAGGACGGCACCAACTGGACTCTGGCCAGAGGAGGACGCTGCTGGGAGAAGACACGCTGCAAGGTAGTTACCAGCAGAGTAAAGTCCTGCTGAGTGTTGTTAAAGAAAAAGTTAATATTAATAAACTTTCTTTATATAACAATACTTTAAACAAAGTTACAGTTGCTCAGTGTTCATACGTCCACATCACAACTAAATCTGGTCAAAACTGCACGATGCATTCATTCAATCAATCAATCAATTAATCAGTTAATCTATCTATTGTTACAGTTATTTATTTTGCAAAAAAGTAAAATCTTTATTAAATGTGCAGATTTTCTGCTTTTCTCTGTTTTCTGTCACAATAAACTGAATATTTTGGGGCTGTTTGAACAATAAAAATTACCTGAAAGAAGCATTTTTAACCATTTTTCTGATATTTGGAGGCTCGTGGAGAAAATAATAGTTGTTAGTTGCAGCTCTACATCCAAGAGTTGCGCTAGGGTGTCAGTTAAACCATCACACCAAGACTTTAGCAGCAAAAGTTCAGAAAAAACGTATTAAAAAATGTACAACTAACTACAGAGCTGCAAAGAAAAATCAATTAATTGATTAGCTGTCAACTATTAAATTATTGCCAACTATTTTGATGATGGATTAATCTGTTTTAGTGATTTTATAATAGGAAGAATCAGTTCTGCGATGTGAGCTTCATTAATGTGATTATCTTCTGGTTTCTTTCCTCTGACAGTAAACTTTGTTTGGGTTTCGGACGAAAACACTGATCGATATCTGATCACACAAACAACTAATTGATTAATCCGAAAATGATGGACAGATCGATTGACAATAAAATAAGTGTTGCTGTGGACCTGAGTAACTTTAACAGATGTGTTTTATACCACGTCCACTAAAGATAAAACATGTAGGAGATGCATGAAAATGTTCTGTATGTTCTATATCAGATATCTCTACTGATCATTTATTTGATCTGAGGATCGACAGAAAACTGACTTCCTGTCTTCTTCCTGTTATTCTCCTGAATCTGGATCAGGTCCCAGTTCAGTCATGGAGCTGCTGAGGCCTGAAGACAAACAGCGACTGCTCAACCTCCGCAGCTCCTCCAACGCGCCCTCCACCAAAACAGCCACTGCAGACTCCCATGGTGCCTTGCGGTCGGCGGGGTTGGCGGCTGCGGGCGGTGCAGCCTCCTCCGGCCTCCAGCAGGAGGCGCTGGCTGCGTGGAGAGGAGTCCAGACCTCCTCACAGACCTTCAGACCGTTTGAGCAGAACCCCAGCAAACAGGCGCGCTACGAGCTGTACCTGAACCGCCTGAAGCAGGGAGACAAAGGTATGAGGCCCTGAACTACATGTCCCATCATGCACTGCAGGAGCAACCCGACATTGGCTCTGATGGGCTTTTGTTTTCTACCTGAAAAGAGAACAAAGAAGAAGAGATTTAGGAAAGTGAAGACTGACCGTCTGTTCTTCTTTCTCTACTTA
Source organism: Pagrus pagrus (assembly GCF_965226575.1). NCBI lineage: Eukaryota > Metazoa > Chordata > Actinopteri > Spariformes > Sparidae > Pagrus > Pagrus pagrus. The sequence goes on along the minus strand of NC_140185.1, from coordinate 37,857,282 downwards.
CAAACACAAAACACTAGTTTTGCTATAAATGTGTTGAGACAAAGTGAGTAACTTATAAAATGTATCAGGCGTCAGAGACAGAACCGGTCCGTCTGAGACGAGCTGGATCCGGTCAGATGTCAGATGTAAACCTCTTCCCTGTCTGTCTCAGACGCTCTGGAGCAGAGTCTGGACCCGGGGCTGACGGAGTGGGAGCGCAGCAGAGAGAGGGAGGAGTTTGTCCGAGCCTCCATCCTGTACAGGCCCTCCTCCTCCTCGCTCTCCTCCCGCTTCACCAGAGCTAAAAACCAGGAGGACGAGGACAGCGTGGAGGTCAACCGGGACGAGGAGGTAGGAGGTCACAGCCCAGAATTATAATATCCTTGAAACCTTTTACATGAAAGTGTTGATATTCAGTGCAGACATATAAAATATAAATAAAATGGATTTTCCTTCTTTTCAGCAGCTGTAATGTTTCATTCTGTGGTTTGATTTCATCAGATATTTGTAGCGTGTTGAGTTCAGTCTTCTTTCTTTGTCTGAGCCTGTTTCTCATTGAAACGATGTTGTTAATTGAAATGTTCCAGCTTGTAATGACTTTGTTTGTTGCAAACTAGAACATGAAAAAGTTCGGTTGTAAATCTGAGTTGTTTGGTTGTTTGGTTGTCAGGGCGACGTGGACGACAAACAGGCTGCTGTAACAATGAAGATGTTCGGAAAACTGACCAGAGAAACGTTCGAGTGGCATCCTGAGAAACTGCTCTGCAAGAGGTTCAACGTCCCCGACCCTTACCCCGGGTACAACACACACACACACACACACACACACACACACACACACACCTGTCATTTCATCAGTAGTGGAAGAAGTATTCAGATCATTACTTGATGTCCAGAGAAGTACAAGTATCATTACAGCAGTAAAAATGTGTTGAATTTAATTAAGTTCATTATTCATTTATTTGATATAAATGTTATTGGTTTTATTCAATGTAAAATCTTTCTTCAGAGTAACTGAGTATAGTTTTATCCTCTGACATGAGGGAGTAGAAGTCTAAAGTACTCAAGTAACGTATTAGTAACTGAAAACTATACTTATGCACAGTACTTGAGTACATGTATTTAGTTACTCTCCACCGCTGAATGTTTCCTGTTTGTCTGACCGTTGTGGGTCCGACAGGTCCGGTCTGGTCGGTCTGCCGAAGGTGAAGAGAGACAAGTTTTCAGTCTTCAACTTCCTGACAGTGACTGAGAGCAGAGACACGGCAGGTGAGTTACTTCACTTCCTGCTTTCCACAGACAGGGGGCGCTCACTGCTCAGGTTTGTGTTTATTAAACGCACCATGTTGTGTCACTGGAAGACGAGATGGATTTTTTTTACCCTTTTTGTGTCTTTTCCAGTTTTCCTTTTTGCTTTTCTTTCTCTATTTTTCAGTTTTTCTGAACATTTTGTGAAAATACTCGTTATGTGAATGTCAGTTTCTTGTTTTGATTTCTGATTATTCAACATCGAAGTGTGACATGATCATCTGGACATGACATTACCCCCCTCCTTCTCCTCCTCCTTCTCCTCCTTCTCCTCCTTCTCCTTCTCCTCCTTCTCCTTCTCAGCTCCTCCCAAGCCTCCAGAGCCTGGGAAGAGGTCTCGATGGGACGTGTCAGACCAGAAGAAGGAGGATAAGAAGAAGGACCCTCTGAGCGAGCTGCTCAGTGCTGCACGAAACCAAACTGAGATCAAACTGGAACAAACCTCCACACCTGCTCTACCTGCTCCACCTGCCTCCACCAGCACCAACAGTCAGACTGCAGACAGGACGGAGGAGGTGCGTCAAAACTCGAAAAGGTTTATCTACTGGAGAGCAGGAACGTGATCGTAAAAATCTGAACTTGTGTTCTCTTTATGCAGACGAAGTCAGTGGATCAGCAGAGCTCAGAGAAGAAAAAAGGTGACAGAGAAGATGAGGAGGAGGAGGAGGAGGAGGAGGAGAACAGGCCTCCCATGGATCTGTTCAAAGCCATCTTCGCTGGCTCCTCTGATGAGAAATCCTCGTCTTCATCAGAGGGAGAGAGCGGCGATGAGGACGATGTAAAGGACACAAAGGAGGACAAGGTCAGAGTGGAGCCTCTGAACCTCTTCAACATCACCTCCAACACCTCCGTCATCTCCTCCTCCACCATCACATCCAGCCAGCAGACAGGTAAAAAAATCACACAGAACCAAATCATTGGGTCCACTTTTGTATCCGTTCACAGAGCTTTCATCGTCATGTGCCCTGAGTACAGAACCTCGGTCACATGTGACTGAGGCGTGTTTTTTCTGTAGACATGTATGATTTAAACGTCTGATGGACTTTTGTTCTCTGATTCTTTCAAAGCGATGGTTTCGTCTCACAAATCGACACATGAAGAGGAGGAGTTCGGCCCGAAGCTGCCGCCTCCGTCAGCTGCTCGACTATCAAAAGACAACGGTCCATTTGTTAAGACAAGAATCGGTACAATCACAACAGAACAATAATAATTCAAGCCTTACTGTAGCCCAGGGACGTTTGAATATCAATAAAGTTTTACTGGTCAGCAGTCGACTGAACTCTGCCTGTTGTTCCCCTGTTCAGCCAGAGGAGGCGCCACCTCCATCCGCTCCCCCGCTGAGGAGGAGAAACCGAGGAACAGGAGCAAAGAGAAGAAACACAAGAGCAAGAAGCATTACAAACACAAGAAGGAGAAGAAGGTAGAACAAGAAAAGACAAAATGGCTCCTTCTCCTGACTGTTCGATTCTTCTTCTCTGACTCTGGCTCATTTTTTCCCCAGAAGAAGAAACATAAGAAGCACAAACACAAAGGGAAGGAGCAGAAGAAGAGGAGCAAGAAGGAGGCGTCGGACAGCAGCTCAGAGGACAGTGATGAGGACGGTGAGGGTGAAGCTGGACATGTGTCCACAGAGGAGCTGCTCAAAAGGTCAGAGGTCACTTAATAGTTTCAGTCCGGATGGCATGGTAGAGGGAGGGAGTGGAGAATAAAGCCTGTCACATGGCACAAAACACCAACATCATCATTATTATTAACTTTGATCAAATAATTCAAACTGTTTGATGCTTCAGTGCAGTCGTTTCACATGCAAACTGAGTCCTGACTGTGTTTGTACAGTCTCCAGCATTCAGAGTCTGAACACAAGCAGAACTTCACCTCCAAAATATAAAATTAACTAAATTATAGATTAAATGAGGAAATATCTGGTCGAGGTGGAAATAAGATAGAAATCTGATCAAACATTTTGTTCCACCAGTTTATTTGATTAAATGTTTTTATCCTCCTAACATCTTAGTTTTACTGTGTTTCTTATTAATTGTACTTATTGGCTCATGTAAAACACTTGTAAACGTCTGTCTCTGTCTTTACGTCTTTATGTCTGTGTCCTCTCCTTCCAGGCTGAAGACTGTCCGGTCACACCAGAGCTGGTGAAGAAGCAGGAAGTGTCCTCTGTGAGGACAACAGAGCTGATCTCTGTCTTCTCTACACTCACTTGATTTTGCTCAACACATGAACTGTCGCTCTTGTTTTGAATAATAAAAACTTTTGTCGTTGGACTTTAATATATTGTGTTGTTATTGATGCATTTCACAGATGTGTTGGTCAGTCATATTAAGGAGGGTGTAGAGCAGAGGGGAAACAAAGACAGCAAGGACAAGAAAGAGAGAGCAAGACAATTAAAACTTGTTTTCTGGGTCACAAACTTTCCTGAAGGGCCTGGAAGAGTTAATGACAGGTTTAATGTCCTGGTGTCCCACGTCCTTGAAGGCAGCACCGTCGCTATGGTAACTCCCGCGGTGAGAGCTAAAGGCTGTTTTAAAGTCAAACAAAGTTTAACTGAAGGTTTCTAACATGGCGACGATACACAGCGACCCTCTGTCAGTGGAGGAAGCTCCAGGAGGAGGAGAGGAGGAGGAGGAGGCCGAGGAGGAGGCCGAGGAGGAGGAGGGGAGAGCCGCAGCAGACTGGAGCCGAGGGTCCCAGGTAAAGGTTAGCTCGGCGGCTAACGTTAGCCGGACAGATGGACAGCTGATACTTCAGTGAGTCAGTGACTCTGGAGAGTCTCGAGTTAATATTTCACCTGTCAAATGTTGAAAGTAACAAACCACATGTAACCAGTTGAACCGCGGGGAGGTTCGTTATAGTTGGATGTGTTCGCTCCGGTCCAGCAGCGTCACTTTGACCCGGTGCTGCCAACAACAGGGCGGTTAGCTCACCTAGCTTCACTCAGGGACCTTTAAATCCCCTCTGATGTCTGGTCCTTACCAATGAAAAATATGGTGAAAAGATATACTGGATTGGTTTCATACAACAAACTTAAATTGATTGGTATGTGGTGAGTTATTTTATAGAAAGAATAATGGCAGTTTTCTTTCAATAGCTTCCAGGTCATGTGACCCATTGACCCACAATCAATGACGAAATGTCCTCATATACTGGTTGAATGAGACACAACTCTTTTTAATGGATTTTAGTGCTTTTTCTGTTTTAAAATAATATTGATGATGAAAAATCAGCATTTTCTTCAATAGCTTCCAGGTCATGTGACCCATTGACCTAAAGGTCTCTGTACTGGTTGAATGAGACACACCCCTTTTTTATTTTAGTGCTCATTTTATTTTTTATTTTAAGTAACATGAAAATGCAAAGTTATTCATTTGATTATTATCATTTTTGGATAAAAAAAAGAAGAAGAATGAAGCTGTAAGTGTTGCGTTTAACACGTGTTGTGTTAGCATGTGTTTTGATAGCATGTCCAGTTGATGACGTCACTGTGGTGTGTTCACGTGTCTGCAGGTTCCAGTAAAGGTGTTACGGGCTCACAGCGACGCCGTCACCACCGCTCGACTCTGCTTCAGCGACGGCTGCGTCCTCAGCTGCTCCTCAGACCACAGTGCCATCCTCTGGGTGAAGTCCTGCTGTACAGACACTCTCACTCACACATTCACATGTGAAGCTGCCCAGTTAAACCAGTCTGATGATCTGGACTCTGAGCAGCTCCACTGGAGGCACAGATCAACTGACTGAAAGTGAACATGACAACTACAAACTTGTATTTACAGCACGATTCTTGGATAACTGTTTCATTGCACTTTTCCATGAGGAGGTTGATTTTTGAGTGCTATGGAATGCAGTATTACTCAGTTGTCAGCTAGCTAGCTGTGACGTTAGCCGTGATGATCTCCTATTGACCTTTGACCTCTGCAGGATGTGGAGAGCTGCAGACCTCTGAGGGTGTTTGATGGAGTTCACAGTAAAACCATCAGTGAGTGCGCGCTGATCCCAAACAGCAACAGGTCAGCCTCCACTCAGCTTCTCAAAGGTTTCTTTAACTGACACGATAGAGGACGGTCAGTTCCGACTGTCTGTCTGTCTGACTGTCTGTCTGTCTGTCTGACTGTCTGTCTGTCTGTCTGTCTGTCTGTCTGACTGTCTGTCTGACTGTCTGTCTGTCTGTCTGTCTGACTGTCTGTCTGTCTGTCTGACTGTCTGTCTGACTGTCAGGATGGTTACAGTCTCCTGGGATAAGTCCATAGTGGCCACAGACCTGGAGACAGGACAGACTCTGGTAACTCTTCTTCTTCACATATTATTGAAGATAAATACTGTTATTGATTGACTGATCATTGTCTCCTTGTTGTACAGTGGAGGTGCAGGCAGGCTGGCCTGCTGACCTCCTGCAGCTCTTCGTGCGATGGCCGGCTGCTGGTTTGTGCTTCAGATCCACAGAATGGCATTCACATCTTGGACACCGCCAGCGGAGAGACGCTGCACCACGTCAGCGGTACGACAGCAGTGACAGCTCACAAACTGTCTGCATTATTAACACTGTGAGTTAATGAAGGTGCGTTTGTTTTCTCCACCAGATCATCACCGCTCCACCATCACACGGTGTCGGTTTGACCCTCACAACCTGCGAGTGGCCACGGTGTCTGCAGACCGCAGCATCAAACTGTGGGACCTGCTGGCTCAGAAAACCACCGTGTCCATCGACAGGTGACAAACACACCTGGACACATTTGATTGTCAGAATGTTTCATTCTTTCTTCTTATTTCTTCCTGTTGTTTCCTGTCTCTCCCTCTCAGTAACCATGGCAACGTCATCTCTGACTGCTGCTTCACCTACAATGCTCACTTCCTGTGCACGGCATCGTGGGATAAAAGTTTAAAGCTGTGGGACCTTCAGTCGGGAGGGTTTCGATCTCAGGGCGGGACGAAGCTGCAGAGAGGCCACGAAGGCAGTGTGAGCTCCTGCAGCTTCTCTGCTGACGGTGAGACCTCTGAGCAAGGCAGCAACAGAGATTTCAACTTCTGTCTCCTGTCTGCAGGACTCTGAGGTCATGTCACTGAATTTTAGGGTTTATTTCAGGGCTTTAGCAGCCTCGGGGTAATTACATTATAAAGTTACAAATGTTTTATGCTGATTCTAATATTTTTAGATTCAGTTTTTTTCCAACAGGATTCAGTATTTTTTGCTCTTGACATCCTGCTGAGGGCTTTGAGAGAGCAGGTCGACCTTCTATAAAGACAAGTTGGTCTATAAAAAATCTAATCAAAGTGTTTATATATATATATATATATATATATATATATATATACACATATATATAAACCAGGCTGCACATCATCAGCAAATCTCATCCAACAGCAAACTATGAAATAAAACTTTATTAACGGTTTCATTAAAACATTTTCAGACTTTCTGTTTTCTGATGCATTTACTGTTGGCTGCTGGGTGGGATTCTTTAGTGCTGTTTGGTTTGTGTTGAGTTTGAGTCCAGCACTATCTCTGTTAACAGACTTCAGTTCTTCTTCATGGGTTTCGTCTAATAAAATACTTCCTGTCATGTTTCCACAGCAAACCTGCTGGTGTCCGGCTCCTATGACAAGACTGTTGCACTCTGGGATATGTCCTCCCTGTGCCAGACTCTCATCCTGAAGGTGATCACTGCAGTGTTCATTCATCGTTCTGAAATAAAAACATCAGGTTTGTGTTTTAATCATCTTCAAACACTCAGCTCTTGTTGTGTTTCCTTCATTACAGGGCCACAGTGATTGGGTGACAGATGTGTCAGTCAGCACAGACAGGAAGTTGGTGGCCTCTGCCTCTAAAGTATCAAACCTCTCTGTTCATCATATTGATCACGCTAAACTCTCACATCTGATCAGAATTTAATCTCAGTGTTCCTGTTAAATTCACAAACATTTTCAGCTGTGTCAGCGTTGTCGTATTGTGTCTCAGGATCCATCAGATCCATCAGATCCATCAGCTGTTCTTCACACGTTTTTACATCTTTAAACAATCTAAACCAAGAACGTCTGTTGATGTTTAGTTTTAAGACATTATTTCACTAATAGTCGTTTGTGCTTTTAGAGGAATTAAGAAGTGAATGTTAATCTGGAAGTACTTCACTCATGTTCTGTAGACGATGTATGAGGCAGTAACAGTTAAAATCACAGACAGATGTGAGAAGTCGTGTTCATGAGCAGGCGAGAGGCTGAAACATCAGAGCTGAGGCTCTCCTGTCTCTGTAGGACGGGACTGTCAGGCTGTGGAACATCAACAACATGGAGGACATCCCAGAAGTGATGGAGAAGAGGAGGGCTGAAGGAACCGGAGTTCACATCCTGAAGGTCAGAGTCAAACAGCCCCGCCGTCGTTTGTTGCTACACGTTGCATTTACTGTCCGTCCTGACAGAAACGTGTGTTTCAGTGTGAGGAGTGTGGAAAGCCGTTCCCGGTGTCCAGACTTCAGACCCCAGAGCTGCTGACTCAGTGCGTCTTCTGTCGACTCAAATCTCCGTCCAGATACCGACCACAGCCTCCACCTCTCATGTAACTTCCTGTCCAGGAGGTCGGAGGTCAGCCACAGAGCAGCCGCTGGTAGGGACTCGACATCGTGCTCACGTAGGCCGCGTGGTGATGATATTTCAGAATAAAATGAGGTCAGCAGCTCAAACAGCAACTGCTTGTCTACGTAAATGTTGTTGAAAGGCAGAAAATAAAAAAACACACCGACCACCCAAAGACTTGTCAATAAAATCTAAAGGGTTCATGGACATCTGGACATTGTCGGGTTTCAGATTTAATTTTCTTCTGAATGACACACTGACTGAATTCAAACATACTTTTATTATTATTTTACATAAAGTACATTCATAAACTCCTGAAACATTTCTCATTTTCCTCACAGAGAAAATTCACAAAGTTATTATTTCTACTTCACATTTAAAACCAGTCCTGTGATCACGTCTGTGTCCAGCAGTGAGTCGTGTAAGGCCACTGAGTGAAGCTACATCAAAGTCTCGTCCACAGACGCAGTGACGTCACATCCATCACACATTTCTGAGCATAAATCGCCTGTTTGGCCTCGAGTCATGTGTTCTCGCCAGATACACTTTGCTGTGGGCGTGGCTAACAAGGTGAGATCATCACAGTGAAAACAACAACTACAAAGAGCCAAAGTCATGACATCACTTCCTGTCTAGCCTCTTTCCCATGAGCTTCTGTAACTCAATTCAGACTTTCCTTCATCTGTCTGAATATATTCAGCTCTAATACAAGTCTACATGTTAAAAGTTGAAACCTTTGTGGTTTTAATTAAGTTAACACAACGATGACTTAGAGAGCAAAAAAATACGAAGGAAAAAAAATACTGCTCCCATGAAAATTGCAACCGTGGCAGCGCTGGTTCTTATTTCATTATAACTTGGTTTTTTTTCTTTATCCAAAAAAATTCACCAACACCAAAACTGACCAGTAAAGTATTATATGTTGTAAGCTCAGCAGTGATGGTGAGTTGTTGAGATGACTGACAGGTGAACAGGCCGGCTCAGGCTGCAGCTGTCTCAAAGTTACAGACTGTAGCTTTGACAGTTCGTCCTGAGGCTGGTGCCACAGGAAACATCAAGTTCTTCCGCTAGAGAGCAACCAGCAGGTTTTATTATTTCTAGTGTCCAAGTGGAGATTTCATCCTGAGGCAGGTCAGGAACATTTATCCTCTGGGGACCATGAATGTCCTTCAAGCTGCGTCGTAGTCTTGTGTTGGACGGACTGACGTTGACATCATCGCCCTCTACTGGAGCCGCTGTGTCGCTTCAGAAACCTCCCGTGTGGTCACATGATGGTGTAGCTGACGCTCCGTGTATCAGAGGCTCATTGATGGATGTCGGAGTAAATGTACTTCAGACGGTGGTGTGTTGGTGTTTCTCTGCAGAGCGTCCCTGTGGTGTCAGAAGGTGCTCTGCAGCAGACAATGGCAGCCGCAGCCGGCTGGACACTCGTCCTGCCGGCGGAACCAGTCCATCATGTGACTGGTGTGTCCTCCGTGACCACAGCTCAGGCAGAAGTTGGAGGAGCCGCGTACGGCCACGTGGCAGATGGCGCACTGGAAGGTGAGACGCTTACAGACGGCACACTGAGTCCCACGAGCCTGACTGCGACAGTGACAGCAGTAAACCCCGAACTCTGAAAAAACAAACCACAGATCAGAGACACTCCAGTCCATCAGCCTGAAACCTGCTGAGAATACAGACATCTGCGGAGCACCCTGTGGATCCGGAGCAGCTTTACTGGCCCAGTATCTGAACAGCAACACTGAACAAGAACTAACGTCTAGAGACAAGTCAGACTGTTTCTGTAAATTGTTAAAACACAGAATTAAAATGTATTTTCTAAACCCAACTCAGCTCATGCTGCCTGACATTCATTCGTTCTTTCTTTGTCATTATTCTATAGTATTATTGACTATTATCTGACTTCTGAGTAGAGCTTAGATCAGGCCCAGAAAATCAAGCCCGACCCTCCCCGAGCCCGTGCACGTTGTGTCCGAGCCCGGCCTGGCCCGACACATTAACTGTAATTATGAGCCCGAGCCCGATTTAAACCCAACAATTTTTTAATACGTGGTGTAACAGTCAGAGTTATTCAATGTAGCGCCAAGAAGAGCAGGTGTACTTCCGCTCCCTGTGAGACAGGATGCTGCCGACAGAGCGAAGACTCCCCATTTTATTTTGTCTTTATTTAGTAAAGTGTTGGTGCAAGAACCTCAGCCTGGATCGTTTGCATGTTGCCTGTAACATTAGTGCTGCAGAGACCTGGCATGGTGGTCAGTGTTATGAATAAACCCCCACATGTTGCCTGCCGTCTCCTGAGTAACCGGAGGCACCGCACTAAAGTGGACCATCACCTTCCCCTTCAGCAGCCCACGTTACAGTGGGCTGTTATAACTGACGCTCTAGACTACAACTCCCAGTTGTTGAACTACAGAAGTCTGTTTACAATTATCTTAATGAATAATGCAACAAGGACGAAGCGTGTGCACTGCGTTGTTTGTTTATTCAGAACGGAATGGATCGCAAATGAATAAAGTAATGATTAAAAACAAAAAACAAAACACAAATGCTTGATCAAGGGCCCGGCCCGGCCCGAGGATAGTGGCGGGAAATATCGCCCGGGCTCGGGCTTGGCCAGAGAATCTAAACTCTACTTCTGAAGTCCAGATTTTACTTATTAAAGGTAACATTAACGATGTTCAATACATGAGCAGGTGTGTGTGTGTGTGTGTGTGTGTGTGTGTGTGTGGACGTACCGATGCCTTTGTGAGGTTCAGGAGGACACGAGGCGAACTTGAGCACGTCGGCTCTCTTCTCCCTCAGGCCCCAGCGGTGCAGGATCTCACCGTAACACTTCTTAAAGTCGTCAAACTGCAGCATGTTGGCGGGGTCCAGCAGTCTGCAGAGCGAAAGGGAGGGGCATCAGCGTGACATCACAGTTCTGTCAATTAAGCTCAGGGTGTGTCTGAGTAGTTCACCTCTTGTTCATGTCGTGCTGCTCTCGCTCTCGTTCCCGTGGATCTGTGTAACCCTGGTTGCCATAGCGATAGTCGTCAGGGGAGGACTCGCCCCAGGGGTTGGCGTGCTCAGAGTCTCGACCTGCAAACAATGAAAAACGTGACTGGGTGGAGAGAAACGTTACCGTCCTATTTAACTCCACGCACGGTAAACAGTGGTGTAGTTGAGCCGCCGGCCTGTGTGTGGCGCTGAGCAGGCTCACCTGTGTTCCAGGTGGTTGTAGTGATGGAGTCAGAGGTGCTGGAGCACGAGCCCGAGGTGACGGAGCTGGACGTGTAGCTCGGCTGTGACAACACACACATTGTTATATCGCTTCCTGAAGCTGATCTTCACATTTTTATTTGTATACATTAAAGAAACTTTGAATTATTAAACAAACAAAAAGTTAACAGCTCAGTCACACAGGACTGCAGCTCACTGTTATATTCAATAAACTACAGACGGGTATGACAAGATGATTCAGACCGATTATGAACCATGACTGTCTCCTAAATGTGATGTTCTCAAATGTCCAAACTAGATAACTGGAGCCAGTGAGGACTTACATATCGTGCGTGGTGCGCGGGGAACATGGCGGAGCGCGACGGATGATGTCCATACAGAGCGTAACAGTCAGGGGGCGGAGCCTGAGCTCTGAACACGCTGCACAGCATGGCCAGAGTCTGAACGTCACTCATGTGACTGTAGTGATCCAAACTTCAGCACGCACACACACACACACACACACACACACACACACACAGACTTTCATTATCATTAAACAGTTTCTCACACAGTCACAGACTCCAGTGATCTGTGAAGGACAGTTTTCACCTGTGTCTCCAGTCTTTGACCCAAACACCTGTAACTGACAGTTGTACTTGTTGTTTGGGTCCAGAAGTGGAAAAGTCATTTTGTGAGATGAATTAAAACTCAGATTCACTGAACAGTGGAGGAACAGTTTCCATCTCAGTGTGACAACAAACACATAAACTCACAGCGTCTCCAGCAGGTGCCGTCCAAACGGGTGTCTGGCCCAGGGGGTCTCTGTGTCCGGGTCTGAGTCTGGACTCAGGTCCTGACTGGTCGCTGCAGAGGCCAGGGCCCACACCTGCAAACACACACACACACACACACACACACACACACACACACACACACACACACACTTAATGTCGGAGTTGTTGTGGATAACAGATGTTGAAAGATGAACTTGAGATAGTTGCTTTAGCGCCACCTTCAGGAGACCTGCCTCTGCGTTTGAGTGAAAGTTGCTGTGGGAAAGTTTTTCTTCAGTTAGTCGGAGGAAAGAAAAGACAAAATAAACAAGATAAATCTTCACCTTCGCTACGTCTCGCCGTCCGACTGTGAGCGCTGCTGCTGCGTTCTTCTGACACGTTTCCTGGATGTCGTTCATGTTCAGACTGAGCAGGACAGAAAACATTAACATTATATTTCATTCGCAGAAATATAAATATGAATAATATACACACATAGATGACTATAGTGTATAACTAAATATATAAAGACATCATCAGAGATATGTTTGCTCTCACATGTAGCTCTCTCCCAGAGACTTGTGGACGGGCAGCAGGCAGGAGATGTCCTGGATGATGACTTTCCCAGCCAGTTTGATTGGACGGTTTCCGTAGTCCGTCCCCTCTCGCTTCGTCTTAAACCGGCGGGATTTCTGACAGACAGACAGACGAGAGGAGGAGGGAGACGGCAGGCCCAGAGGAGACAAAGCACCACCTGATTAAAAGTGGTCTGGCTGACAAATTACTGTAAGAGACTGTTCACACTGCGAGACTGACAGAGGACAGACATTCAGACTTGAGGACAAACGTCCTTTAATGAAGAACATCTGTAATTCTGAGGGGACGTTATATCCTAATACAGTTGTGTTGTTTATAAGTGTGACGCTGGATGGACGGGACAAAAACGTTGGGACCATGAAGATATCCAGTCCTCCTTACCTCAATCTGTCCTGTAATATTTGAGATATCTCAAAATGTTGAACTATCGGTCTGTTTAAGGGACAAAAGGAACAACAGCTGCTTATCAGGAGGATTAATCAGTTTTTATGGTTTTTCTCGAGCTTCCAGAGACAACATGATCCAATTTACGTGGATTTGCATAAAGTAGCTTAGACCTCAACTGTACGAGGAGCGATAACACGACGCCCGTCTCCGAAAACGCTATGCTACGCTACACTAAGCTACCAGAATGCATTGCACGGCTGCCTACATTGGACTTGTACCATAACTCAGAGACAGGTGTCGTGAATCAACCCGTCAGCAGTTCGTCTCGCAGTGTGAACACGTGGTTAGTTTTCAGTTTGTTAACATCTGTAGCTTGAATTAAATAAAAAACAATAATTACCTCAAAAATAGTTTAAAATTAAGTTTAAAAAAAATGAAAGGAGTTCTTTGTTGGTGATCACAGAAACTTACCTGTTACTGAATGTTAGTGAACATTAGAGGCTTTAGTCAGACAGCAGAGTTAAGTGTTCTGAATTTGAATCTAGCTAACGATGCTAACAATGCTAATCTTTGTTCGCCTCCTGTGAGAACCACAAATACCAAAATGTCTGTTTCTTAACAACATGTAAACACTGGTGAAATTGAGTTTTCACTCAATATTTCAGTTTTATACTCAATAAAAAGCTTCACAATTACTTTAAATGTCCATAAAAATCCAAGATTTCAGTTTGTGTGACGGTCAACTGAAGTGTAAGTTGCAGCTTGTGGAGTGTTTTACTTTCTAAACTTGCTGCATGTCGTCCAGTCACTGCTGTTATTTTACGGGTCGTACACGTAGTCTGTTCTCAAAAACTTTGTGTTCTCAAGCGTATTTTATTTAATGACTTTTAGTAATTCCCCTAAAAGATGAAACTTCCTCAGAGCTGCAGTCTGATGTGGAAAAAACAGCTTGATGGTTACAAAAAGTCAAAAACAGTCATTTCAGTTTAACTTGAGTCAGAGTAGCAACATTTGGTTCATTGAAGTGTTTGTAAAGATCCAGAATCAGTCAAGACATCTAAAAAGAAACAACTGAAAACACATCATCCACTGATTGACGTTAAAATTCAAATTCAAATCACATGATGTGAGTTGACTTTGTTAGTGACAGCTCTCTGCGTTAGCCAATCAGAGACATGCAAAAAAAAAAACACTGTTAAGTCCCTACGAGGAGAAACCAGAGGAGAGGAGGAGCAACGAAAGAGATGAGAGAAAAGACGGATGATTGGACAGAGCTCAATACCGGCCAATCATGGAGGGTTTGGACAGACCAGCGGCGGGAGGCAGAGATTGGGAGCTTCTGATTGGAGGAGAATAGGAAGGCGGAGTGGCCCACAGCCGCATGGGGGCAGGTGATTGGACGGAGAAAAACAACAACAGAAAAAAATAAAAACAGAAGCCCATCAGGGAGACAGCCAATGAGAGAGGGAGAGAGAGAGAGAGGGAGAGAGACAGGACGTTTACATCCAAAATCACCACAAGACATCAGCGAGCTCCTCAGAAGTGTAACTACACTGTGATCTCATTGGATGCTGAAAGGAAAGCTGGCAGCGCTGTACATTCCCAGCCCCCCTGAAGTACCCATCGGTTCAGGCACTGTGGAGGAGGCTTCACACTGGACATGATGAGCATGTCGAGGTCAAGAGAGCTGTTTGTTATCTTACCACAAACCCTGATCACTCTTTTTGTCTGGAAGTGAATTAATGACCGAAGTGTTAACGAGACAAATCCAACTCATCTGTGACTCTGTATTTAGAAACACGCAGCAACAGGATCAGATGTGAAGAAGTTAAATCAGTAAATCTGATGTTGTTCTGCTGCCAGTGTGAGTTTGCTCTCAGCTGGAGTTTGAATGTGACGAAGACAAACTGAGAGTGAGCACATTTTTTATCCCCGCAGACATTTTGACTCGTCACAGCAGTAACGTTCACCCAGAGAGTAAAATCCAGTCACACACATGGAGAAGAGGGTTAATGGACAAACGCTCAGTGTGTGCAAACTGACACACATGTTTGTGCTGGTTAATGTAGTCACTCATCAACAGAGTCAACTGGACGACTGTCAACATGACGGTCACAGATCAGTGCATGCATGTGTGTGTGTGTGTGTGTGTGTGTGCGTGCGTGCGTGCGTGCGTGCGTGCGTGCGTGCGTGTGAGTATGTGTGTGTGTCTCACCCGTTCTTTATAGTAGAAGGAGGAGATGGAGACGGTGTCTTTGTCAGAGCGAGTCGGGCTGCCGCTGTACAACCGCAGAGTGCTCTGAGACTCTGAACGCATCTTCATTGGCGTCAGCACTCCGCTGTGATAGGCCGACAGAGCTGACAGGGACCTGAAAACACACACACACGCGCGCGCACGCGCACACACACACACACACACACACACACACACACACACACACACACACACACACAGTCGTGTGAAGCTTTTTGGTTTGGTTTCACTCCTGTAGGTGCAGCTGACTTATGACAACGTGACACTGGAAAAGCAGCTGTTAAAACCACCTGAGTGTGTTTTTACCTGGGCGTGGGCTCAGTGGGCGGGACAGAGCGGTGCATGGTGATTGGTCGGGTGAAGTAAACCAGACAGCCGGTGCCACAGAAACGAGCGCCGGAGGTCCGAGGGAACGGGATGTTGGCGTCCTGAGAGAAGAGATGCAGAGTAACTTCCACGTCAGTCTGTGACGTTCAGTGCTCCGGGAGATATTCTGTGATCAGACTTTGTGATTTCCTGTTTTCATGCTGCTGCAGGTGGATGTCATGTGTCTGTTTGCAGTAGAGGGTCCACAGGTGGATGTCCAGCTGTAGCAGAGTCTAAATGTTTGTTACCTGATAGGAGCCGTACGTGTTGGTGACTCGAGGAAACGCCTGCAGGGCCGGAGTGACGGGGTTGGAGATGACGAAGGGGTCCTCCTGCGTCTGATGGAGGAAAGAATGAGCATCATAATTAAACTTTCCTATTAAAATCTTAATCGTTTTGCCAGAGAGAAGTTGTTCAATCTCTCAGGTCAGGAGGAAGGAAGGAATCATTTTAAGGGAAAAGGCTGTTTATGTGTGTGTGTGTGTGTGTGTGTGTGTGTGTGTGTGTGTCCTCACCATGTCCGACTCCAGACAGGACACCAGCTGACGGACACACGGCTCCAGACAGTTCTGGTTCCTCTTCACCTTCTGAAGCGACGTGTCCGTCAGAATCTGAGGAGAACAACACAAAGAGTCAGAACATCGTCCTCAACAGCATCTTTTCTTTTTCAGCTAAAAAACACGAACATGTTTTGTTTTAAATGTTTAAATAAAATAAAACTTAAATGAGTGAAATAAACAGTGAGTTGTGGTGGGTTCAGGAGCGTCGGTACCTTCTGGATCTTGGTCTTCATGGCGGATGGGATGGTCGTCGGGGAGACAAACTGGAAGGATGGCGCAGCGTTGTTTGGATACTGAGCGGGAAACTTCACCACCAGGTGAACCTGATGGCTGCCGAAGTGAGCCGACACCACACAGCTGCGGTTCACAACATCCATCTGCACAACACCAAACACTGATCACTGTGATGTCACTTCCTGTTTGACAGTTAGCCAACTTACTGCTGCCGACTGTCTGATCCTTCTGGTTCCAGGAGGATCAGACATAAAGACTAAAATCTATATAATGACATTAAGTCACTAAATAATTAAAGAAGGTCAAAGTCTAATAATCTATTTTATACATTACAGATGAAATGTGTTCAAACTTCCTGTGAATGTTACCGTCTCACCTCCACGTTGACGTTTCTGATCTGAAGGTTGACCAGAGAGAACTCCTGCTGCAGAGTCTGAGTCAGACCTGAACCCCCCGCCGAGTCCTGTCGACCTCCAGAGTCCGGATCTGAGAGCACAGGTGAGATGACAGGTGAGACTCAAACGAGGACAGAGATTTTTTTTATCTGAATCATGTTCAGTCTGACGTATTTTACTTCATCAGATTAGTGACTGAATGTTTCTGACCCTGCAGGTTTCCAGCTGCAGGACCGAGGCTGTGTTGACTGTCGGGTTCCTGAGATGACAGAGACTTCTCCGACTCAACGGTGAGAGACATCCCGTCCATCAGCTCCTCCACGTCACTGACACACAGCTACACAACAACAACAACAACAACAACAACAACAACAACAACACACGTCAGGAGGGATCAGAGGCAGGAGACCATTGATCTCTCTGTGAGGCTGCACACTGACCTTCTGCAGCTGAGGATCCACCCTCCAGATCCTCAGAGTCTGGTCTCTTGACCAGGTGACCAGCTGGTAATCCTTAGAGCCTGACGAGGCAACAAACAACAACAACAACACACTGTAAACAACAACAAACAGCTGCCAGACTTCACTCAACACTTAACTACAGAACTATGTACAAACTGCACTTCCCGACAAAAATGTAGAAAGAATCTTTATCAGAAAGGGAAAAGTAGCATTTTAATGTCTATGTGATCATTTTCACCACTGTGTGGAATGTGAAGAGTCAAAAACATCAATATCAAAAAAGATGTGTTTAGCTTAGCTTAGCACAAAGACTGGAAGCAGGGGGAAATTGTTAGCCTCGCTCCATCTGAGTAAACAACTCCCAGTCTGTCTGATTCACGCAGACCTTTTAGTTTTGTCTGATATCTGTGGGTAGAAAGCTGCACTGAACAGTTGAAGGTTTTGCAGGATGTGTGTGAACTTCTCCTGAATCCCATCGTGTGATTGGTCACCTTCTTTCTGCGGCCTCCACTGGAACTCGAGCACCACGTCGTCGTGCCCGACGAAGGCGTGGACGGGACTGTTGAGGTCGAGCGTGCTCCACAGCAACAGACTGTTCTCTCTCCTCAGCTGAGGAACCATCACTGTGACCAGACCATTAGAGAACGGCTGAGGACACACACACACACACACACACACACACACACACACAGATGTATCAGGATCTGCATATATTTTGGTTCATAAATAAATATTATCTCAACATACTATTGGTACTTTTTGGCTGTAAAGCTGAATGTCCCTGTTGGGATCAACAAAGTTTGATCTGATCTCTGGTACTCACCGTGTACCTGGCCTTCCACACTGGGACCTGACAGGACAAGATGTTCAGATACTTCCTGGGCTGTCGGTAATCCCAAAACTACACACACACACACACACACACACACACCCCAAGAGGGAGAAAATACACAAGTTAAACACAGATACAGAGAGTGATCTTCAGTCCAGCTGCATCTTCAGAGAATATTTTGTGTGACACTCATTTATCTTCATCTGTGGCCACAGAAATAAATGTGTTTTTTTTCCTAAAGCCACGATGTACTGTGAAGTGAACATGTCTGACTTCCGATCCAGTCCAGTTTGGACCTTTGACTCTCTGATTTAATAACCAGACTGTTTGTCGTTCTCACCCTCACTGAGTTGTCCTGACTCGACGTGGCGAGGATGAACTCGTTGTCTGGATGCCAGTCGAGGCCGTGGATCTTCGACAGGTGAGCAGCCACGTACTCGGCCGCCGTGTTCGGCTTCTGTTCAGAAAAAAAGAAATCACAGAAACATTTACAGCACTCATACACACACGCGGCTCACTGTGTGGCTCAGATGAAATGTGTCGTCTGCTCACTCTTTTGTCCCAGATCCGGACGTCTCCATCATGACTAGACGCCAGCAGGTACTGGTTCTTCCTGTTCCACTTCACCTGAGACGCCCCGGCTGGAGACGCGAGGCGGTGACAAATAGAAACAAGGTGTGAAAACACTGGTGACGTTTTAGTTTGTAGATTAACAAAAAGAAGAATTCAAACCAAACTAATCCTATTGTTGCCTTTAGTTATATTTTGTCAAAGTTGAATTATTTTCATCTGCTCTGAGGAATTGTTTACATGTTGGCGTACATTCAGAACGTGGAACAGTCGAGACAAACCCGATGCAAACACGTTCTCATGATGTATGTGTTAATTAATCTCTTTGAGGATGTGTTCAAAGACAATCTGACGTTTCAGATTTAAATCTCATCTGCAAAAAACTGATTTTACTTGTGCTAATACTTAAACACACAAACAGGTGGTTCCTGCTCAACTCTTCCTCAAACACCAAGAAGAAGGAAAAAACACTAATAAATGTGACAATATTGAATTCACAGCATTAATGTCACTTAGATTAAACTATGAAGTTGACTAAACACTTACTGTGGATTATTTGTCTGCAGTGAGTTTATGGCTTTGTAAATTGTTTTTGTGTAAATGAAGTGAAACCAGTGTTTAACACATCAATATACAAACTGAAATGATCAATCAATTGATAAAATAAACACGGTCTGGTCCTTTAAATGCTCACCGACAGCAGACAGCGCCACCGTGGGCTTCCGAGTGTCTCTGTGGAGTCAGACAGAGAAAATGTGAATAAGACAAAGTGCTCAGATGTGAAACTGACTGAAGGTCTAATTATGCACATGATTATATTTTTACATCATCTATGAAGTTAATATCTCACTGATACTTAAAGTCACTCTTGACATTATAAACAACAGTTGACCTTAAGATGGATGAAGAGAGAAAGAAGTGTTTCTCCTGACCTGGTGTCCCAGATGTAGATGTAGGTGTCCACTGAGCTGGTGACCAGGAACTCAGGTTCAAACCAGGACCAGTCCAGATCACTGAGGACACAAACACATCATGGTGAGTCCCTGAACACATCACAGCAAGTCCCTGAACACACAAACAGCGAGCCCATGAACACACCGTGGGCGAGTCACTGAATACATTGCGGTGAGTCCATGAACACACCGCGGCGAGTCCATGAACACATCGAGGTGAGTCCATGAACACATCGCGGTGAGTCCCTGAATACATCGCGGTGAGTCCATGAACACATCGCGGTGAGTCCCTGAATACATCGCGGTGAGTCCATGAACACACCGCGGCGAGTCCCTGAACACATCGCGGTGAGTCCCTGAACACATCACAGTCAGACTGTCCAGACTGTGTTAACCTGCAGAGAGGTGCGTTTGATTTGTTACCTGATGACGCGGGTGTGTCCCTGCAGGGAGGTGTGAACTTCTCCACAGCCGTCCCTCCACGAGTAAAGATCCACACGCTGGTTACTCTGGAAACAACACAGAGTCAGAAACACTTGATCTTTCCTGTTTACGGATGTGTTTAGTTGTCAGAACTCACTGAGGCAGCGAAGACGTGCGACTCTGATCTGTGAGGATTCCACTGCACCGTCCCAACGTCCCATTTACTCTGTCGACCAATTTTCCTGGGAGGTTCAGACGGAGCCTCCAGGTTCACCATGTACAGGAAGCGGCGCCTGAAACAAACAACAGAAGCTTATAGGAGCAGTTTATGTGACTGAGAGTCATTTTCTCATCAGGTCAACATTCCTCCTGAGTTCATGACGTTAAAGTAAAAACATAAATAAAGTTTGTTACGACGTTCACCTGCAGCTCCGTCACAACTTCAGCTACTCTAACAGAGTTGTGTTTCCTCCCATCAGTCAGTGTCACAGTCAAAACTCACATCTAACCTGAGATACATGAATCTGACCACAGTGAAGAGCTGCGCTGCGTTCAGGTGACCTGCACTTACCCAGACAGCACGGCGTGTGAGCCCAGGCAGTCCACTGACATGGCGGTGGCCTGAAAACACAGAGGAAGAAGAAGAAGGTGACAGATGATCTGAAAGCTCCAGATAACAATGATTAATTAGTCTGATTTATTCATTTATTTCAGTAGAGCTGAAACGATTAATCACTTAGTCATCAGCTATCAAATTAATCACCAACTATTTTAATGATCAATGAATCGGTTAGAGAAATGTTTTAAGGGGAAAAGAATAAGAAAACCGAGCCGTCATCTGGAGCTTTGCGAGACACTGATCGATATTTATCACTATATTCAGACATTTTATAAACCCAACAACTTATGAGACAAACGAGAGAAGAAGCGTCAGATTAATGGAAAATGAAAATAATCATTGCAGCTTTAATTTCACTAAGATGATGTTCGCTGTCAGCGCTTATATCATCGAGCTAAATGTCTTGTTTTAACCAACCAACTGTCCAAACCCCAAAGATGCTCCGTTTTATTGTGATGTTCTTCCAATGAACTGCTAATTAACAAGTTTGTTGTATGTTAATTCTTTGTAGATCAAACTAATCAGTTAATCACGTCGTCAATTCAGCTGAAAGCGTTAATGTTCTGGATTTACTGAACTCAAAGCTGCAGCTACAATATATTTCACACTGAAGCTGCACAGCTGCTGTTGGATCATGCGCCCTGCCGCTGCCTCTCAGCTGACCCGGGTCAGTGTCAGCGATGTCATCGGTTTGTCGAATATGAACACTGAAGTCGATCATCTTGACTAACCGCCGACACTTCAGCTGAGCAGGTTAACTGTGCGTGTAAACTCGGTCTGTGTTAATCATCCTGCCACTGTTTCACTCCGTTAGAGTCTCCTTCACCTGTTCACCTGCCAGTCACTCTATTCACACCTGAGCTCTCGGACACAAATACCTGGGCATCCCGAAACTCCACCACCACATTCTCACTGCTCCAGCGGGCCGCCATCTTCCTCCGTCTTCTACCGTCAACAAAACGTCACGTGACCGCAGTGAGGAGACGCTGCGTTCATGATCTGTAGGAAAACTGAATGACGAGAAAAATGTGATACCCGTGAAGTACCAAATCAATACCATGAAATGCGAGTGAAGACATGTTTTACAAGGCTTAGATATCGATCATTACGAAGTTTTGGGGGGCACTGTTGACGTTTGTTCGGCTTCAAAGCTCATGAAATTATCGTGGCTCTGAAGATCATACGAGAGTAAAGTAATGCCGTCACAAATTCAAAGCAAATCCAACATAAATGTAAATTACTTTCAGTTCCTGATGCTCCGTTAACATAAAACAGCCTTTAAATGTTTTTTATGAGTTAAGAGTTGAACCAGGTTTCAAATGTCCGACGGACGCGAAGCTCCGCTGGTTTCTATATGTCACGTGAGTGTTTCCTCTCTTCTGATTGGTCGGTCCAGTCGCAGTCAGATATCCAACATGGCGCCTACCCTGGTGGAGCATGTCGTCGCAGACGCAGGAGCGTTTTTAAAGAGAGCTCCTCTCCAGGTGAGTCGTGATTCATCCTTGAACCGTAAATACAGTTGTTATAAAAGAGGCTACACGACAGTTAGCTTGTTAGCTCTCAGTGGCGCCAGCTAATCAGAGTGTAGAGGAGCTGAAGCGCGCTGTGGCGGAGGCCCTCAGCTCCTCACATAGCTGCTAACAAATACAAACTGAAACATTAAATACTGGTTTTATTAACAGTTACCGGTCATAATCTTCTGTCAACACCCAGGTTTACATTTATATCAGATATTACAGTGTCCTCGATGATAATCGTGAGCTGCTTTGTGCTCTTCACGTCGTCAGTCAACTGAGAGGATGTGAGAAAATTAAAAATGAAGATGTTTGAAATCTTGTTAACCGTTTTTATTGCTCGTTGCTTGACCTCATTTCTATAAGTGTAATAATTGTCATAATATTTGGAAAATGTAACATTTTTTGCTCCCTTATGAAAACCTAATATGTGTTGCTGATATTGATGTGATGTCACTTCACGTGGACATAAACTGAGCTTGAATATTTGATGAAGGTGGTAAAATATATTAGTTACTTAAAGCAATGATGTATCTGTTGATATACCAAAGAAAATGAATGTAAATTCAGATATTGACATGTACAGTATCCTGCATAATGCTGTTCCTCATGGTTGGGGGTCAGTGACACGTCTGTCACAGAGATAAACTGAGGTTTTTATTCACAGATCAGTTGAAGTGAGTCTCTGAAATCAGTTGTTTGACAAACAAGTTGTGTCTGTTTGTGTTGCAGGACATCGGCAGGAACATCTACACTCTGAAAGATGTGGTGGACGAGATCAGAGACAAACCCACCAGGAGGAGTCTGGCCTTCCTGCCGTACCAGCTGAACTTTCTAGAACCACGTCCTGAACACATCAGACTGGGTAAACTAACCTGAACCTGAACACATCAGACTGGTGAACTAACTTGAACCTGAACACATCAGACTGGTAAACTAACCTGAACCTGAACACATCAGACTGGTGAACTAACCTGAACCTGAACACATCAGACTGGTGAACTAACTTGAACCTGAACACATCAGACTGGTAAACTAACCCGAACCTGAACACATCAGACTGGGTAAACTAACCTGAACCTGAACCTGAACACATCAGTAGGATTGTGGTCTGGATGTTTAGTGATGTTCAGTAAATCTGAATCCTTTAAATACTAAAACCTAATTAGATTTATGTTTCAACTTGTGTAATAAAGTTATAAATAAAGCTGTGACACTCCTTCTTACCTGTATTCCACACCTGTCCTCTGTAAACATCCTGACATTCATCAGGTTTAATTCTGCAGTCTGAGCTCTTTGTTATTTGTGTTTCTTCAGTGACAGAGTTCTCCAAGAAGACCGGAGACTACCCAAGTCTATCAGCCACCGACATTAAAGTCCTGGCTCTGACCTACCAGCTGGAGCTCGAGCACGTTGGCTCACAACACCTGAAGAAGGAGCCGGAGGTCAAGGTATCTGATTAGAAGAAAACCTCACTGTTTGTACCTGACCCGTCCCAGCTGACTGCTTGTAGAGCGGATTTGGTACTGTGTGTGTGTGTGTGTGTGTGTGTGTGTGTGTGTGTGCTAAACACAGTCTAATTCAGCGAGCTGACTGTGTGGTTTGGTCAGAGAGTAACGTGTGAATCTTCTGTTTCAGCTTCATGTTCAGAGCACACAGCGACACCCAGAGACTCCAGTTCATGTTGCAGGATTCCACTTCCCCTCCAAGGTAACACACAGAGGATCGTTAGACTTATTCAGGTCTGTCAGTTCATCACTACGTTCTTATAGTGAAAACACCTCACTGGAGAGTTAATCAGAATCTGTCTAGTTGTATAATGGAGCCTAAATCATCTGCAGGACATTTATCAGTTTCTTTATTTCGCGGTTGTTCCTTCAGAAGCCTGTGGACACTTTGAACGTCCGACAAATTCAGACAGAGACGTCAGAACCTGCCGACAATAACGAGTTCAACAGCTTTCACTTCTGGAGAGAGCCGCTGCCGTCCATCGACAGCGACCTGCTGGATTTACTGGTGAGGCTAACACAGGCTAACATCAGTGATAGCCCATTCTACGGGATAACATCTGTATCAGCTCCTCCAACAAGCTAACATGAGTGTTAGCTTCTCCAACAGGATAATCTACTGATGAAGACGTTTGATTTCCTGTTCTTTTTTGTTATCTTAACGAACCTCCGGTGTTGATTGTTCCTCCAGGATCCGGTGGAGGTTTTGAATTCAAAGAACAAACAGAAACAGACGGACACACAGACGACTGCCAACAGTGACGAGTTCAACAGCTTCCACTTCTGGAGAGAGCCGCTGCCGTCCATCGACGACAGCCTGCTGGATCTACTGGTGAGTTCAGGAACCATTCAGCAGGTGGACACACAGACAACAGCTGCTTCACACTATTTTTAGTTGCAGCTTGATGAAGTTTTTATTGTCTTAAATACAAGTAAGGAAACTTTTTTTTGTGCCATTCTGGACCCTGAAGTTCGCTGCAAAGAATTAGCCACTCCAACAGGCTAACATCAGTGTTAGCTTCTCCAACAGGCTAACATCAGTGTTAGCTTCTCCAACAGGCTAACATCAGTGTTAGCTTCTCCAACAGACTAACATCAGTGTTAGCTTCTCCAACAGGCAAACATCAGTGTTAGCTTCTCCAACAGGCTAACATCAGTGTTAGCTTCTCCAACAGGCTAACATCAGTGTTAGCTTCTCCAACAGGAGAATCTCAATCATACTAAAATCTTCGTTGTCATGCGTCCTGGACCTTGAATGGCCGACAGTGATGGTGATGTCATTTGTTTGTTTGATTACAGAAAGTCGACGGCATCTCATTATCAGAGAGCAGGTCGGACACGTCACTGCAGACAGACAAGCCAGAGGACCAATCAGATGATGAGGATAAAGAGAACGAGCCTGGAGACGAAGCGGAGGAGGAGGAGGAGGAGGAGGAGGATGATAACGATGATGGAGGTGGTTGGATCACTCCCAGTAACATCAAACAGGTGAAGATGGACTCTGCTGATTGGACGGCTCCTGCTGATGTTAAAGTTGGATGTCTGACGACCGACTTCGCCATGCAGGTAACAGACGCCTCGTACCTGTTGGTGCGTCACCTGGAAATAAGACTTTTGATTTGAGCGTTGATTAACGTTACTGAAGATGAAGTTTGTTAATATTTTACACAAACAATCTGCTTCTGTTCAATGAATCAAAGAATTATTGTCATGATTAATTCTCTAAAATGTCAGAAATATTGAAATGAACCGCGACGTCTTCAGATGGTTTGTTTCGTGCGGCACAAAATCCAAAAACTGACGAGATACAGTTCAGTCCTGTGAGACAGGGACGAGGAGAAGCTGAAAGCAGCTCACGTTTGAGGCATTTTTACCTCAAAACTGAGATTAATCGAGCAGTGAAATAGTTGCAGATTAATTTTCTGTTAGTTAATTGATTGATTGATCGTTCTTGTCTTTCCAGAATGTTCTGATTCAGATCGGACTTCATGTTCTGTCTGTGAACGGGATGGTGATCAAACAGGCGAGGAACTACATCCTGAGATGTCACGCCTGCTTCAAGTGAGTTCAGTCTGTGAAACAAACAGTTTGTCCTGAAGGTGGCGCTAGAGGAAATACCATGGAGTCGGTCTGATCTAGAGGGTTCATCCTCAGGAGAGCAGGACTGAGTCATGGCAGCTCTTCTCCATCCATCATCGCTGTTAAAGACACATAATGTGTGAATGTGTTTCTAGGAAACATCTGCGGTGTAAACAGGAAGTCACTGTAGCATCACAAGCTAGCAGACAGTTTTAGAGGATAGTTTTGTGTCAAGGAGAGATCTGTTTTTATACAGTTTTTAATGACAGGGGAATACATGATAATGCTAAGCTAACTGACCCTATTTACTTATTAAGTCAAAATGTTCTTAGCATAACGTTTCATAATTTGAGGTATGTTGTGCTATTTATTGTAAACTGTGAATGTTTGTAATTTCAGGACGACGAGCAACATGAACAGAGTGTTCTGCTCTCACTGTGGCAACAAAACTCTGAAGAAACTGGCCGTGACCGTCAGCGAGGACGGCAGCATGCAGATGCATTTCTCTAAAAACCCCAAAGTGCTGAACCCGAAAGGGCTGAGGGTGAGAGACACACACACACACACACACACACACACACACACACACAGTTATTTCAGGACTCCTGTGATTTGTCTGCCTCTAATCAGAAATAATCCTGCTTTTAGCGTCTCCATGTAGCACATGTCAAGTTTTTTTTTTTTCAGTCTTATTTACCCCTCTGTGGTGTGTTTCAGTCTTATTTACCCCTCTGTGGTGTGTTTCAGTATTATTTACCCCTCTGTTGTGTGTTTCAGCACACGCTGCCTCTGCCTCAGGGAGGGAAACACGGCAACAACCCCCACCTGGTGGAGGACCAGCGTTTCCCCCAGCAGAGACTCTCTCGTAAAGCTCGTCAGAAGACCGACGTGTTCAACCCGGACTACGTGGCCGGAGCGTCGCCGTTCTGTGAGAACGACATCTACAGTCGAGCCGCAAACCTCCAGATCAGAGACGGTCAGTGTGGCGGCGGCAGGAGACGAGCCAACCCCAACGCCTCCCGCAAGAAGTTTGTAAAAAACAAGTGAGGAGCAGACGGACATTTGGACACATGAGAACTCGACATCACCAGACTTATTAAATTAAAGGACTGTTCAGGTGGTTTAGCATGTTTAAGTCTTCTTCTTACTGCAGGTAAAATATGCAGAAACAGCGGAATGCTCCTTTAAATATTAAACCAGCATCCTCCCTCTCAGTAGACACAAGCTTTCATGTTGACACTGATTCATCAATAATGTATCTTTATTTACCTTAATAAATGTTAAAACCCACTTCAGCTGTTACAGAATCTGCTCAGATTAATGTTGTGATTGTTCTTTCATCATCTGGACGTATGGACACATTTCTGATCCTCAGATGATCCTTTAATGGATCCTCAGATGATCCTTTAATGGATCCTAACATGAAGCTCAGACACTTTGTGTTGTTACATCATGAATGTGTTCTCACGTCTGCCTCCTGCTGAATCAGTAACAATCCTCAACCTTTAAAAGAGTCAGAGCAGCTAAGAAGAGTTAATATGTTTTAATTTACATCCATCACCAGAGTCCAAAGTGATTCTTCACACTTCCCACAGAACCTCGGCAGTGAAACCTCACGCTGGAGACACGTCACTCAGTCATCTGTCAGTCCTGGAGTCTGTTACTCCAAAGAAAACTCTTCGTCCTGTATCGTCTCTTCATCTTGTTCCTCAGACGTCGGCTCCGTCACTTCAGAGTCTGTGAGACCAGACTGAGTCTGTGCTGGGTCCAATGTGAGGTCAGGATCTGGTTCTGGTTCTCTGAGCTGTGGCTCAAATGTCAGGCTGCTCAGTTCGCTGCTGATGTCGAGCTCCGGCACCGATGCTGGTGGTGACGTCTCTCTCTGTGGAAGCAGGAAGTCCAGTGGCTCGAGGACCGCAGCCAGGTCGACGCAGCCCAGACTGCCGTACCTGTGCAGCTGAGTCGGAGGAACACCTGCAGAACAACACAGAGCGGCTTCAATCAACTCAGAGGAACCGGTTCTGACGCAGAAATACACACATACAATAAACATGATGTCATTTACATCTCTGGATTCTTCAGTCATGTTGCTGCTGTATGAAGAATACAGACTTTATTTTGGGTGATTGCTGACGATGTCTGATGTCAGGTGTTAAATACTGAACAGATCGGACGGGTCACCTCCATTCAGGAGTTCTGTTACTGCTGAAATCTGATATTTTGTTGTGGATCAATCGGACTGATTTGGCCGAAGAGGCTGATCTGAATTTGGATTATTGAGCTGCTTAAATATGAGAACAACTGAAAGAAGAAATGTGTTGATCATCTGTGACGGTTCACCTGAAGTACAAACACGGACTCTGGTCTTTGGTTTCTGGTTCTGAGCTGCACAAACCAGAAAATAACGTCTCCACATCAAACTGAAGTTAAACCTCGACTCATTGAAAGCTGAATTGTTCTGGTTCTTTGTTGGAGGATATTTCTCTTTGTTTGAAGCAGTGTGGCTTCTCCAGATCACTGGAATCATTCATTTCTTAAATCATAATTATGACCCTAATGATTTAAAAGCAACAGGAGAAGAGGGAGGATCCTCACCCAGGATGAGAGCGAGCTGAGCCGGAGGAAACAGAACCTGCAGGCAGCGGTTGAGGAACGGCAGCAGGTCGTCAGCGTACGAACAGCAGAACTGATCGAACAGCTCCTTCTCTCTGCTGCTGAAGGCCGACTCCTCGGCCCGGTGAAACACCAGAATCTGACGGGTCACCTGACGGGAAACAACACCAATTAAAACTCATTACAGCAGTCCAGACCGGCCCGGTCAACCTGACGAGAAACAAGACACTGAAAACACCGGCACGGTTTGGATGTTTGGACTTCACTCGCTGCAGTCTGCTGGGGCTGAGGGCGGTCCAGATTTATAATCAAGTCTGCAGGAGCCTCGACCCGTCTGTGGACTTCAGAGAGTCCAGAGAGCACGAGATGCTTTGATATTAACTACAGTCAATTGCAATATGGACGTAATCAATATAAAATATATTATCATGAGTCTATTCATGTTCGCTTCACACTATAAAAGCTAAAATATTTGTTTTTGAGGACTTGCATTTTACATTTTGTTGTTGTGAGGTTTATCAATTAAAAGAAAGTTAGTTGTCCACTATTTTAATAATCGATTAATATTTTAAAGCTAAAATGTCAAACGTTTGTTGGTTCCAGCTTCTTAATGTGAGGATTTTATCTTTTCTTTGGATCTTCGACTGTTCGGACAAAAGAAGCAACTTGAAGACGTCACCGGGGGAAATTGTGATGAGCTTTTTTTGTTTTTTTTTTACATTTTCTAGGCTAAATTCATCAATTAACCATGAAACCGTCTCACAACACAACACTTTGCACTACAGTCGTGACGTTTTGGGCAACACTCCATCAGACGTCTGATGAAGATCAGTCGTTGAAACTTCACCGCTCTGGTTCATTGAACAGTCCTGCAGTGTGAGAGCCGTCTTTCTGTTTCATGTTTAGCTCACTGTCGACTCGGACCTGCTCTTTTTGGTTTGGATGTGTGTGTACACAAGACCCTGGACTTAAGTGAGGTCTTGAGTCCCGTCTTGTGGATCAGAATCTTCACAGATGTGACGTGATGTCAGTAAACTCGTCCTGATGGTGGACATTTGGATCACCCGACAGAAACTCTGCTGCTCACCTTCTTCAGGGCGTCTTCAAGACATTTGGTAACGTCCTGAGCCAGACCGACAGGGCAGCAGAGCCGCAGGTCATTGAAGGCCGTCAGGATGTTGTTGAGGAAGCAGGCCAGCGGCTGGAAGTCCAGCAGGGACATGGGGGGCTGCAGGGTGCCGGGCTGGGTGCTGGGGGCCACAGGGGGGATGGTCCCTCCCAGCACCGAGGGCAGGGCGATGAGCGTGTACAGGTTCATGTCCTCCTGGAACTTGTCCACCGCCTCCTGCACGGCTCTGCGAAACGTCTCCACCGCCACCCGCTGGAACATGGGCGCCAGCTGTCCGCGGAAGTCCGCCCCCACCCGGCTGAAGGACAGGCCGAAGTACATGCACTGACCCAGGAGGGAGTCCAGGCGCCCCCCCACGCCCCGCTGCAGGTCCCTCTCTAAAGTCTCCAGGAACTCCGCCACCTTCTGCACCACCCAACCGTGGAAGATGGCGGCCTCGTTCACCGCCACCTGCCCGCCGGTGGGGGGCACCAGCGGGTCCTCGTCAGAGAAGATGGCTCTGTACTGCGTGATGATGTCGAACAGGTGGACTCTGCAGGCCTCGATGGTTTTGGTAATGTGGAAGTAAGGGTCGTCTTCAGAGATGGCGGCGAGGATGGAGTGCAGCCAGGTGCCACGAGCCTGCAGGAACTTCACTCGCAGCTCCGCCTCTGTGAACACGTCCATCCTCCGCAGGTAGCCAATCACACGCAGGCAGACAGGAAGCTGCGAGTTACTGCGCAGCTGCTGCAGCAGCTGGTTGAGCATCAGCTGAGTCGACTGACGCACCTCACGCACGATCCCCTGAAGATCAAAAAATATTTGTTGGTTAATCGGTGAACACGATATAAATCTGCAACTATTCTCATAATCCATCAATGATTTCAGTTATTTTTCTAGAAAATGTCAGCATGGTGGAAAACTGAAGCTCAAAGTGACGTCTTCAAGTCCAAAACCCAAAAATTCTGTTTAATGATGAGATGCTTTCATCGTCCTCTGAACAGTGTCACTTTCATCCCACTTGAGTTTGTATCTTAAACACCATATTTTCATGCTGACTCACCTGGATGACCGGCAGAGAGGAGTGCTTCTTCTCCAGCCTCTTGACGTACGCTGCCAGCTCCAGAGCCTCCTCGTAGTAGCCGTTGCGGACGCAGGTGTCCATGAGCTGAGGGATCTCCAGGATCTCCAAGATCTCAGTGTGACGGTTCAACGTGAGGCTGTTCATCCGGCGGCTCGCCCCGATCTCCTCCGCCTCCTTCATGAACCCCCTGAACACAAACACATCGCGAGTCGTGTTACAATTTATTCTGTGTCCACATTATGAATCTCAGTCTGGACACGATGCCATGTGGATGAACCAGCGACTGAGGGAGCTCCTGACATGTCATACATGACGATGATGATGAGAAAGAGCAACAAATCTTCACATTTAAGAAGCTGGAAGCAAACTGACTGAAACAACTGATCGATTATTCAAATTATTTGTGATTAATTGTATTTTGATCACTTAGTTTACTAACTGTTGACTCTCTAGCTTTACTAATGTCCTCTACAAGCTGGGGCCCTCAGGGTTAGGCGGTGTGCAGGTGTTACTGTAAGACCCCATCGTTAATTACAGTTAAATCATTTATTTCAGTGTCAACAGACAAACAGCCGTGTTGAAGCACCACGACATGGACCTGGAGCCTGTGGGTCCCTGTTGGTCCCCTGTGGGTCCCTGAGGGCCCAGGGGCTCCCGGGGATGTTGCCCTCCGTCTCTGAGCGGCACTGACCTGCATCTTTCCCCGAAGCTGGGCAGCTTGTCCAGCAGCCGGGACACGCTGCTCTCCACCCGGCCGAAGTCCCGGTAGATGTGCTCGGTGCAGTCTGCGGTGCGGATGAAGGTCTGGTAGTTGGAGAAGGCCAGCTCCCGGGTCTGCTGCAGGATCTGAGCCCGCTCCTCCGCCAGCCGCTCCGGCTCCCGGCTCAGCTTCTCCACCCCGAAGGAGCTCAGCTCGGACAGGTAGGCCGCGAAGTCCGGGTTGTCCCTCCAGCTGTCCGGGAAGCTGTCCTTAAAGATCGACGCTAAGATACTCTCGTCCTCCACGTCTACCGCCGCCATGTTGGACGGCTGCTGGCGGCGCGTCAGAGACGGACTCATTAACGGCTCACTGTGAGCGGGTTGATGTAAACTAACTGACTGTGAACAGTTAATTATGTTCTTTAATCTCTTATGAGCAGCGCCATATATTTATTTATAACTTTATATATATCTATGAGCAGCGCAGCCTGTTGACAACCACTTCCTGGTTCCTCCTCCGACTTCTTCTTCTTCTTCTTCTCTTGCACTGCGCCGCAGTGTTATCGCCCCCTACTGTTGTACTTTATATCGTTGTTTGTAATGAGTCCAGTGTATTGTAAATATTTTTAGCAGTTAAAATGTGTTCAATTAAAATGTTACTTACAAATAGGATGATTTTTGCCAATCAGATATAATTACAATTTATAAATCTGTCCGACTGAACTGGAATAATTTTTCCTTTTTGATAGAATATCACAACAACAGATCACCCATTGTAAACATGTTATAAGTATTTGTTAACTTGATTTAGTTGACATATTCAAATGTAGTAAATCAAACGTGCCTACATTTAATATTACATCACTCTGACGTTTTTCTTTTTTATTAAACAAATAATAAAATACAAATGGACACCATGTGGAATTGGGCAGTCGCCAAAAGATAAATAAAAAGACAATAAAATATGTTTTAAATAATAAAAAGTTAGTAAATAAAGTTTTGTTTAAAAAAATAAGGTTGTGACGTCAGCGGAAGTAGCGGGTTTGTGGCTCAGTTGCTAAGCTGCAGCCGCGGAGCAGCAGCCTGTCAACAAGTTGTCATCAGCCGCTGCGACAGATCAGCTGCCGGTGGTTTAACGTTTAAACTTCATCCTCCCGCTGCTTCACATGACTCACGGCCGCGGGCAGACGAAGGTAAACTGACCGCGACGTGTTTTTGTGTCTAACGTCACCGCTCAGTAAACACCTAGCCTTAATTAGCTATCCTTTGCTAACTGGCATTAGTTAACTGCTAGCTAACCTTGGCTAGTGTTCGCCAGCGACCGTCGGTTCAGCTCCCGGGCCGCGACCAGTTTCACTAAAAACAGTCGAGGGTTGTTAACTCATGTACGTTATTCAGCTGACTTCACTGACCCAGCTTCTTTTCAGTCTCTTACTTTGAGCCGTTGTTTTTTAGCGTTAGCTAATCTGTCGTGTAAAGTGACGCTCGATTAATTAGTTTAATGGTGTTTCTTAATGAGCTTACTGAACAGTTACTTAGCATTAAGTTAGCTTAAGTTAGCTACGTTATAATGACTTGCTGGTGTTTTGCTGAAACTTCCCTCAGTTGCACAGTTAATTCTGTGACCTGAGCTTCAGCTGCTGATCAAATACTTGATCATAATAAAAAACATGTTATACATATATGTATTCAGATATTAGAGATTCCCAAGTTCTGATATTAGTTCCAGTACTTGTGTAGTGCGTGTACTTCAGGTGTGTCTGCAGAGAGTAACAGCTCTTCAGACTTCACATCCTCCTGCTGCTGTGCCTCAATAACAAGTGTTACCTAATCACTTTGTACACGTTCATTTTCATGTATTTATGTCAAATAAAATAGACAAACAACTACATTACATTATTATTAATATTTAGTAACCAAATGATTCAAGAATGTATTTGAAAATTGTGTGTTTGGTCTTCATCTGTGTTTGGACGATTGATTTGTGTCCAGAACCACCGGGTCCCCAGCAGCACATCACACTGTAAGAAGATGATCAGTGTATGTTCGTCACTCACCTGTCAGTGGGTTTAAAGAGGCTCTGTGTAACTATTTGTATTAATTTACATGTTTTAATCACCTTTTTATTGGCCATATGTGAGTGGATTGTATTGTGACGTGAAAAATGAGACCCTCCCGGTCTCTCTTGGTTGTCTATACAAGCCTGTGGAGACTTTGTTAAAGTTGTTTAATGCTGCTGGACTAATTAGTGAAGGACTCATGTTGGATTTTCCACGACAGCCCGAAGGATTTTATTCACATTCTCGAGTGCCTCGTCTCAGAGCCTCTCTCCACTCTGCTCACAGAGCAGCAGTAGCTAACTAAGTTCAGAAATGAAGTTCGTTAACATTAACAATCAGCTTCCAGCACAACAAGAAGCTCCACAGAAAACCTTAAGTGTTGTGGCTGATCAGCTTGTGTGTGTGTGTGTGTGTGTGTGTGTGTGTGTGTGTGTGTGTGTGTGTGTGTGTGTGTGTGTGTGGTGTCGTATCATCATGTGTTTTGTGTCTCTGCAGGTGGAGGACGCTCAGTGCAGAGAGTGAAAGAGCAGCTGATGTCTGTCCTCACTGATCCTGACTGAACTTCATGAATTAACCTCAGCAGTCGACCAGCAGTTCAAACAAAGCAGCGAGTGTCCAGTGTGACCAGTATGGCTGCTGCAAACACCACCAAGATCTCATGGCGCCTGCGTGAGTCCAGCCTCCGTACATCAAAACACTGATGTAACAGTGAGATATAAAAAATAAACCTGATGTTGTGGCAGAAATACATTTTTCTGATTTTCTTTCCTGTGAATCGTCTCATGACACCTCAGATTTGTATGTGACCTCTCAGTTCAGTCTGACTTACATTGTGGACAATGTTGTAAATCACAGAGCAGGTCGGGTGAATGGCAGTACTGTGCTCTTTAACGCTTTAATCCTGCTGCTTCAAACACAGTACACAAAGAAGAATGTGACGCCGCCTCGTCTCTGTATGAACAAGTTACTGTATTCGAGTACATAAACGGTCAGTCAGTGCAGCTCTGCAGTAACACCAGCAGTAGAGCTAAATTTGTCCCTCGTGTGTTGTTGCACAGACGAGTTCGAGGCTCACACCAGCAGTGTTTCCTGTTCGGCTCTGGGGAAAAGCTCCGGCCGCCTGCTGGCCACAGGAGGGGAGGACTGCAGGGTCAACCTGTGGGCTGTCAGCAAGGCCAACTGCATCATGGTGAGACGTCCTGATCACCTGCAGACAGCTGACTGTGATCTGAACTACGCCTCTAACAACAATCTGTTTATCTGAAGCTCATTTTCTGAGAGGTTTCCATCCACTTTGCATCCTGACTGTGTGTGTTTGTCTCTCAGAGTTTGACTGGTCACAAGACCCCAGTGGAGTGTGTGCAGATCAATATGTCAGAGGATCAGATCGTCACTGGTTCTCAGTCTGGATCAATACGAGTCTGGGACATGGAGGCTGCAAAGAGTGAGACCCAGTTATTTCTCCGTCTGATCCCTGGTGCTCAGTGAAAGTGTCTGTCAGCGTGACTCTGTCTTCTTCTCCAGTTTTAAGGACTCTGACGGGACACAAAGCCAACATCACCAGTCTGGGCTTCCATCCGTTTGGAGACTTCCTCGCCTCGAGCTCCATGGACACAAACATCAAGGTGTGTGTGTGTGTTTGTTTGTGTGTCTGTGAAGAGAATGAGGGTGTTTCAGTGTTTCTCCCTTTGGGACGGACCTTCATTGAACTTGTTTGAGGGTTAGGACTTTGTTTTCAGGTTGTGACGGTTTATGTGAGGAGCTTGGGAATGAATTATGTCACTGTTGATGAAATGTCTCTCTTGGTTCCTGTCTGTCAGCTGTGGGACGTCCGGAGGAAAGGATACGTCTTCAGGTACACGGTAAGAGCTGTGTGTGTGTGTGTGTGTGTGTGTGTGTGTGTGTGTTTGTGTGTGTGTGTGTTTGTTACTGTGTAGCACATTTAAAAAATATATATTATATATATTACCTTAAATATTATATATATATATATAATATTTAAGGTAGTTAAAGCTCATGTCACACTTCCGAAAGACGTCAGAGCTTCTACTGTGTAGTGTGTGCAGCATCAGTCGTGTATTTCAGAATAAAAGCTGTGAACATCTGTGAAGGATGAAGTTGTGTTGGTGTTTGTGTTGCAGGGTCACACTCAGGCAGTGAGGAGCGTGGCCTTCAGTCCAGATGGGAAGTGGTTGGCTTCAGCCAGCGACGACGGCACCGTCAAGGTACAATCTGATGATTGATGAGCTGCTGATGGAGCTGAGTGTCAAACTGTGTCTGAAGAACTGAACATCAGAAACTCATAACTGAAATGTTTGGTCAGATTTGTGATCTCAGTCTTTGATCAGATATTTCCTCATTTAAATATTTGTTTCTAACTGAAGACTTAATTTTAAAAACAAAAGTTTTGCTTGTGTTCCAACGTTTAAAGGATCAGTTCTGATTTATTTCAAGTCTCTATAAACAACACATTCGATCATATTCTATATTCTCTTCGTCATCGGTGTTCAGACTCAAACCAACAGTGAATGTATCTCCTGTGCATCAGGGCTGATCAACTAATCCAGATACTGATAAAATCACAATATGGCCAGCTGCAGTATCCAAATCAACAAACGGCGTTATAATGAGACGTCCTGACCTAAAAAGACCCCACAACTTTTACATCGTCAGGATTTTAATAGTTTTCCAGTGAAAATGAAAACAGTGGTGTAAATAAGATCATTCCCACTGATCATGAATCATATTGTAGTCATCATATCTGTCAAAATAATCACAATATGAAGATAATCTGAGTGTCTCCTCTCGTCAGCTGTGGGACCTGATGCAGTCCAAGATGATCACAGAGTTCAGATCTCACACTGCAGCCGTCAACATCATCCAGTTTCACCCCAACGAGTACCTGCTGGCATCAGGCAGCTCCGACAGGTACGGCAGCACACCTGAACCTGCTCTCCACGGTCTGTCAGAGAGACAATACTTTGTTGTTCATTGTGAGTCAGTGGCAGAATCCTGAAGGATTGTGTGACTGAGTGTCGACCAGCACCGTCACAATTTCAATTCTAAATCAAAAGCAGGACCAGTGATTCTCCGCCGCCGCCGCCTGCACTCATCTCAAGGAAAACATTTAAAACTTTAAAGAGGACACAGCTAGCTTAGCGTTAGCCCTCAGCTAGCTTAGCGTTAGCCTGCAGCTAGCTTAGCCTGCAGCGTCACTTCCAGAATCTTCTCCTGTGTGATGAAGCCGATCAGCTGACTGGTACCAGAGGAAACTCATGTTGGCTTATTTTCTTCTTCAGAGATCCTTTATTGATTTGTTTGTGAAGAGGGTTCACTCTGGACAGATTTAAGGAACTGAACTTTGTAACAAACTTTCACAGTTCTATCTGTTTATTTTTGGTGATTATATGAATTTACAAATCCAGATGCAACAGTGAAACAGTGGCAGAGCAGTCAGTGTTGGAAAGTTTAAATGGAATCATGACCACAACAGTTATTAATAATGAAATGATTAATGAAGTATTTAAATTGATATATTGGACTGATCATTTCCGCTCCGTCTCATTCTGTGAATAAGTTCCTGATTTTCTCAGCTCAGTTGTTGTTTGTTGTTTCTGATGTCTGTTTTGGCTCATGAGTGATGTTGATGCTGTTTTATGATGAAGCTGTTCCTGTGGACTGGAGATAATTTCCCCTCAGAGTTTGATTATGTTGAGGCTGGTTGTTGACGTTGTTGACGTTGTTGACGTTGTTGACGTTGTTGACGGTGTTGACGGTGTTGACGGTGTTGACGTGTGTCTCTGTGTCTCTGTGTCGTCTCCAGGACTGTTAAACTGTGGGATCTGGAGAAGTTTACAATGATCGGCTCGATGGAGGGAAATACGAGTCCAGTCAGGTGAGTTTCTCACTTCAGAGTGTGACAGGTTGGGGAGCATGTTGCTCTCATGTGACCTCTGACCTCTGACCCCTGTGTGTTCAGGTGTATCTGCTTCAGCCTGGATGGCAGCTGTCTGTACAGCGGGGCCACAGACTCTCTGCGGGTCTTCGGCTGGGAGCCCGACCGCTGCTTTGACGTGGTCCCAGTGGGCTGGGGGAAAGTGTCCGACCTGGCAGTGTGCAACCAGCAGCTGGTGTGTAGCGCCACCTACAGGAGAAAACCTGTTCATTATAAAAGGTCTTTACAGGAAGCCTCCAAACAGCATCTGAAACCTCTCCTCCTCCCCCTCCTCCTCCTCCCCCTCAGATCGGTGTGTCTCACCAGCTCTCCAGTGTTTCGTCCTACGTGGTGGATCTGAAGAGGGTGAAGAAGAGCGGCGGCTCTGTGATCCAGGGAATCATCCAGGACAACCAGCCGCTCACTGAGCCGAGGGATCCTAAAGGAGCCGCACTGCGCCGGAACTACGAGAGACCCACAACCACCTGCAGCACACAGAGGTACGACGGCCTGCAGATGTTTGAATGCACAACAACATCTGCATCAACAGCAGCTGAGAACAAGAGTTCTGCCACAACACCAGGCTTCTTACCAAACAACATGTTAATCGTCCGTCTACACAAATGTATTTTCTGTAAATTATTATTTAGGATCTCCGTTAGCTTCTTGGAATAGAAAACTCCACACACAACATTCAACAAAAAAGAATTTTCTCACGTCATGATGTCACTAAGTCACATGTTGTGATGTCATCAGGGTGAAGCAGAGGTCAGACACTGATAGGCGGAGCCCTGAAGGCGAGAGGCGGAGCCCCAGTGAGGACGAGGCGGAAGAGAAAGTGTCGTCAGCTGAAATCCACAACGCAGAAGATTATAAAGAGATCTTCCAGCCCAAGAACGCCATCTGTAGGTCGACTGTCAGCATCACACCTGCAGTCACATGATCATCTCTGAATATAAATATTAACAGTTTGGATGAGATTATAACTTCAGTTTGTTTTCATGTGGATCACCTTCTGTTAGTATTTATGTACGTTTACTGACTCAGTACTTTTCTCTGTCAGCTCGAACTCCTCCCAAGATATCTGAGCCTTTCCCTGCTCCTCCAGAGGACGGTGAGTGCATCACAGAACACATCACACCGCAAACTAGATCACCGGCCATGATGGACGGATAAACCGTTAATATGATGGTCGTTGATCTTCTCTTTATGTTTTCAAGCTGGGAGAGTAGCTCACGTCATGTGACGGCTCAGTTTAAAGTCTGAGAGTAAATGAACATGTTGGAAACATCAGCCTCCAGATGTCTCGTGTGTCATGTGAGTCACGAGGACACTGAAGTCACTGTTCTGCTTCTTCTTCTTCTCAGAGACGATATTAGCGATTGGCCGTCAGCTAAAGGACATGATATCTCCTTTTCCTGACAAGCAGCAGGTCAGTGAATGCAGCAGTAGTTTGTCTCTGAGGTTCAATATCAATAATATGTACTTCGTTTTTTTTCTTCTGGGGATCCAGTTTCTAAGTCTGATCTACAGTAAATAGTTGATGGAAACAGATTTAGCAGGAAAATCTTCCTAACTTTAATAATTTTTTTTAAAAAAGAGTAAAGAAAAAATGTCTGTTTTTGTTTTTGTATGAAACTTGTATGAAAAACATGTTTCCATGTGTGGGAAAAGAAAAGAAAAGAAAATCCACCTGTTTCACATGTGAGGGGAAAATGAGTTTCTTGTTTAAAGAAAACATAAAAAAAAAAAAAAATGTTCTCACTTGAACTTTTTTCTGTTCTGAATTTCATGTTTTCACAGATGAAAAAGAAATGAAGGAAGTTTTTTGAAGGACAGATTATCCTGTAATATATCCTGTATTTGTTCCAGTTCAGTGCTGTGTCACAAACACAGGACAGAAACTCATTTAGATCAGACGTAGAAAATGCACCACCAGAATAAAAACATCTTCACTTGTCCCTCAGGGCTTCCGTAGTCATGTCAATTCATGTGTGTTACAGACGCCTCCGCTGGCCTCCTCCACACCTGTCCAGAGGGTGGAGCCTACAGTGGTCTCCTGTGTGAAGCGTCCGGCCCCCTCAGCTGTCGGCCCCGCGTCCTCCAACCCCCCCGGCCCTGCCCCCGCTCCGCCTCCTCAGCCTCCCGTCACCACGGCGAAGTCTAAACCACAACCCAAGATCATCCTCAGCACCCGGAACGAGCCGATCGGACTGAATGTGGCCGACTTCCTGCCTGTGAGTCAGAATAAACACACACACACACACACACAAACACACACACAGACTTTGTTTAGTTAAACTAAACCTAACAAACTGGAATTTGTGTGTGTGTGTGTGTGTGTGTGTGTGTGTGTGTGTTCCTCAGTCTTCACCCAACAACAGGGGCGGAGCTCTGAGCGACGAGGAGGCTCTGTCTCAGATCAAGAAGGGTCACGACACCATGTGTGTGATGCTGAGCAGCCGACACAAGAACCTGCAGACGGTCCGAGCCGTGTGGGCCCGAGAGGACATCAAGGTGAGACAACAGGTGTTACAAAAACAATCAGCTGTAGCCAATGAGAACGCAGCTCTGTAGTGGACTTCCTCATCTTCACTTCCTGTTTCCTTCCTCTCTACAGAGCGCTCTAGACGCTGCCGTCTCCATGAACGACCTGTCGATAGTTGTGGACATCCTCAACATCATCAACATCCAACCGTGAGTCTCACACACACACTCACACACACACACACGTGTGGTTTGTGTTGACGAGCTGGTTCCGACGGGATAAAGTCAAATCTAAGTAATAAATGAGTTCATGTTTTTAATGAAGACTCTCGACCTGTTTTTAAACAGTAACTATGTTTTCAGGTCGCTATGGAAACTGGACCTGTGTACGACGATTCTTCCTCAGATCGACAAACTGCTGCAGAGTAAATATGAGAGGTGAGCGGCTCCGTTATCGTCTTTATCAATCAGTCGGCTGGTTAGTGTCTCACTGGACTGACTGTTTCCTGTAAAGTGACAGAAACCCAGAAATATTCAGTTTACAGTCACATGTGACAAAGAACGGCTTTGGATCCTGATAACTTTTGGCAGTTTTGCTTGAATCAGTTTATCAATTATCAAAAACATTTTCTACACTAGTAGTGTTATCTGAAACAGCAACATGTTGGATAAAAGTAAAGACATTTCATTTTAAAAACACTAAATCTGAGTCAGTGATGCAAGTTTTTGTTCACATCCGACACATAGACAAGATTTTGAGTCTGTGATCATCAGATCAACTTCACATGAGACGTTTTAATTCAGAATGAACACCTCATTTCATAACTGCAAAGAGTTGAGATGAAACTTGTGAACCTGAATCATAAAGTCTCTACGGAAGTCCAGAGGGGCAAGTGAAGACGTTTTAATAGTGATGACTGGTGAAAGGATCATCTTTCTAAGTTCCCCCATGTGAAACAGAAAAATAATTTTATTTTTCATGTGTAAAGTCAAGAGGGGATAAAAAATATTTTTGTCAGGTTCATTTTTCTTACTGTTCTAAAAAAAATCACTGTTTCACATTTGAAAAAAAAATGTATCCTGACAAAAAAAAAAGTTCTATCCTGATAAAAATGTACATCTGAAAAGTTTTTCTCTCCTGAAAAAGATTTTTCACGTATGAAACTATCCTGACAAAATGTTTTTTCTGTCCTTTTCACTGTTTCACACATGAAAATTTAATTTTTTTTCTATCCTGTTTTCAATCATTCTGACAAAACTTATTTTTTCACACATGAAAAAGAAAAATCAGTTTTCAAGTCGTAAACACATAAACACAGGAAGAAAACAGTTCAGATCAGACTTAAAAAATGGATCACCAGGAAAACATGTCCTCACTTCTGTAAATCACAAACAATCATTATCTGTATAAAACTTGTGTGTGTGTGTGTGTGTGTGTGTGTGTGCGCGTGCGCATTAATGTGTGTTCAGCTACATGCAGACCGGCTGTACGTCTCTGAAGCTGATCATGAAACATTTCTGGTTGCTGATCTCTGAAACACTGAAGGCCTCGCCATCTGTCGGAGTGGACATCACACGAGAGGAGAGGTGAGTCACCGACTGCGTTTACAAGCTCAAAATATTCTGGACTTTGCCTCGATTCTGAAAAACACAATATTCCCACTATGTTGTGTTCGTGGCTAATGAAAATGATTATTCGACTAATATTCTTGTTTACATGCAGCGGTGGATAATCTGAATCATATGTTGTTTATCGCTGACAGACTTGTTCGACCAAACGAATACACGACTCGTATCAAATTCTGAATATTGTCACACTTGGGATAATAGTGGAAAGTGATTGTGCATGTTCAGGAAGCATTTCGATGCCAAACGATATATTAAACTTCATGCTGATGGTTTTGGTTCATCTGTAATGTGTAACCGAGTGGAATTTCTTTTTTCCAGAGAGTTTTTTTGTTATTAATAGATGTTTTTGGTGTGAGAAATTACGAGGTTACGCAAAAGTATTTCTAAAAAATTCTCTCCATGACCTTTTCAGGGTCTGTTGTAAGTCGCGTCGTCTCTCGTCAGTTTTGACGTCTGTCAAACTGAAACTTTTGTCCTCTGCAGCTTCCTGTCAGTGAACTCGCTGTTCATCTGATCTGTTGTTTTTGTTGCTGCAGACACCAGAAGTGCCGAACGTGCTGCAAGCACCTGAAGAACCTGAGCAACATGGTGAAGAACAAGGCGGCGCAGGTCGGTCGTCACGGCAGCGCCTTCAAGGAGCTGCAGCTGCTCATGGCGCCGCTCGACGACTTGCTCTGAGACCAAACACAGCAGGCGGCTTGAAACTGCTGACAGACAGCAGACTGAGATCATCAATACATGATCATCAATACATGTATCAGCTGATCAGCAGCAAGACGGAGCAGATCGATGCTACAGAAGCTCGTTTGAAGCTTCAGATTTCTGCACTTTTTAGTCACCAGGCCTCCAGACTGTGGGAGTAATGAGAGTGTTAATTAAAGACATTCTTCTTCTACTCTGAAGGAACACAGTGACATGTTGAGGACACTCAGAGTCAGAGAAGAAGAACGATGTCAGTTTGATGAGCAGTCTGACGACCGCCTCGCCACATGATCATCAGTCAGGGCTGAGCAGCAGGTGTGAATCCTGTCTGGACCGTCACTTCTTCCCCCCGAGAGAGACACAGACAATTAAGAAAAGTTTGGACGCGTCATCGCTAACTGAGTGAAAATAACACTGTCGTTAAGGAACAGTGCGGAGAGTTTAACTGTCACGTCTGATAAATGTGAAGCTCAAGCCGACAGGAAACTGAAGAAGAAGAAATAATTTAACACACAAACATTTGTTTTACATTATGTCCAGTTGAAACAATCCAGATACGACGTCAGTGAACTGTGGAGCTGCTGGTTTGTGGATTTTATTCCCTTTGAACAGAGCCATGCTGCCTCCTCTGTTTCCTGTCTTTATGCTAAGCTAAGCTAACCAGCTGCTGGCTGCAGCTTCAAATTGATCAGACGGTCTGAACATGTAACTCATCTACGAACTGTTCCTTTAATGAATCCAGGAGACTTGACTCGTCTTCACAGGAAAACTGAAGTAAAGTGATGAAACTATTATTAATATTTAATAATGAGCACGTATGTCAGTCTGGAGTCAGGTGTTGAGTTCACCTGAGACACTTTTAGTCCGTCAGATTTCACTGTGGTTTTCTACTTTCTCTACTGTTAGGCCTGTTTTAAATGTCCTGTTCTTACTGTTTATTTAAATAAAGTTGTTCATGTTGGGATCAGAGGAGAGTCTGTTTTGTACCAGCAGGGGGCAACAAAGACTAACTTTACATGACTGTGGAGGTAAACAGAGGCATAGGTGAACGCTGAGCAGGTGTGATGTTTACAGGTGGAAGCTCAGTGTCGAGTGGCGTGGCCGAACCTTCAGCCTTTGATTGTTTGTTTTGAGTTATTAATGTGCTGAAGATTGTGTAGATTGACTCAGGCTTTATTGTAAACAAACCAGATGAACAAATGAACACTGCAATTTGGATCCATGGACTAATTTCTGGCCAACCTACTTCAGGTAAATACTTTTATTTTCCTGATATGAATGTTTCCTATTGAGAATGTCAGGTAGTTGAGCACTGCAGCCCCGTGGTCCTGAAAGAATGTGTTTTTTCTGTCCTGGAAAAAATAGTTTTTTTCCTGATACAGCCCCTTGTGGTCCAAATGAGTTTTACACAAACCTGCAAATTAAAAAAGATTATATCCTGGAATAAA
This sequence comes from Pagrus pagrus, assembly GCF_965226575.1. Classification (NCBI taxonomy): domain Eukaryota; kingdom Metazoa; phylum Chordata; class Actinopteri; order Spariformes; family Sparidae; genus Pagrus; species Pagrus pagrus. Next base: position 37,813,929 of record NC_140185.1, on the reverse strand, counting down.
TTTATTTTTTCTATCCTGGAAAAAAAAAAAATTCCTGATATGAATGTTTTCAGTGCTATTGAGAAGGTCAGGTAGTGGAGCACTGCAGCCCATCGTGGTCCGAATGACTTTTACACAAACCTGAAAATGAAATAAAAAATCTATCCTGGAAAAAATGTGTTTTTTTCTATCGTGGACAAAAAAAAAAAAAATCGTCTTGAATCTTCGGAAAATTGCGGAATTTTTCTGGAAAACTGCGGAAATCTTCACTTCACAAAAAAATGTCTGTATTGAAAAATGAAATCTTCATATTCCCCCCCCCCCCCCCGCAGTTTCTTTGGAAATTGAGGTTCAAGGACTTAAACTCACATCTCTAATCTCAGCACAATTGCTTATCTCACTGAGCTACCTATGCAGCTGCTTTGATATATATTGTTGTGTTTCTTATATTTCACACTTCTGAGGAGAAAACATGGAAAAGAGAGCACACAGAAGCTGGTCTTGAACACACAAGTTCAAAATCTACCAAGCTGGGTGCTTACTTGTTAAGCTATGTGTTTAGGAAAAACAATAGATGTTTTTTTTTTCCCTGATATGAATGCTTTCAGTGCTATTGAGAAGGTCAGGTACTGGAGCACTGCAACCCCTTGTGGTCCAAATGAGTTTTACACAAACCTGAAAATGTAATAAAAAATGTATCCTGAAAAAAGTGTGTTTTTTTTCTATCGTGGAACCCAAAAAAAATCTTCGTATTGTTCTAAGGAAATTCTGTGGAATTCTTAGGTTTTTCTGAAATTCTTTGGAGCTCCTTAAGAATTTTCGGATTTTCCGGAAATCTTCGGAAAACTTCGGATTTTTTCGGAAATTTTCGGAATTCTTCGGATTTTTTCGGAATTCTTCGGGAATCTTAGAATTTTTCGGGAAACTTCGGAATTATTCGGAAAATTTCGGGTTTTTTCGGAAAACTTCGAAAAAACTTCGGATTTTTCCGGAAAACTTCGGGTTTTTTCGGAAATGCTTTTTACCTTGGTTTCACTTCATAAAAATGTCTGTATTGAAAAATAAAATCTTCATATATTCCCTCTGCAGTTTTATTGAAAATTGAGGTTCAAGGACTTGAACTCACATCTCTAATCTCAGCACAATTGCTTATCTCACTGAGCTACCTATGCAACTGCTTTGATATATATTGTTGTGTAGTGGAGCACTGCAACCCCTTGTGGTCCAAATGAGTTTTACACAAACCTGAAAATGTAATAAAAAATGTATCCTGAAAAAAGTGTGTTTTTTTTTTTAGCTCCTTAAGAATTTTCGGATTTTCCGGAAATCTTCGGAAAACTTCGGATTTTTTCGGAAAACTTCGGAATTCTTCGGGAATTTTCGGAAAACTTCGGGTTTTTTCGGAAATGCTTTTTACCTTGGTTTCACTTCATAAAAATGTCTGTATTAAAAAATAAAATCTTCATATATTCCCTCTGCAGTTTTATTGAAAATTGAGGTTCAAGGACTTGAAAACTCACATCTCTAATCTCAGCACAATTGCAATAAAAAAATTTATCCTGAAAAAAGTTGTTTTTTTCTATCCTGGAACCAAAAAAAAAATCCTTCGTATTGTTCTAAGGAAATTCTGTGGAATTCTTAGGTTTTTCAGAAATTCTTTGGAGTTCCATAAGAATTTTCGGATTTTCCGGAAATCTTCGGAAAACTTCGGACTTTTTTCGGAAATTTTCGGTTTTTCCCGGAAAACTTCGGGAATCTTCGGAAATCTTCGTCTTTTTTCGGAAAACTTCGTTTTCTTCGGAAAACTTCTTTTTTTTCCCCCCGGAAAACTAAGCTGGGTGCTTACTTGTTGAGCTATGTGTTTAGGAAAAACAATAGATGTTTTTTTCCCCCTGATATGAATGTTTTCAGTGCTATTGAGAAGGTCAGGTACTGGAGCACTGCAACCCCTTGTGGTCCAAATGAATTTTACACAAAACTGAAAATGTAATAAAATATGTATCCTGAAAAAAGTGTGTTTTTTTCTATCGTGGAACCAAAAAAAAATCTTTGTATTGTTCTAAGGAAATTCATTGGAATTCTTAGGTTTTTCAGAAATTCTTTGGAGCTCCTTAAGAATTTTCGGATTTTCCGGAAATTTTCGGAATTCTTCGGATTTTTTCGGAATTCTTCGGAAAACTTCGGATTTTTTCGGAAAACTTCGGAATTCTTCGGGAATCTTCGGAAATCTTCGGCTTTTTTCGGAAAACTTCGGAATTCTTCGGGAATCTTCGGAAAACTTCGGCTTTTTTCGGAAAACTTCGGAAATGCTTTTTACCTTGGTTTCACTTCATAAAAATGTCTATTGAAAAATAAAATCTTAATATATTCCCTCTGCAGTTTTATTGAAAATTGAGGTTCAAGGACTTGAGCTCACATCTCTAATCTCAGCACAATTGCTTATCTCACTGAGCTACCTATGCAACTGCTTTGATATATATTGTTGTGTAGTGGAGCACTGCAAACCCCTTGTGGTCCAAATGAGTTTTACACAAACCTGAAAATGTAATAAAATATGTATCCTGAAAAAAGTATGTTTTTTTCTATCGTGGAACCAAAAAAAAAATCTTTGTATTGTTCTAAGGAAATTCATTGGAATTCTTAGGTTTTTCAGAAATTCTTTGGAGCTCCTTAAGAATTTTCGGATTTTCCGGAAATCTTCGGAAAACTTCGTTTTTTTTCGGAAATTTTCGGAATTCTTCGGATTTTTTCGGAATTCTTCGGAAATCTTCGGGAATCTTCGGATTTCTTCGGAAAACTTCGGAATTCTTCGGGAATCTTCGGAAAACTTCGGATTTTTTCGGAAATGCTTTTTACCTTGGTTTCACTTCATAAAAATGTCTATTAAAAAATAAAATCTTCATATATTCCCTCTGCAGTTTTATTGAAAATTGAGGTTCAAGGACTTGAGCTCACATCTCTAATCTCAGCACAATTGCTTATCTCACTGAGCTACCTATGCAACTGCTTTGATATAAATTGTTGTGTAGTGGAGCACTGCAACCCCTTGTGGTCCAAATGAGTTTTACACAAACCTGAAAATGTAATAAAATATGTATCCTGAAAAAAGTGTGTTTTTTTCTATCGTGGAACCAAAAAAAAATCTTTGTATTGTTCTAAGGAAATTCATTGGAATTCTTAGGTTTTTCAGAAATTCTTTGGAGCTCCTTAAGAATTTTCGGATTTTCCGGAAATTTTCGGAATTCTTCGGATTTTTTCGGAATTCTTCGGGAATCTTCGGGAAACTTCGGATTTTTTCGGAAAACTTCGGAATTCTTCGGAAAACTTCGGATTTTTTCGGAAAACTTCGGAATTCTTCGGGAATCTTCGGAAAACTTCGGATTTTTTCGGAAAACTTCGGAAATACCTTTTACCTTGGTTTCACTTCATAAAAATGTCTATTAAAAAATAAAATCTTCATATACTCCCTCTGCAGTTTTATTGAAAATTGAGGTTCAAGGACTTGAGCTCACATCTCTAATCTCAGCACAATTGCTTATCTCACTGAGCTACCTATGCAACTGCTTTGATATATATTGTTGTGTAGTGGAGCACTGCAACCCCTTGTGGTCCAAATGAGTTTTACACAAACCTGAAAATGTAATAAAATATGTATCCTGAAAAAAGTATGTTTTTTTCTATCGTGGAACCAAAAAAAAAATCTTTGTATTGTTCTAAGGAAATTCATTGGAATTCTTAGGTTTTTCAGAAATTCTTTGGAGCTCCTTAAGAATTTTCGGATTTTCCGGAAATCTTCGGAAAACTTCGTTTTTTTTCGGAAATTTTCGGAATTCTTCGGATTTTTTCGGAATTCTTCGGAAATCTTCGGGAATCTTCGGATTTCTTCGGAAAACTTCGGAATTCTTCGGGAATTTTCGGAAAACTTCGGGTTTTTTCGGAAATGCTTTTTACCTTGGTTTCACTTCATAAAAATGTCTGTATTAAAAAATAAAATCTTCATATATTCCCTCTGCAGTTTTATTGAAAATTGAGGTTCAAGGACTTGAAAACTCACATCTCTAATCTCAGCACAATTGCAATAAAAAAATTTATCCTGAAAAAAGTTGTTTTTTTCTATCCTGGAACCAAAAAAAAAATCCTTCGTATTGTTCTAAGGAAATTCTGTGGAATTCTTAGGTTTTTCAGAAATTCTTTGGAGTTCCATAAGAATTTTCGGATTTTCCGGAAATCTTCGGAAAACTTCGGACTTTTTTCGGAAATTTTCGGTTTTTCCCGGAAAACTTCGGGAATCTTCGGAAATCTTCGTCTTTTTTCGGAAAACTTCGTTTTTTTCCCCCCGGAAAACTAAGCTGGGTGCTTACTTGTTGAGCTATGTGTTTAGGAAAAACAATAGATGTTTTTTTCCCCCTGATATGAATGTTTTCAGTGCTATTGAGAAGGTCAGGTACTGGAGCACTGCAACCCCTTGTGGTCCAAATGAATTTTACACAAAACTGAAAATGTAATAAAATATGTATCCTGAAAAAAGTGTGTTTTTTTCTATCGTGGAACCAAAAAAAAATCTTTGTATTGTTCTAAGGAAATTCATTGGAATTCTTAGGTTTTTCAGAAATTCTTTGGAGCTCCTTAAGAATTTTCGGATTTTCCGGAAATTTTCGGAATTCTTCGGATTTTTTCGGAATTCTTCGGAAAACTTCGGATTTTTTCGGAAAACTTCGGAATTCTTCGGGAATCTTCGGAAATCTTCGGCTTTTTTCGGAAAACTTCGGAATTCTTCGGGAATCTTCGGAAAACTTCGGCTTTTTTCGGAAAACTTCGGAAATGCTTTTTACCTTGGTTTCACTTCATAAAAATGTCTATTGAAAAATAAAATCTTAATATATTCCCTCTGCAGTTTTATTGAAAATTGAGGTTCAAGGACTTGAGCTCACATCTCTAATCTCAGCACAATTGCTTATCTCACTGAGCTACCTATGCAACTGCTTTGATATATATTGTTGTGTAGTGGAGCACTGCAAACCCCTTGTGGTCCAAATGAGTTTTACACAAACCTGAAAATGTAATAAAATATGTATCCTGAAAAAAGTATGTTTTTTTCTATCGTGGAACCAAAAAAAAAATCTTTGTATTGTTCTAAGGAAATTCATTGGAATTCTTAGGTTTTTCAGAAATTCTTTGGAGCTCCTTAAGAATTTTCGGATTTTCCGGAAATCTTCGGAAAACTTCGTTTTTTTTCGGAAATTTTCGGAATTCTTCGGATTTTTTCGGAATTCTTCGGAAATCTTCGGGAATCTTCGGATTTCTTCGGAAAACTTCGGAATTCTTCGGGAATTTTCGGAAAACTTCGGGTTTTTTCGGAAATGCTTTTTACCTTGGTTTCACTTCATAAAAATGTCTGTATTAAAAAATAAAATCTTCATATATTCCCTCTGCAGTTTTATTGAAAATTGAGGTTCAAGGACTTGAAAACTCACATCTCTAATCTCAGCACAATTGCAATAAAAAAATTTATCCTGAAAAAAGTTGTTTTTTTCTATCCTGGAACCAAAAAAAAAATCCTTCGTATTGTTCTAAGGAAATTCTGTGGAATTCTTAGGTTTTTCAGAAATTCTTTGGAGTTCCATAAGAATTTTCGGATTTTCCGGAAATCTTCGGAAAACTTCGGACTTTTTTCGGAAATTTTCGGTTTTTCCCGGAAAACTTCGGGAATCTTCGGAAATCTTCGTCTTTTTTCGGAAAACTTCGTTTTTTTCCCCCCGGAAAACTAAGCTGGGTGCTTACTTGTTGAGCTATGTGTTTAGGAAAAACAATAGATGTTTTTTTCCCCCTGATATGAATGTTTTCAGTGCTATTGAGAAGGTCAGGTACTGGAGCACTGCAACCCCTTGTGGTCCAAATGAATTTTACACAAAACTGAAAATGTAATAAAATATGTATCCTGAAAAAAGTGTGTTTTTTTCTATCGTGGAACCAAAAAAAAATCTTTGTATTGTTCTAAGGAAATTCATTGGAATTCTTAGGTTTTTCAGAAATTCTTTGGAGCTCCTTAAGAATTTTCGGATTTTCCGGAAATTTTCGGAATTCTTCGGATTTTTTCGGAATTCTTCGGGAATCTTCGGAAAACTTCGGATTTTTTCGGAAAACTTCGGATTTTTTCGGAAAACTTCGGAATTCTTCGGAATTCTTCGGGAATCTTCGGAAAACTTCGTGTTTTTGGTTTCACTTCATAAAAATGTCTGTATTGAAAAATAAATCTTCATATTCAGATTTTTCCGGAAAAATCCGAAGTTTTCCGAAGATTTCCGGAAAATCCGAAAATACTTAAGGAGCTCCAAAGAATTTCTGAAAAACCTAAGAATTCCAATGAATTTCCTTAGAACAATACAAAGATTTTTTTTTGGTTCCACGATAGAAAAAAACACACTTTTTTCAGGATACATATTTTATTACATTTTCAGGTTTGTGTAAAACTCATTTGGACCACAAGGGGTTGCAGTGCTCCACTACACAACAATATATATCAAAGCAGTTGCATAGGTAGCTCAGTGAGATAAGCAATTGTGCTGAGATTAGAGATGTGAGCTCAAGTCCTTGAACCTCAATTTTCAATAAAACTGCAGAGGGAATATATTAAGATTTTATTTTTCAATAGACATTTTTATGCAGTGAAACCAAGGTAAAAAGCATTTCCGAAAAAACCCGAAGTTTTCCGGAAAAATCCGAAGTTTTCCGAAGTTTTCCGAAAAAAACCGAAGAATTCCGAAAATTCCCGAAGAATTCCGAAGTTTTCCGAAAAAACCCGAAGTTTTCCGAAAAAAACCGAAGAATTCCGAAAATTCCCGAAGTTTTCCGAAAAAACCCGAAGTTTTCCGAAGATTTCCGGAGTTTTCCGAAGATTTCCGGAAAATCCGAAAATTCTTCAGGAGCTCCAAAAAAACCCACACTTTTTTCAGCATACATATTTTATTACATTTTCAGGTTTGTGTAAAACTCATTTGGACCACAAGGGGTTGCAGTGCTCCACTACACAACAATATATATCAAAGCAGTTGCATAGGTAGCTCAGTGAGATAAGCAATTGTGCTGAGATTAGAGATGTGAGCTCAAGTCCTTGAACCTCAATTTTCAATAAAACTGCGGAGGGAATATATTAAGATTTTATTTTTCAATAGACATTTTTATGAAGTGAAACCAAGGTAAAAAGCATTTCCGAAGTTTTCCGAAAAAAGCCGAAGTTTTCCGAAGATTCCCGAAGAATTCCGAAGTTTTCTGAAAAAATCCGAAGATTCCCGAAGTTTTCCGAAGATTCCCGAAGAATTCCGAAGTTTTCCGAAAAAATCCGAAGATTCCCGAAGATTTCCGAAGATTCCCGAAGAATTCCGAAAAAATCCGAAGAATTCCGAAAATTTCCGAAAAAAATCGAAGTTTTCCGAAGATTTCCGGAAAATCCGAAAATTCTTAAGAGCTCCAAAGAATTTCTGAAAAACCTAAGAATTCCAATGAATTTCCTTAGAACAATACAAAGATTTTTTTTTTGTTCCACGATAGAAAAAAACACACTTTTTTCAGGATACATATTTTATTACATTTTCAGGTTTGTGTAAAACTCATTTGGACCACAAGGGGTTGCAGTGCTCCACTACACAACAATTTATATCAAAGCAGTTGCATAGGTAGTTCAGTGAGATAAGCAATTGTGCTGTGATTAGAGATGTGAGCTCAAGTCCTTGAACCTCAATTTTCAATAAAACTGCAGAGGGAATATATGAAGATTTTATTTTTTAATAGACATTTTTATGAAGTGAAACCAAGGTAAAAAGCATTTCCGAAGTTTTCCGAAAAAATCCGAAGTTTTCCGAAGATTCCCGAAGAATTCCGAAGTTTTCCGAAGAAATCCGAAGATTCCCGAAGATTTCCGAAGAATTCCGAAAAAATCCGAAGAATTCCGAAAATTTCCGAAAAAAAACGAAGTTTTCCGAAGATTTCCGGAAAATCCGAAAATTCTTAAGGAGCTCCAAAGAATTTCAGAAAAACCTAAGAATTCCACATAAAAATGTCTGTATTGAAAAATTAATCTTCATATTCAGATTTTTCCGGAAATCTTCGGGTTTTTTCGGAAAACTTCGGGAAATTTCGGAATTCTTCGGGAATCTTCGTATTTTTATTATTTATTTATTTTCGGAAAATTTCGGGAATCTTCGGATTTTTCCGGAAAACTTCGGAAATCATCGGAAAACTTCGGGAATCTTCGATTTTTTCCGGACAACTTCGGAAATGCTTTTTACCTTGGTTTCACTTCATAAAAATGTGTATTGAAAAATAAAATCTTCATATATTCCCTCTGCAGTTTCTTTGAAAATTGAGGTTCAAGGACTTGAACTCACATCTCTAATCTCAACACAATTGCTTTATCTCACTGAGCTACCTATGCAACTGCTTTGATATATATTGTTGTGTTTCTTATATTTCACACTTCTGAGGAGAAAACATGGAAAAGAGAGCACACAGAAGCTGGTCTTGAACACACACGTTCAAAATCTACCAAGCTGGGTGCTTACTTGTTGAGCTATGTGTTTAGATAAAACAATAGATGTTTTTTCCCTGATATGAATGTTTTCAGTGCTATTGAGAAGGTCAGGTACTGGAGCACTGCAACCCCTTGTGGTCTGAATGAGTTTTACACAAACCTGAGAATGAAATAAAAACTCTCTCCTGGAAAAAAAATATTTCTTCTATCCTGGAATTCTTTTTTTTTTTTTTCCTGATATGAATGTTTTCAGTGCTATTGAGAACTTCAAGTAGTGGAAGACTGCAGTCCACTGTGGTCCGAATGAGTATTACACAAACTTGAAAATAAAAAAAATGATTTTATCCTGGAAAAAACGTTATTTTTCTCCCCTGGAATAAATATTTGTTGTCTATCCTGGATTTTTTTTATATGAATGTTCTCTGTCTCATTGAGAACGTCAGGTAGTGGAAGACTGCAGTCCCTTGTGGGTTGAATGAGTTTTACACAAACCTGAAAAAATATTTTTGTGCAAATCTCATTTCATCACATCAGGACCACAGTGGGCTCCAGTCTTCCACTACCTGACATTCTCAATAGGACTGAAAACATTCATATCCCATCCTGAAACTTTCTTTTTTTCTGTCATGACTGAAAACATGTCCTACTGAGAACGTGAGGTACTGGAGAACTTCAGCCCCTTGTGGTCAGAATGAGTATTTCACAAACCCATCCTGGAAAAAAATATTCTATCCTGACAAAAATACTTTTTTTCTATGCTGAAAAATTGTTTTGTTTTTCTATAGAAAAGGATGTGCCAGGACGTTTGTGTAATATTTAATTTATTATACTATTTTATTCCCACAAGGGGAAATTCTTTTTATCATTCATATAATGTATAAAGGGGACTGAGTGAAAGGGCTGCCACATGCAACGTCGCCCAATGAGCAGTGTTAGGAGTTGGTGCCTTGCTCAAGGGCACCTCAGCAATGCCCAGAAGTAGTATTCTCCATTACTAGTCCACATCATACTTTTTTGGTCCAAGTGGGACTTGAACCGGCCACCTTTAAGTTCCCAAGCCAAGTCCCTACGGACTGAGCTATTGCCACCCCTAATACTCAAAATGACCACAATGGGCTGCAGTGCTCCATTACCTCATGTTCTCAATAGGACTGAAAATATTCATGTTTTCTTCCAGAGCAGTTTGAATTTCTTCGTTCACAATTTAATCTTTCTCCATTTCAGACACTTTGAAAAAAAAATCTCTTGAATTTTTTTTTCATGTTTTCTCAGACGGAAAGAAATCTAAGGAACTCTTATTTTTTAAACCGAGGAAAAATGTCTTTAGGGCATTTTTTTGTTGCGTACACAAATGTGAAAAAAATGTTCCTAGAAGGAGAGTAATTATCCTTTTCTGACCACAAGAGGCAGCAGTGCTCCACTACATTTTTTTTCTTATGCCAAAATTTTATTTCTCTGTTTCATGCTTGGAAAAAAAAAATGAGGAAAAAAAATAAAAAAATAAGGAACTAAGAAAATTTTCCTGGCAAAACTTTTTTTTCCACCAGTTCTCAAGTCATAAACTCAGGAGAGAAAACGGTACTTTAGTACTTTATTGTGATCTCCAGAGGCTTTTTAATTAAACTAAAAACTGGATTATCACAACAACAAAAAATCTGGTAAATATTGAACAGTTCATCAACCAGGTACGAGTCTGCCAGGGGAAGGGAGAGGCAGAGGCTGGTGCAGGAGGAGATGCGAGCTTCAGTTGAGGAAGAGCGAACCAGCAGAGCAGTGGCCATGAAGCAGCAAGGTGCTTGGATGAAGTGGGAACAGGCGGTGGAGCGGCGCATCACCTGGAAGGACATCTGGCAGTGGAACCCCCAGAGGATTAAGTTCTTAGTCCAAGGGGTCTACGATGTCCTCCCAAGCCCATCTAACCTGTGCACCTGGGGCAAGATAGAAACACTTGGTGGAGAGGAGGAATGTCGGCGGAACGGTTGGAGGACCAAATGCATGCCAGTGGAGGTGGGCAGTCGGGGATTTGCCAGCCACTCCCTGAACAAGGTGTACGGCATACTAGGCATAACAGGGGCAAACCGGAAGAGAGCCATGAACAACAACGCTGAGGCTGCAGAGAAAGCATCCAGGTGGCTCTGGCTGAGGAGGGGAGAGCGGTGGGGGCAGTAGAATGCTACTTGGACACAGGCCGGGGTCTAATCAGCCTTGGTCGGGTCGCCTGGTAGAGGGTGTCTGTTGTGAGACCCGAAACACCCAGTGACTCCAGGAAGCAACACTGATGATGTGTCCAAGTCAGTGCATCAGAGGATGTTTTGAAAACTGAAACTGAACAGTTGACAATCATTTGAGAACATGAGGTAGTGGAGCACTGCAGCCTCTTCTGGTCAAAATGAGTATTACACAAACAAAACTACCAAAACCTTTTTCCCTACTTGGTGTTACACACAAACAAATCTCCTGAATTTTTCTCTGAAAATTTCTCCTGAAAATAAAAAAAACAAAAACATTTCCCTTCATGAGAACTCTGCCTGGGGGAAATACATGGAAATGCATGGAAAAACTTCAGGAGAACATTTTTGAATTTAAAAAAAAAAAAAACTTGTTCCTGATATTTTTTTTCATGCGTTTTCATGGATGGGGGGAAAAAATGAAGGAAGAGAGATTATCCTGCAAAACTTTTTTCCACTAGTTCTCAAGTTGTAAACGGTTGAGATTTAGAAAATAGATAACCAGAAAAAACTTTTCTTCACTTGTCCCTCAGGGCTTCCGTAGAGTAGCTACAGGCTGGAGGTGTCAGCAGGATTAATGCCCTCTGAGGTGTCGTCCTTTAATTCCTGCTAACGGACACCTTGTCAGGCACTTAAACATTTCAGCAAGTCAACATGGAGGCCAGAGTCACACGTTAGTTTCAAGTGTTTATTAAAAAGGAATACAAAAAAAACAAACTGTAGAAATCTACAGCGGAGACAAAGCAAGCAGACAGGTTGATCATCAGGTCAACGACACACAGCAGCTCATTCCTGTTACTACAACTACAACTAACTACTTGCTCCACCTGCGTCAGCACCGGGTCAACAGCTACAGGTGTGTTCTGTGTGAGGTCAGAGGTCACCTGTGGTTTCCTACATTTGTTTTCTACAGAGGTGACGAGACGACAGCAGGAGCACACCGACGAGAAACGGTCGAGAAACTGAAGATCTGAGCGAGTTTTTGTTCAACGAGCTGAAGAAGCGTCTTCATAAATCCACAGGAAGAGAAGAAAAACAACAATCATGTACACAGGAGAGGATTCCTCGTATTGCTCACGTCTTATTGGACAGCTCGGGATCAGTGGAATACCCTGATTGGACAAAAGAGGACTGTGAGGACACAAAGACAGCCTCCATTAGAGAACTACAGGTGAGGATTCAACACGCGACTACGTGTGAGTAATTTTCATCTCGGAATATTAAGATTAACCTCAGAAAATGTTCACGTGGCCTCCAGCAAAAAGAAAAAAAGAATAAAATCAAAATTAAATCAAAATGAAACAAAAACAAGATTAAAGCATGTCAAACATAAATATATAATAACCATATTATGCATATATTATAATCAACCACATCTGGAATTGTGGGCTAGAAAATAATCTAGAAGTTTAAAGTGCAACTTTACAAAGAAACAGAAGAAATACTGTGATTGGAGTCGATACTGTTTGTCACAAATGATCAGAGGTTTCAGTTCTAATGTCCATCATCACTCCAAACATTTGGCTGTGTCCTCTGCCGACACACGACAGAGATTAAAGTCCGTTTCAGTTTGAGATTAGCTCGGTAAAGTTCCCATCAGTCTCTGCTCCTTCAGCGGTGGAGGAGGTGGAGGAGGTGGAGAGGCCTCAGGGTGCTGGCAGACACCCCACGCTCGTCTCCGGGTCTCTCAGGCCGTCAGCTTCAGTCGTCCTGCAGAGAAAACCAGAGCGTCAGACGGCAGTCATGTGACCCGGCTCACTGTCAGACCATGTCCACACTGCTGCCAACAAACAGTTTGTATCCACACCAGCAGACTGTAATAAACTCCTCCTGTAGCGCCACCATCAGGTCAAATCTGTCATCTGTCTGATAAACTAACTCCAGCCTCAGCTGCACTCGCTTAGTGCTAATTAGCAACATTTAACATGCTAACACGCTCGGGTTAAACACGGAATTCAATATTTTTTATTGTTTATGTATTTTTCATAAATTCTTTTGAAAAATCTGAAGTATGGAAGTAAATAACGGACATATTGAAATCTTTCTAACTGAATATTAAACATTTGAAAGAGGAGAATTCAGAGTGAAACATCAAGTTGTAATAATTATTTATTCAGTTGCTTAATGATTAAAATGTTTACGTCGATATTTGTTCCACGTGTCGTCCTCGGAGACACTGACAGTGACGAATGACCCGACAGGAGCAGCAGACGAGCTCGCTGTGTTTGATCCATCAGAACGTGGCTCAGAAAGAATGGAAGGAAAAACTATCTATAAAAAACTCTCAGGTCCCTTCAGGGACTCCGTAGTTTGAATTGAGGATAATCTAAGTAATAGTGCCAAATAAATTTAGGGGAAAAATATCAGGAGAATTTTAATGTCATGTGTGAAACTGGGTGAAAAGATTTTTGACAGGACACATTTTTTATTCAAAAGCTAATTTTTCTAAATGTTTTTGTAAAACTAACTTTGACCTCAGTTTCACACATGAAGAAAAAATGTTTTTTATCCTGAAATTTTTCCACGTTTTCAAAGATTATATATTTTTGGGAACTTTGAAATATTATCCTGGAGGAGGAAGTGAAGAACGATTTCCGGTGAACTGGTGGAAAAAACAACAACTGTCAGGATAATTTTATAAAGTTCCCACATAGAAAAAACTATTCAGGAGACTTGATTTGTTGTATGAATCTACAAGAAGTTTTTTTTCCATTTGTGAAACTGAGTGAAAAAAAAAGTTTAGGCAGGAAAATATATTTTTGTAATTCTCATTTTGACCACAAGAGGCTGGTCAAAATGAGTATTAATAAAAAACAAAACAAACACTTCACAGATGAAAAAAAATTAATTTAGAAAGATCATTCTGGCAAAAGAAATTCTCACCAAGTCTCAAGTCATAAACAAGAGAACAATTCAGATCGACAGAACATTTTTTATTTCTTCATTGCCCGTCAGCGTCTGTAAAGTGAGGACAGGTTTTTTTCTGCTGACGCGTTTTCTATCTGATCTGAATTGTTTTCTCTCAGTTGTACTTGTGAAAAAAGGTTTTGTCAAGAAAATCTTTGTAAGTTCCCCAAAATCTTTCATCTGTGAAAAAAATGTTTCAAGAACTTTTTTCCCCACAGGTGTGAAACAGATCTAATGTTTTCAAAGAGGATTTTTTTTTTCTTTTAATGTGAAAAAAAAAAGTTTTGGCAGGAGAATTTTTTTGTAACCTTAAGAAAAATAAATGAGCCTTTCACAAATTAAACAAAAGTTATCTTGAGAAAAAAAACAAACTGTTTCACACGATATATATATATATATATATATACATATACACACACACATATACATATATTCAAATTTTCACACATGGAAAAAAAACTTTCTGTGTAACTTTTTGTTATTCTGACGTCACTGAAGCGTCGGGACGGGGACGGGGACGAAATCAAAACACACCTCGTCAGTTGCTATGACTGTTGCTATGGTGACCTGCGGCTAGAAACTGATTTAGAGTTAAACTGTTGGAGTCATGTGACACGAGTCAAACACACAGCAGCCGTGTTTTCACATTCGTCAGTGTGGACATGGAGGTAACAATTCCCACAATCCTCGGCTCAACAGCAGGACACCAGGCGGGGAGGGGGAGGGGGAGGGGAAGGGGGAGGGGCATGATCATCCAGACGCCAACACACTCACAACACCCTGAAGTCACAAAGAAGAGATTCATGATTAAAAAAACTACAGCTGTTTTAAATCAGTGTCATCTGTGTGTCCAGGACAGAGTTAGCCTAGCTTAGCATAAAGACTGCAAGCAGAGGGAAACTGCTAGCCTAGCTCTATCAGGTGAAACAAGTATCTGTATTCCAGAGTCTGATTCACACGTCGTGTTTACTGAGCAGGTGCAGAGTCACAGACGTGGAGACTTTGTGGTTTTAACTCACAACATGTCAGTCAGACCTGGACCTTTTCTGTTTCAAAGGAGCTAAGCTAGCAGTCTTCATGCTAAGCTAAGCTAACAGACCCTGGACCGATCAAAGATGAAACACGTGGCCGCTCCTGAAATGTCGGACTGTCCCTTTAACTGAAACGTGAACTTTCTTTGTGACTTGAACTCGTTTCTTCACAGAAGTCGAGCTCTGATAAGAAACAAGACTTCAGCACTCGAACAGGCGACACAAACAGCACGACCCGCTGTGGGCCCAGCGGGCTCAGCGGGCTCAGCGGGCCCAGCGGGCCCTGCTCACGGCCCTGCAGGCGCACACAGAGAAGCTGGTGGAGCTCTGTGGGGGTTAGAGGTGGGGAGTGTTAGACAGATGGAGGGAGGGGGAGGCACCATGCCATGCTGAGCGCTTCCATGCCAAGCTATCCACCAATCAGCATACACCCCCACCTACCTGCCCACCGTCCACCACCAATGGGCTGGCTCTGTCTACCTGTCTGTCTGTGAACCAACCAATCAGACCACAGAATGAGGACACAGAAGAAGAAGAGGGACAGACTGACAGCGGCTGATGATCCTCCTTCATCATCACGGTCAGCAGCTCTTCATTTTAATTTAATTCACCTGCTTTAATCTCAGTTTCTGCTCTCCTACATTTCCCATAATGCCTTCAGTCAGCCTCCAGCATGTCAAAGCTTTAAATACTTTAAGAAGTTCACAGATAATCAATTAGAGTCAATTTGAATGATTAGTTGTGTTGCATTAATAAAGTTACTGGTAACATCTCAGTAAAAACATTCAGAGCAGATTAATTGATTAACTTCATAAACTAATCTCAAATTAAGCTGCTGTCAGTAAAACTATAAACTTGCTGCAGGCGTTGATTAATAAGTGTCAAAGCAGAACGTGTGACACAGCGATGATGTGAACCAGAAGAGGAGGCGACTGTTTAAATGAACATCAGACTGAATCTATGATGACGAACAGTAAACATGGAGGACGAGTCGAGTTTGGATCAGAAACAAATGAAAAGACGCAGAACTGACTGAAACAAACAAATATCTCTGCAGCTGAGGTCAACAAACACATTACTGACTCTGTGTGTGTGTGTGTGTGTGTGTGTGTGTGTGTGTGTGTGAGGATTATATAAATGTTTACTTCAACCTCATTTATGATAAATATATTACAGTTAATAAAAGTAGAGTTAATATAACTGCGTCTGGGTTTTATGCCTCTGTTCCTGAGCGGTGGTGTTGAATAAATGATGATGTCACAGTGAAGTTGACCTTTGACCTTTTGGAAATAAAATGTTTTACTTCATCATTTTTACATTTAGACATTTGTGTAAAATGTTTTGTAATTTTTGTACAAATTCTTGAGTTATGGCCAAAAACATAATGTGTGAGGTCACAGTGACGTCTGACCACCAAAATCCAATCAGTTCATCTTTGAGTCCAGGAGGACGTCTCCTCAGTGTTCCTGAGATCTCAACGTTCACAAGAACAGGACGGACAACCAGAAAACAAAATGTCCTCCGACCACGACGCCAGCGCAGAGGCATAAAGGTTTGTATTTATACTGCAGTTATATTGATACCTGTACATGTATTTATACTGCAGGTGTGTTTTTACCTGTGGACAGTTGGGACTGGGACCTCCTGCGGGAGCTGCTGGGGGTTCTGGAGGCGGAGGAGAGGGTGGAGCCGGCGCTGCTGGCCCGAGAGATGGGGAGGGGGACGGGGGTCACCGGGGGGGAGTCCAGCTGAGGAGGTCAGAGGGCCACATGTTGACATCTAAATTAATTCTGGTTATACTTTAATGACTTACACACACATTACTTGTCATTGCTTATTATTATTGTAGAAAATATTACAAATAATCTTTTTGTATTTTAATTGACATAATAAATAAATTCAATGTGTATAATTAAAACACATTTTAAACATCAGTGCCAAAAAAAGATTTATGAGTTTCACCAAAAACCTGTCAGTGAGTCAGCTGACAGATATAAATAAAAACAACAGACACAAAACAGGAAGTATGTGATGGACGCTATGTGTGTGTGTGTGTGTGTGTGTGCGTGTATGTGTGTGTTACCTCGACGCTGTCGTGGGTCGGCGAGGATGAGGTGGACGAGTTCTCGTGTCTCCTGGAGGACGAGGAGCTCAGCTCGACGCTGCGAACACGCTGAGCGAACTTCAGCGAACACACCGACTCGCTCATGTTACTGGGCAGAGGAGACACCTGAAGACAAGACAGAGGGGACAAATTAAAGGCAGGAAGTGTCTCACTCCAACACCAACAGCATGATTTTATCTTCCTGTCTCCTGTTTCACTACAACACCAGATGGATTTCCTTTCAGGAGGTTAGAAAATCAGCCTGAAAGCTTGAATGATGAAAACACTCATCATAAAGAGCCATCACAGATGTGAACCAATCAGAGACAGCCGTCTGTTTACCTGCACCATCATGAGTGTCTTGCTGTCTCCGCTCAGAGAGTCCTGCAGCAGGTAGGTGAGGCGCGAGTTTCTGAACGGGACGTGGGAGTGTTTGCTCCGCAGCGCGTTGATGACATCACCGAGCGCCGACAGTGATTTGTTGATGCACTGAGCTTCTCTGAGGCGACTGCCCTCCGCCCCCGACTTAGCGATCCTCTCCGAGCCCGCCAGGTCCACCAGGTTCAGCTTACCTGCAGCCAAAACAGATGGAGACACGGTCGACATGCTCAACACACCTGAATATACTGATATCACACCTTCTGGACAGGAAGCAGCGTCGAGATATTTAATCATAAACAATAAAATCCAGCAGAGTTTTAATCTACACTTTTATGCAGATGATACGATCTTATATGTTAAAAGCTCCTCTTCAACTCACAAGCTGCTCTGTGATGCTGCTGTCAGCTAAAGGCTAACATTAGCACGCTGACATACTGATGTTTAGCAGGTATGTTTACCATGTTCACTGTCTTAGTTTAGCATGTTAGCATGCTAACATTGGCTAATCATCAGTAAACAGCTGAGTCCAGCTGAGGCTGATGTGATGTTATCAGTTCTGCAGGTATTTGGTCATAAATTTAAGTATTGGACACATAAATTAATAAAATAATTAACAAGGTGTGTGTGTGTGTGTGTGTGTGTGTGTGTGTGTGTGTACCCTGTGTGCGGTTCCCAGTAGCAGAGTTGAATCCGGACACGGTGATGATGAGCAGAGCGTGTGAACGAGAGCTGTGTTCGTTCAGGTTGGTGCAGGCCGTCGCTCTGTTCATGTGACCCAACTCGAACACCTGAGGACAGGTCCACACACACACACACACACACACACACACACACACACACACACACACACTTTATACAAAGGTATTTCCTCACTCTTCTATTAGATTTTTTTTTTATATTGCTCTATATTACTCATTTTATACTTATATGTTGCTCCTTTTTCTATAATGTTGTTTAACATTTAAACTGATTTTTAATTGTTTAATCGTTGTTTGTGCTTCGTTGTCTCTCATGTTATTTGGTGCTGTAAAACACTTTGTAACTGTATTTTGGAAAAAAAAAAAATTGTTTTCTTTCCACGTTACATTTATCTTCTGCAACTCACCACTGTTTTCATTGTTAGTTCATCTGATTAATTAATTTGATTAATCAACTAATCATTTGTCTACAAAATGTAAATAGTATAAGAATTTCCAACTTTTTTAATCTTCAAACGTCTTGTTTTTGACCAAAACTCAGAGATTCAACTTAATACCAGTAATAAAATGTTGGGATACTGAGGTTCTTCTCATTTTGTGTGTTTCAGACACAAAGTGAGTTTATATTTACAAAAATAATCAAATCAAACAGTTTAAACATTAAATGTCTTTTTGCTGTATTCAATTGAATTTATGTCAAAAAGAATTTCCAAACCACATTTTGGTTTTATTTCGTCTCATTTGCGTTTCAACTTTTTGGGTCAACAGAAAATAACAAATATCCACATTTGAGAAGCTGGAACCATTTCATTGAAATATGATATAAACAAATAATTTATTATAAATATAGGTAGAGGTTTACTTTTGGTAAGTTTTTATTTCTTCTCAAAAAAGTTTTCAACATCTGAAATCTATCTGCCAAACTTGTTTTAAAGTTGATGTTACAGAATAAGACCAGAGAGCAGCAGCAGCTGCCTGCAGGCATTTTACTCTGAAAGGACCAGTGCAGCAGGAAGTCCTCACCTTGTTTATGTCCTCAGGACTCTGGACGTTGAACTCCGTCAGTCCAGGGACGTAAAGCTGTCCGCTGCCGTCAGGGTTCATCTTGATGTCCAGCTTGTCGGTGGGATTCTCCCCCAGCAGGTTCCTGATCAACAACAGAGACGTTTACAGCCTGCAGGCCACACACACACACACACACACACACACACACACACACACACACACACACACACTAAACTCCTCCCCCAAACAGTGACTGTCCAATCACAACCAAGGATATTTACACACACACACATTATTTATGGTCTTCATGTGAAACTTTGAGATTTTGAATCAGCTTTAAATAACGTTAGCGAACGTTAGCTCAACATGTTTCCAGCGACAGATTAAAATCCATCTTCTGTTTTAAAACTTGTTTCTGTTTTAAACTGAGCTTCTGATAATCTGAGCGTTTAATCTGACTCAAGTTCTCAGAGTTCTGCTTCTTTCTGCCAAAACCGTCCAGATGTTGAGCCCTCCGGGCCTCAAACAGATGTGCTGTTACACAACAGCTGGACAGATAAACAGATGACTTTTAATATGATCCACTTTTATATAACTGCTCTCAAACTGCAGGAGATCAGAAGCAGTTTGTAGTTTCTGACCGACATCATCAGGCTGCAGCGTTCATCGCACGCCAGACAACAAGAAGACAGAATAAATATTCATCACAAGAAGAGAAAAACTGTGAAACTGCGTTCGTCCTGATAAAAAGTCCCAGAGTTTGTACGGTGGCCTTTCAGGGACATTTCAGGTTCAGCTCTACTCTGTTTTTAGGCTCAGTTTTAAGTTTAATGGAAACGCTGTCAGACAAACTTTCTTATGTTTTAGACGTTAACAGTCGCCACAGATGTATCATCACACTACATTACCCACAATGCACCTCTCCCCGTTACATTAGTAGCAGTGGAGATGAGGAGCAGCTACAGACGTCTGTTCAGCTCCACTACAACACATTTATTCTGGCAGGAGATGCAGCAGGATCCAGAACACCTGGACTGTTTTCTGTTGTTAAAATCATCCTCCTCCATCGTATTTGGGTAATTTCATGCCAACTCACCCAGAACTCAGAACTTTTCCCAGTCCAGGTCGTGACTTTTCTTTAAAAGATTAACATAAAAAATTCTATAACATTCATGGGAAGTAGTTTCAACGGTTTTTATCTTTGTGTGATACCTTCAACAAAACTGTGTCTTCGCTGAAGCTCCACACACACAAAATCTCACAACGTCAAACTTTTCTACATTAATGTCGACACATTTCCCTCAAACTCAGCCGGAGTCTGTGCTTTTGTAAACTTTGAGATCTTCACTACATTTTAAGTAAAGTTTTGTGGGTTTGTTCTGACAGATTTATTATAACAATGTGACGTATCCGACTGACTGAGATCAGCTCGGCTCGTTTCTCACCGCAGCGTCTCGTTGTAGATCTCCACCATGCTGACGGTGATGTTGTAGTCCCAGTCTGGAGCTTTCTCCGTCACCTCGGAGAACAGCAGGCGGAGCGCTCGCTGGTTGATGCCGGGGTCGTCCACCACGCCCTACACACACACACACACACACACACACACACACACACACACACACACACACACACACACACACACACACACACACACACACACACACACACACACGTGTAATAAAGGACTGTTTGGTGGACAGCAGACAGTGAACACAACACCAGAACATAACTCACCTCCATGGTGTAAGTCTTTCCGGAGCCGGTCTGTCCGTAGGCGAAGATGCAGACGTTAAAGCCGTCGATACAGGAAGTGACCAGAGACTGGACCTCCTGGAACACCTGATGGACCAATCAGAGAGAAGGGAGTCAGAACGTATCACTGTCAGAATCTATATATATAAAAACATATATAAATAAACTAAGTCTCATTATCATTAAACAATTCATATTGAAACAACAGTAAAAATAGATTTTTTAGTGATGTGATATCGCTGGATGATAAAATCTCTTTTATCTTGTTTTTATAATATTTTTCACGTCAGCTTTTTTTACGCTTCTTGACTCGAGCACTTTCTCTATATTATCTCGTACTTTGTTTATTGTTGAGTAATATACTAACGTACGCTCCTTGTATATGAAAAACTTCTTGACTTCTGTGCTGTGATTGGCTAGTGCTCGTTGCCTGATGCTAGCTGTTAGCGTTAGCGTCCCTCGAGATGTGCCGTCAGTGTAGATGAGGGTAGTTGTGTTATTAACACATGACTTCACTAAGGAGATTTATTATTTATTAGTGGTGGACTTGATTAAAAAAATTAATCTAATGAATTAGAGGCTTTGTAATTAATTAATCTCAATTAATCGCATATCAATATTTGACACGAGAAGCAACATTTTAAAATTTGAATGGATTTTGCTCTATGACTGAATCAATGAACAGACACATAAATGAGCTTAAACAACAAAATCGTGTCTATTTTCATCACTGAGTGTTAACATAAAGTGCAATAGGAATAAAGAATATTCGATTGCATTGTTCACAAGGCACAAATTTAAATTCAAGTTAGCTTTATTCAAGCTTTTTCAGGACTTTTTGTAAACTTTCTGTCTTAAACACTGTTGTTTTTGTTTATTAAAATAAAATACAACACATTCCAGAAAAGTGAATCAGACGACGCCATCTGTAGCTTCTAGCCCCTGATCTTCTACCACGAGAGTGACCGACAGTCCACTGCAATCCACTTTGCCAGTGCGTTTGTTAATTAGTCAGTCGTGGACTGACTCATTTTGGCTCTGAACCCTGTCATCTTCTCATCTCGTCATCTCGTCAGTGTGGATCGGGACACTGCCTGCTCGAACTAGGAGCGTTGTCTGTGCTGGCTGCAGCATGTTTGGCACTGAGGTGGTAGCGGAGGCTGGAAGTGCTCCGGTGACAGGCAAATTCTTTCTTGCACAATTTGCACACAGCTGTGCTTTTATCCAGGTTTCCACCGGCAGTTTTTTAAAAACTAAAGTTTCCGCCCACCGCACCCAGCAACGACTTCTCATCGGTTTCCATTTCTCGTGTTGTGTCCTGTGCATCAGTATTACGGGTTTGCCGGGAACTCGTGCACCGAGCAACGTTCCGCGCTGTTCGGAGTGCAAAAATAAATTGCGATTAAATGCATAATTTTTTTGTCGCGTTATTTTTTCTGTAATTAATTAATCGTAATTAACGCGATAAAGTCCCAGCCCTATTATTTATATATTTTTTACTTCAAATGAATAAAAACAAAAGATTTCCAGGTTTCAGTCACAGTTTGGTTTAGTATCCACACGTTAGGAAGGTTTTCTAGCAGCCACAGGGACGACTCGAGGCAACGAGCACTAGCCAATCACAGCACAGCAGGGGCCGTGTTTGTGTTGTCGTGTCAACACTTCCTGTCGTGCTGTGAGGAGCCACCCACCTCTTCCTGTGTGGCCTGAGGAGAGAAGACTTTGTCCAGTTCAAAGGTCATGATTTTGCCCTTGTTGGAGAGGTAGAGGATGGCGTCATCTTCCGAGTCGAAGCTCAGCATAGTTTTGGCGTCGGCGGAGTCCTGCTCCTCCTGACTGACCGGCCGGACGCGGCAGAAAACACGGATGTTACCTTGGAAACAGACAGCGGGAACATGAGTACGTCAAAAACCTTCTGCTGTTCTGTCCTGGAGGACGTGTCCTCTGAATGCACTCTGAGACTTTTGTTTTTCAACGGTTCAAACACGTTTCAGGCTGATTAAAGTGTTTCTCCATCATACTCATATTTCTGGTGTTGTGGAGAAACAGCTTGTTTTCTTTCATGGAGGAGAACAAACATTTTATTTTATGGGTCTGAAACATCCTGAGAAGCTTTCTGGAGAGAATGAAGATCATCTGATACTAATCACACCTCAGTGTTTCCTGTCCTGCAAACTTCATCCAAACTTTAATGTGAAGTGAACACGTTCAAACAGAAACACAGATCAGCTGATGTGTGAATGTGAACAGACGTCAGACCTTTGAGTCGCACCAGCTCGTTGTGACATTTCTTCCTCAGGTTCATCTCTCTCTTGTATTTACGCAGCAGCTCCTGATTGGCGCTGCTCACCTCGCTGATCACCTGACAGATCTGACACACACACACACACACACACACACACACACACACACACACACACACACACACACACATTATTAATTAATTAAACATGAACAAACATCTCACATGTAAAATTCTTCACATACATTAAACATTTTTTCACTTTCACTACTCTTGTATATTTTTGAAGCTCGGTCGTCGAGTTACTTGAAGCATTTTTGTTAAATTTAAATTGCATCTATGTGTCAGGACGTTGTTTTGCACCTCGCACAGGTTACGCACACAGATCCATCTCGTGTATGCAGCATTAATATTCTATTTTATCTCATTAATTGATATATAGATAGATATTTTTACTTTATTCTATTTAATTTTTCTCCGACCTCGCGCTGCTACTTTTTGTTATTATTTGCACACTTAATTTCTCCTACAGGGATCAATAAATCTACATCTGATCTGATCCATGTTCGTTGTTTATTCTCATTATTCTTAAGAAATCTGTCCAGCAGATCCTGTAGACGCTTCAATTAACTTCACTTTAATGCACCTCCATCAAATCCTCACATCGAATCTCAAGTGTTAAATAATTTAATATTATTGATATGACAACAACAGGAGGTGACAAACAAAATAACTTCTTTGTCCTTTTTTATTGAAACGCTTTCATGTGTTCTTCCTGTAAAATTCAAAGTCACGTGAGCTTCGACCGATCACATGACGTCATCCACCGTCAATCATCTTTATCTTTAAGTAGTGAGCGAGTGTCGGAGCGGCGCCGCTAGTGACCTCACTGATGATAATGCTAATAATAATAATAATAATAATGATCCGGATCACACTTTATGAAGACAGTGTTTTGCGGCTGCTCTCCCTGAGGCCTCGCTGAGTTTCCTGACGAACAGCTTCACGTGTTACTAAAGTAACCCGAGCTCACTGACCTCCTGTTTGGCCTCTGTGATCGCTTTGTCCAGCATGAAGGGGAAGTCCTGCACCTGCCTCTTCAGACAGTTGTAGTCGCAGGTGAGCGTCCTGAGGGCCGGCTGCAGGCTCAGCAGGTTCATACGCACTCCTGAAACACAACAACACACACACACACTGTGAACACACCGAGTCCAGACACACACCATCACACACCACACAAACAGGAAACAGCGTCTGACCCGCCAGGTTCTCGTGGACGGCCTTCATCTCGCTCTCGGCTCTGATGAACGCCTCCTCGATGACCCGGTTCTTCTCCTCCTCCAGGTTCTGCATCTCAGCCTCCAGCTGACCCTGAGCTCGCTCCATCTCTCCTTCATACACCAGGATCTGGAGGACGAGGAGGACAAGATCAGAGACGGCACACAGACACACAGACATACAGACACACAGACACACACACACACACACACACACACACACACACACACAGCTGACAGCAGGTGAGACGGTCACGCCGTTCTGCTGCTCACCTGCTGATGATGGAGGATAACATGACAACTTGATGATTATAATAAATGACATCCTGTCTCAACCTGTGTTCATACAAACACACAGACAGTAAACGACTTAAATATTCATCAGATGTGTTTTTATACAAATATGTTCTCGTCTTTTCCTCTAGAAACCTTTTAGATTAAATCTCCAGATTCATTCATATAAAACCAGAAACGTCCAGTTCTCAGTTCTCAGTGAACAAAAGTCACCTTCACAAATTCGTTAACATAAAAACTGTCATCACATTTAACATGAAGTCAGATGTTTTCTCGTACATGTGTTTGTAAATATTTTCTTTTTCCTTGTATTAATTTTTTCCTGTATTTCATTGTTATCATTTGTTTTTCGACTGATCTAGTTTTTCTGCTTATTGTGTGAAATTTGCCTTTTTCCCCCGTAAAAGCCAGATGGCTGACACATGTTATTTTTTCATCAAAAACCAAACGTACGAGTATTACAGTTATATAAAGAGACAGATTATCAGACCATCGATATCTGTTTGTCTAATTTATGATTAAATGGTTGACACACGTCAGGAGTCCAGGAAATCTTCTAAATATTGAGAGTTTCTCAAGTCACCAAACTCTCATCAGCCCAGAAATTAGACAGACGTCAGGTTGATAATTAGCAGTGTGTTTTACAGTCGGTGAGGGAGCTGCAAATTAAAATAAATACACATAATACTGTATTAAATACATTAATAAATCTCAGCCGATAGAATGTCACTTTACCTTTACATGATTAATACATGAAGAGATCAAAACAATCTTTAATGTAACTTTAATAATTCATCATCTCTCGTCCAGACACATAAGTAACAACACATAAATCATCTTCACGTCTCTGGATTCTAGTTTTCTGAACAGTCTAAACTAAAAACATCAACACATCAGCAACACAAACAGCAGAAACTACAATGAGGCAGCTAGTTTCACTGGAGGACACAGGTGGATCTGATCACAGGTGTACAAGGTTCAGGGGGCGGAGCCTGAGACACAGGAAGGCTACGTTCACGCTGCAGGTTAAAGTGACGTTTGTGTTTGTTTCAGCAGATCAGCTTCATCTGTGTCCAGAACATAGACAGGTCCAGGAGGTGTTAGCCTAGCTTAGCATAAAGACTGGAAGCAGGGGGAAGCAGTTAGCTTAGCTCCATAAAGAAAGAAAGAATCCACCTTCCAACCCGTCTGTTGAACAGGTGTGCTGTGGTGTTAGCAGTTAGCGTTTGAGTCACACTGAAGTTTAAATACTTGATCGTATCCGTTTAATTTATTTATTGTAAAGAATAATTAAATGGCGGGAGGTTTGTAAAGGCAGCTTGATGTTGTCTGGTGTGTTTGAGGGAAACAGAGTAGCTAGCTTGTTTGCTAACTAGCAATCATGCAAGTTAGCAGGACAGAAGTAGCTTATTTAGGCTGTTTAAATGGCAGCGGTGGTGACTGCACAGCTAAGTGAAGCTAACAACAACATACAACATGTAAATTAGACGGACTAGCAGCTAGGCTAACAGTTCCCCTCTTCTTCCGGTCTTTGTGCTAAGCTAGGCTAATAGCACATCGTGGCCACGTTGATGAAATAAAATGTGAATCAGCTTTAACTGTTGGCTGCAGAGTGAAGGAGACCACAGGGAGCACTGGGACAGATTTACTGGGTTCATTAACAGTAACTGGAGTCTGACAGGCTGCAAAGCTCCCAGTTAAACCAGTAAGACCAGTTAAACCAGTTCAAACCACATTCAGTCCTCTTCAGTGATAAACTCAATTCATTTATTCACAAGAAACAATTCAGAGAAAGAAATCTTCAAATTATTTCATCTCACTTTCAGACTAATTCACAGATTCACTCCTTATCTTTCCAAATGTCTCTTCATCAGAAGTACTAGTAGTTTATTGAAATGCAATTTAGACTTATGTTCTATATATAATTACTCAATTATATTAATCTATTTTATTCAGCCTTTTTTCCACTCTTGCTTCAGGATTATTTAAAGTAGATTTTCTTACTAAATTCTCTCTGAACTCTTCTCACTGTCTGAACATCACGGTCCAGACAAGAGATCTGAGTAATTGTATTTTATGAGCTGCGTCTGTTTTTATCTGGAGGTTTTTTTAGACAGTTGGCTGCAGACACTACTCAGGGATGAAAAATCTATATCTATATTTTAATTCTAAAATATAAAAAGTTAAATGTCAGGACGCAGCTGTGTCTTAAAGGCGTTATAATAAAAATGATAAATAGATTTACAGTCAAGATGTCAAAGTTACATTTTCAGTTTTTACAGAATGTTTTTAACTGTAATTTGTTGAGTGCGCAATTAATCTTAATCAATAATATTTTGTTTGATATTAAAATTATTTTACTTTATTTTTATTCTTATTATATTAAAACTATCGTGCGTCCGATCACTGAAGTCTCTCTACATGATCAGCTGGTTGTGAACGAGCTGGGTCTTTGTGGTTCTGGAGCTTTGCAGCCTGGACTCTCAGTCAGCACAGGGCCTCGCTCTCGCCGTGACCTCAGTGATGTCACAAGGGAAGGGAGGGGGCGGGGCCAACCTTGGACAACCTGCGAACCACCTCGCTGTTGCCCCGGCCGACGGTCTTGGAGAGGAAGCCGCACAGACGGCTTCGATCGGTGACCAGCTGCAGCCGAACGCATGCAGAGAGAAGAAGAAGAACTGCAGAGGTGAGGAGGTTAAAGTGACCTGAAGGATGACATCACATCATCACCTGCACCGCAGCTCAGTCACACCTGATGACATCACCACATCATCACCTGCACTGCAGCTCAGTCACACCTGATGACATCACCACATCATCAGCTGAACGGCTGCTCAGTCACACCTGATGACATCATCAGCTGCACCGCAGCTCAGTCACCTTTCGGGTGATTTTCATGGTTTCCTATAATCGTGGATGTCGTGTTGACTTTGTTCCCTTTGAATTTTCCAAATAAACATTTTATTTCCTTGAATCAATCAAAACGTTTGTGTCTGACAAAGTAAACACAGGACGCAGACGCCGTTATGGCTGCAGAGGGAACCAAACCCAGCTCAGCTTCAACACCGGGCAGAAAAATAATTCTGATTTTTCCGACATCATCAGCTTCCTCACTTTCAACCACAAGAGATCACCATGGTAACCTGAGTAGATCACCATGGTAACCTTAGGTTAACTGCAACTTAATTTAATCAAAACCTGCCAACAGTCGACCTCCGACCAATCAGATCACTGGAAAAAAATGAAGCCGTCATTTGTTTGTTTATCAAAAAGATCCAAAGTTTCAAAATCGATAGCAACATTTTAATAGATCGACCGTGATAATCTGTAACGCTGATTTAAATCTCAGGTAAAGAATAAAACGTGACCTCTGTGGATTTAAAACTCGGCTCCTAACAAACAGCGAAGTCGTTCACTGACCCACATTATTAACAGACACAAAGGAGATTAAAGCAGCTTATTAACTGTTAATTAGTGTGTTAATGAGACCGGCTGCAGGTCGTCACAGGCTGTTTGACAGCAGAACAACTGACCTACATATAAAAATATCCTGATTTTAAGACTTCAGGGACAGAAAGAGAAATAAAACAGCTGACATACAGAATACAGACGTTAGTGAGGCAGTGAAGTGAAATGAGGGCTTAATGGAGCATGATGGGAAATCAGGGTCCAGGTCAGACATGGCTCCTTCAAAAATAGACTTTCCAACAACTCTGACACATTCAGAGCTCCTGGAGGTGTGTTTTTAGTCTACTGGTGGAGTTAGAGGCTAACAGTTCCCCTCTGCTGCCAGTCTTTGTGCTAAGCTAGGCTAAACACACCATCTCTGCACTGAACACACAAAACTGACACCAGTCTGAAACGTCCGACTCTGGAGACACCGAGAACAAGAAGATGGTGTACAGGTGTGAAACAGACAGGTGTGAAACAAACAGGTGTGAAACAGACAGGTGTGAAACAGACAGGTGTGAAACAAACAGGTGTGAAACAAACAGGTGTGAAACAGACAGGTGTGAAACAAACAGGTGTGAAACAGACAGGTGTGAAACAGACAGGTGTGAAACAGACAGGTGAGCTGCAGCAGAGTGAGTTCCTGTGATGTTACCTGCGTCCTGAGCTGAGCGCAGGTCCTCTGCGACTCGTGCAGCTGCGTCTCCAGCTCCCTCAGCAGCTGCCTCTGAACAGACAGCTGCTCCTGCAGGCCGGCGTTCTTCGTCTGCAGCTCAGCCAGAGCTTTCTGAGAGTCGGCCGACTCCACCTCCACCGTGTGCGTCACGTACTGAAGGACGAGAAACATTCAACACGATGGTTTTAATGTCCATGTGAGACTCTTCACACTGCAGCACCAGTCTCCACGCTGAGCCTCACTATCACCTGTCATGTAGTCCCTACACCTTCTGACCAGCGCCTCCTCACCTTGACTCTGGGGGGCGTCGCAGCCTGCCTGGCGAGCTCGTCCTCACACTCCTGCAGACGGAGGCTGAGTTTCTGCTCCGTCTCCCCCTGCCTCCGCCTGGTCTCCTCCAGCTGCCTCCGGCCGTCGTCCAGCTGTCGGGTGGACTCGTCCAGCTGCAGGCGGAGGCTCTCCACTCTGGAGGTTTTCTCCAGCAGCTCTCGCTCCAGCTCAGCCAGCCTCCGCTCCCTCTGCCGGGCCTGGTTCTCCCAGCGAGACACCTCCCTCCGCAGGGACTCGGCATCCTGCAGCACACAGACAGGGTTTATATGAAGGCATGTGTGTGTATACCTGTGTATACCTGTGTATACCTATATATGTGTATATATACACCTGGCTGTGTGTGTACCTGGCTGTGAGTATACCTGGCTGCGTGTGTGTACCTGGCTGTGTGTGTGTACCTGGCTGTGTGTGTACCTGGCTGTGAGTATACCTGGCTGCGTGTGTGTACCTGGCTGTGTGTGTACCTGGCTGTGAGTATACCTGGCTGTGTGTGTACCTGGCTGTGAGTGTACCTGGCTGTGTGTGTACCTGGCTGTGAGTATACCTGGCTGTGTGTGTACCTGGCTGTGAGTGTACCTGGCTGTGTGTGTACCTGGCTGTGAGTGTACCTGGCTGTGAGTGTACCTGGCTGTGAGTGTACCTGGCTGTGTGTGTACCTGGCTGTGAGTGTACCTGGCTGTGTGTGTACCTGGCTGTGAGTGTACCTGGCTGTGTGTGTACCTGGCTGTGTGTGTACCTGGCTGTGAGTGTACCTGGCTGTGTGTGTACCTGGCTGTGAGTGTACCTGGCTGTGAGTATACCTGGCTGTGTGTGTACCTGGCTGTGAGTGTACCTGGCTGTGTGTGTACCTGGCTGTGAGTGTACCTGGCTGTGAGTGTACCTGGCTGTGAGTGTACCTGGCTGTGTGTGTACCTGGCTGTGAGTGTACCTGGCTGTGTGTGTACCTGGCTGTGAGTATACCTGGCTGTGTGTGTACCTGGCTGTGAGTGTACCTGGCTGTGAGTGTACCTGGCTGTGAGTGTACCTGGCTGTGTGTGTACCTGGCTGTGAGTATACCTGGCTGCGTGTGTGTACCTGGCTGTGTGTGTACCTGGCTGTGAGTGTACCTGGCTGTGAGTGTACCTGGCTGCGTGTGTACCTGGCTGTGTGTGTACCTGGCTGTGAGTGTACCTGGCTGTGAGTGTACCTGGCTGTGAGTGTACCTGGCTGTGAGTGTACCTGGCTGTGAGGGCAGTGGCTGCAGCTCTCTGCAGCAGCGTCGAGGCTGTGAAGCTCTGAGCTCCTGCATGACTTCAGCTCCTGCTTCAGACGCTGGTTCTCCACCACCAGCAGCTCCAGCTGCTTCTCCAGGTCTGTCGCCCCCTACAGGACACACACACACACACACACACACACACACACACACACACACACACACACACACACACACACACACACACACACACACACACACACTAAATCAATACCTGTAGAGTCTGTAGCGAACATGTACAATCAGTTCATTTACGTTCTTGCATCCATGATACCTGAAGGCGGCTCGTGTGTGTGTGTGTGTGTGTGTGTGTGTGTGTGTGTGTGTGTGTTTTATATGAAGGCTGTGTTTTTCCCAGGGTTCCTCAGGAATGTGGTCCGGCAGTCTCACCAGTTCAGAGCGAAGTCTCTCCACCTCCTGAGTCTGATCCAACAGCTTCTCCTCCAGCTCCTCCACCTGCAGACACGCCGACATCACATCGAACTAAAACTCCTTCAACACGTCTTTGTGTTACAGACACGTTTTTCTGAGAGCCTTTTTTTACTCCATGCAAAAAAAACAACATTTTCAAAAAGAGACTTTTGTGACAGAGTGGTCCTGTTTAAAATGTTCTCTTATATCTCCACTGCTCTGAATACAGATGAATAACAGCAGCAGTTTGATGACATCAGTGAAACAAACCTGTTTAAGTGTCAAACTGGTTTCACGTGTCGTACTTATATGCAGCCTGACAGTTCCTGACATCACCTGTAGATTTACCTGTCAGAGAACGTCGTTACACACCCTCGACTCTAAAACTGAATGTTTGTTCACAGAACCGAAACAGAGACGTCAAACAGACTCAGCTCACACTCGACTGACTGACGCTGATCCATGTTCAGGTCAGGAACTGTGAAGACGCTGAAATGTTAAAATATTAAAATGCGAACAACTTCCTGAAGAACTACTGGAAGTTTATAGAGAAGTGATGAAGACGTGATGCGTCTCCTGTCAGCAGCTCTACATGTGTGATGCGTTTCCTGTCAGCAGCTCTACATGTGTGATGCGTTTCCTGTCAGCAGCTCTACATGTGTGATGCGTTTCCTGTCAGCAGCTCTACATGTGTGATGCGTTTCCTGTCAGCAGCTCTACATGTGTGATGCGTTTCCTGTAGACGTACCTGTGTGCGCAGCCGAGTAACGAGCTGCTCTTCCTCTGGACAGCTGAAACGATCTAAAGGTTGTTCACCTGGCTGCAACACCCTCACACCTAAACACACACACACACATACACACACTTATTATCAGTGGTTCCCAGTAAAATTTAGTTTTCATGAAAATAAGCGAGCAGACACTGAGAAGGAGAAGAAGAAGACTGATACGTTCGTTCGATCTCACGGCTGAAATGAAAACAAACTGTTTACAAGAAAACTTCACGGAGCATCTTCAACATGTTTGGTTTCTGATGATGATGATTTCTCGTCATCAGTGACCCACACAGTGCTCAGCTGGGTTCTGGTGTCAAATACAACTCGACCAGTTCTGAATATTTTGTCCAACTGTAATTTTTACAACAAACACAGGTTTCTTTCAACGACTCAGACCTAGTTTGACATTTCTTGTAACTGATCAGTTAACATTTACACTGACCTGATGTGTTTGCATTAAGATCATTTGTTAGTGTTTGTCTGACTTGGTGATGAAGACCAGAGGACAGCACGTGTTCTCTGTTGTGTCTCTATCTGTTCTTAACTCATGGTCCACATCAGAACCTCGTGCAGCTGCGACCTCACCGTTGGGCGGAGCAGACGTCTGAAGGCCTCCGACAACACTCGTCTTCTCCTGGACGCTCTGCTGCTGCAGCTGCTGCAGCAGAACGTGACGGGTCACTTCTTCAGAGCGGAGACGAGCCTGAAACTCACACACTTTGTCCTGTAGAGTCTGAACACACACACACACACACACACACACACACACGATGATCAACCGTCATGTGGACTTCAGACTAAGCTGCTGTTTCTAAACACCTACAGCTCTACGACGTCAGAAGAGAGGAGGGGTGACAACACAAGGACGCAAAAGGACACATGAGCTCTGAGTGAAAGCTGCAGCAGCTACGAGACAGTGAGGAGCAGAATGAAGGTTTTTACGTTGACAGGAGTCCACCAGCAAGACCAGGTGACCCTCTGAGACGGAGGACAGCGTGGAAAAGGGGAAACATGGAGGACAGAATGAGACGAGACAAATGAAGACAGAAACGATGATGAGACAGTGAAACATTTAGTACAGACAAGATGTTGGTTTGTGTTCGGCTGCTGAACAACGAGTCAGTCGTGTTTCATCCAGACGTGTCACACATTTTAACCAAGTTTCAAGAAAATTGGCAAAAGAAAACGTGAACGTTTGTTTCCATCCACTGCCGTCATGCGGTTGTTAGGAGAGATCAGCAGCAGGTGGCGCCAGATCGCCTGTCGGAAAACCATCACAACGTGCTGGAAATTTGCGTTTGTTTCATACATTAATGTGAAGATGAAGCCGTGAAGACGATTACATCACGGGAACAACAACAAGGTCCACACAGCACGAACAGCTGATCAGTCGCATGAGTTAAATGATCGTTAACTCTGGTTTTTAAAGTTCGTCGTGTCAATCAACTTTTTTCTAAAGCGATACTTTAAAAGATGAATAGGAACACGTGGATGGAAACAGCTGCAGTGACGCGAGGTGAACGTGAGCGAGGACCTCCGAGACGTTCACGTCGGTTTATTTTATACTTTTAGGTCGTCGGTTTGTTTTCGTCTCTGTCCACCTGCTTGATGTGCACTCAGGTGTGTGTGTGTTAACCCTCACACACTTCTCTGTGTAGGGTTACTAAGATGTTTACATGAATCTCCATGGAAACATAACTTCAGCTTTAGGTGTGTCAGTGAGACGCGACCGTGAGTCACCTTCAGCAAACAGTCAGGTTAAGTTTCACTGTGTTCAACAACTCGGGTGTTTTTATTGATGGAGGTATCAAACAGGGACGTTTCTGAATGTTCCTGTCGACGCACCAGAGTCTGTTTTTCATCTGTGGTCCAACATTTAAACTGTCATGAACTCTTCATCCAACATGAGACTGAACTTAAGATCCCGATGCTGAATAAAGGCTGAGAGGTTAATGAGACTGAAGACAGAAAGTAACGCAGTTCATTTCATCCTCGCAACGCGTGACGACACCGAGAGCTCGATGAGCAGCCAAGGTCGCCGTCACCACGTGAGGATCCACTGAACATCACGCAGTCGCTAAAACATCAGAGTGGATCAGCAGTGATGTCACAGATGTGATGGGCAGGTGACAGGAAGTCTCCCTGAGGTGTCAGAGTCGGTGCTGATGTCAGCTGAGAGTCAGCAGTCTGTCACTGCACACGCACACGCACACGCACACGCACGGCGTCCACCCTGTGTGTTACCTGGATGAGCAGCTGCTGGCTGGGTGCGTTTGTTTCGTTCAGCTCTGCGGTCAGAGAGGGGCGCTGTGAGAAGGCGGCGGTGGGCAGAGACAGGAAGGAGCCGTCGTCTTCACCATCACTCATCAGGAAGTCCACTGAGCTCGCTACGGACACACAGGAGGGACAAAGTGAGCAAAGGTTTGGCAGGAAGCCGTCCGTAGAAACTCGATCTGAGCTGAAACTGATTTTTTCTATTGCCGAGTTCAAAGGGTGAAATGACCTGAGGAGTCTTTGTCTGCGTTATATCAGCCCACATCATGCTGCACAGAAATACACGAGCTTCATTAACAGCGGCTGGTTGAACTCCACATACCTCCTGATGTACATGTGGACGAGGTTAAGTCTCCTAATGAGCAGAATCCATCAGCAGCTCAGTGATTATAATTAATGAGGTCAGAGAACGAAGCGACAAATAAAACCTGAACTCGACCCTCCTCCTGTTCCCCAGTAAAACCTGCACTCCTCCTGAATACCATGGAAACCAGTCCGCCCAGATCACAGGTGATAACGGCTGCTGACACATTAACCTGCGTGTGTGTGTGTGTGTGTGTGTGTGTGTGTGTGTGTGTGTGTGTGTGTGTGTGGGGTCACAAGTTTTCTACGAGGCCTCAAATCTTATCAACCTGAGAACAATCTGCACTCTGTGAGAGAAATCTGAGCATTAAAGACTTAACTCACACACACACACACACACTCACACTCACACTCACACACACACATACACACACACACACACATACACACATACACACATACACACACACACACACACACACACACACACACACGAGAAACCTGTTTTAAACTAAATACTGTTCTGACCCGAAGCGACACACTGACAGACTGTAAGACTGGATTATAAACACACACGCAGGAGAAAATGCTGCGTTTGCGTTCTGTAGATGACACAGTGAATGTTGACTCTGCTGAAAACATCTCACACACACACACACACACACACACACACACACACACACACACACACACCCCCCCCCCCCCCCGGCAGTTTCTATAATTCATGTTTTTTTCAGTCAAACTCTTCAAAGAGCTGCGTCTGTTCTTCTTCTACTGTTTCTTATCAAACAGCCTGAAGACGTCACTTTGGAGGACTGTCGTCTGATCAGAAATAATCAATAACTGTCAAGGCTAATCAAGGCTAATCAAGGCTATTCAAGGCTAATCAAGGCTGGATGATGAAGCTTTAAGTTGAGCAGTTAGTTCTGACAGTACCAGTCAGATTTCTCCTGACTGAAATCGTTCACGTCGTCTTTTATTAAGTCAAAAATGTGGAGCAGCCGTTTGTGTTCAGTTTCAATTTTAGCTTCATCTGATAATTGATAAAAAGGTCAGGGAGTTAAATAATCAATATTTTGGTATGAGACTGACAAAAAGTGGTCCAGTAAGTGTTTCACATACTGCAGGCAACAGACTGTACTTGTTAGAGCAGCTGCAGAACGTACCGACAGTACTGTGATCCTGAACGCACCCTCAGTCATTATCTACTCATCCCCATGCTGAGGAAAACTAAAAGGCTCCATTCAGCTCGTAATCCAAGAGGTCTGCAGAAGCCCTGAGACCCCTTTATTAAAGAGGAGATCTTCTCTGTAGCTGCTGAGCTAACAGTGTTAGCATGCACCCCGTCTGAAGTGGGTGCACGAGCTCGACCGCAAGTCGAGGGAGTGAATAACGTCTCCTCAGATCAGGTCGTGATCTCGTCTCTCCTGACTGTGATCACAGCAGACGAGCTGAGTGGAGACGTCTGATGTTTCTTTGGTTGTTTTTCCGTTTTAAAACAAGTCTCCAGTTACTCCACAGCTGTTTTAAAACTTCACCAGACTCCATTATAAAAACCATCAATTTAGTGAGTTGTTGAGTCAGAAGAAACTTTATAAACTTTGTGAACACTGTTCCTGACAAAGTCTTAATTATTTGTGACTTCTTGTAAATTCAGCATGTTATAGCCTCGTGTTAGGGCGCTGCAGCCTCCTCACGTCCCCAGATCCTGCGTCCATGAATTAATAATCCACGATAAGTAAAAGACTGAAATTTAACATAAAATCTCCCATTAAAGCTCTGTTATCACAAATTATCTGCATTTGATTTAAAGGAAATGTTCAGTGAATCTGCTCTCTTAATACAATCAGGATCAATCCTCCACAAACGGTCAGAAAACGGCCAAAAAATCTCCAAAGTGACGTCTTCAAATGTTTTGTTTGGTCGGACCAACAGTCCAAAGAGAAAATCATCTCATTTGAGAAACTGACAGCAGAGAAAAGTTTAACATGTTTGCTCCAGAAATGACTGAGAGCTAAAATCATGAAGATCGTAGCAGAACGATCGTTAAACAAACCTGAACGTCTACAAACGCTGAAGTAAAGCTGGACAGAGAGAAAGAAAGAGGAAACACAACGTGAAGGAAAAACTCTGCCTGACTAAAGCTGCAGTGTTCAACTGATCTGTCGTCTCCTGAGACTGAAACACGATCAGCTGAGACACAAACACGCGGACACACACAGACGCACACAAACACACACAAACACAGACAGAAAATTATCATTAAGCTCACCTGGTCGTCCCCCTGACACACACACACACACACACACACACACACACACACACACACTCACACTCACTCAGGTTTCCTCTCCCTGTCCAGCTCCATTCATTACTAACAGGTATGACTCAATACACACACACAGACACACACACACACACACACACACACACACACACTGCTGTCATGCCAAAAATGCAGCCACGCTGGTGTTTTTTTCCTGCGACAGACGTGCGACTCACCGTCCAATGAGATGTCTTTCTTCCAGAAGTCCTGCAGGCAGGGGGCGTGGCTAAGGTCCCAGGTTTTTCTTGTGCTGAACATGACCGCCGGGCTGAGCAGAGCGCTGGACCGCTGGACCGGCTGCACACACACACACACACACACACACACACACAGGAAGAAAAGAACATTAAACCTGAGTTTTTCACAATAAAACAGAGGAATTACAGTTGCGAAATTAAAAGTTTCTCCTTTGCACGCGAGTTGTTTTTGTAATTTCACTCTTTTGTAATATCTAACTAATATCTCTGTGTGGATCACAGCCCGACAGATCTTCTTCCTGTGTGTCCGAGGCTTTCACAGTCCGAGCCCCCTTCAGGCAGAACCAGGACCACCGCGCCTCCAAACTACGACTTGCATAAAGCTTCCTGATGTAAACCAAGAAAACAAGAGAGGGACGAGTCATCACGTCACTGAATCTCTGGGTCCAGACTGTGGTGGCAGCTGTACTGAAGTCTGCAGGAGCTGATGGAGAAACAATAAACCTCAACACATCTACGTCGTCCGACTTGTCCGAGACAATCAAAGAGCACTTCAGATCCCAGAAAACGTTGACACTCGTTAGCTTTAGCTCTGCTTCACACTGGCACAAGACCAAACTCAGGCCAACCTGCTCCGGATCAGAGCCAGCAAGAAAAGTCAGGGTTAGCCCACTTGGCTAACAGCTCCGTTAGCCTGGAGCTCAGGTGGTGCAAAGCTGTTTTAATATGCTGAAGACTGTCAACATTACACCTGCTAAATATTAGCATGTTAGCTCTGTCACTGTGAGCAGGTTAGCATGCTGTTAGCATTTAGCTCAAAGCACTGCTGAGTCAAAGTACAGCCTATCTACGCAGGCAGACAGGTGAGTCTACCTGAGGTGTGAGTCGGTCTTTCTTTACATTAACCTCCCCTGACTCTTCAACAGTCTCTGTCTCACCTGTGTGATCCCACCAATCAGACGGCAGCCTCTGACCTGACCCTGCTCTGTCTGCTCTTACCTGGCGTCCACGTCCACAGTGAGGTTTCCTCTCTGACGGGTGGACATGGCGCTCTCTGTCCAGCCAGCTCTTATTGATCAGAGCTCCCACCCAGCCCAGCATGCTGCCTGCTGCGCACTCACATCCTCACACGTCTCAACTGGTCCCAGTCAGCCGGGCCACAGAACCAGTGAGCTGCTGCACACACACTGACCTGGAGCCAGGTAACACACCTGCAGTCCCTGGACGGGATTATACACATCTGATGTCAGAACAGCTGACGGTCAGGATGAACTTGTGTGTAATCTGTTAATCCTCGCAGCAGATGGCCTCGTTAACCCTCCACTGACCAGAGACGATCTCACTGAGAGCTTCATGAATGACTCGAACTCTCACTCTCCAACATCCACCTGCTGATACTAAGAAAACACACTGTCCACCTGTAACATCAGCCTTTAACTCCACCTGCAGGTCTCCATCACACTGAGTCGTCGACACTGAAGTTTCTGTCTTTGACACAATATCTCGAAAAATATTGATATTTGCTACCATGTTCGATACCACACAGTAAAACTGACATGAAGCTGAGGGTATAAAATATTAGATTTTTATTAAAACTACACTTTATATACTTTAACATGACAACGAGCTGGTAGCGAAGAACAGACTGTAGTTAACATTTAATATCATACTCTTCTCAAACATTAGTTTTTTCCCGCTGATAAAAATGTTAGTCAGCTGTTTATGGACACCGCAGAAAACGGGTATCACTGTTTCAAGGATTCAGATCAATATTAAAAACGATATTTCTGACGGCACTACGTCTGTGCAGCCGGTCTGTGTGCAACAGGGAGATCAATCGTTATCAGGCAAAAAGCATGTGACGCGTTCAGGAACCGATATCGAAGTCAAGGAATTGACATCAAAACGATGCCGAGCGCTCGGTGAGATAAACTGTCAGAGATATTAACACAGGTCGTACATATTGCACCATGGTGTGGGCAGATACTCGATTCTGATTGGCTGCAGGGTGTCAATCTGTATTAATGCACACCATCAGAACGACTTCCTGTTCGCCAGCCTAAAACAACGCGCTGTAGTCGAGATCTGAAATGAGAACACGTATCGTCCTTTAGAGCATCGTCCTCTGATCGCCACAAGAGGGCGCCTGCACCACAACAAGCTGCAGGAAGTAGCCGACACTGTCGCTCTGACATCACACGTGGACGGTCACCTGTTCTGAACATCTTCGTATTGATTGGAGGACGGTGACGTGGCTGCTGCTGTTCGACATGCTCTGAAATTATTTTTACTGTTTGTCGACGCTACACACTGTTGTTGACTCTGAGGTTTGCTAGCATGACGTTAGCTCTCTGGCTAATAGCAGAGCAGATTTGTTTATTTGAGTTGTTTCTACAGTCCGTCCCGTTTCCTGGAGTAGTGACCAACGTGTCCATCACGCCAGAACCTGATGGGGTTGTAATGACGTCACAACCTCAGGTGGTCCAGCTCATGAAATACACATGAAAATATGAATGAACGGTCTTCATGTTGTTTTTCTGGCCTCAGTGTCGTCCTGATAATAAAACACCTCGCTGTGCGTTTTCATCAACGAGGAGAACTGAGAAGAAACACGTTCAGATATTCAGACCCTCCAGGGTAAGAAGGTATTAAAGTGCTGGAGCTGCGCACGCACACGCACACGCGCACACACACACACACACACACACACACACACACACAATGCATTGTGAAAGTGCGGATTACAGCTTTAAGACGGAGTAATATGCTGGCATGCCACACACACACACAGTATATGAAAGTATTATTAGTGTTGACAGCTGCTGACACGTCTCACTGCAGACCTTTCACACTACACACGCACGCACACACACACACACACACACACACACACACACACACACACACACACACACACACACACACACACACACACACACACACACACACACACACACTAAATGTGCTGATTCTGGTCGGCCCGTCGTGTGTTGCAGCTCTGAGGTTTCCTTCAGTTTATATTTTCCTCCTTCAGTCACTGATGAACTCGTGGAACGACGTGTTTTTTCCATCCAGAGTTTCCAACCAGCAGCCGACTGCTTCCTGTCTGTGAAAGCAGCTGGGAGCCACTCAGAGCCATCTGCTGCCGTCTGACACCTCCACGGTCCAACAGAGGCGTCGGAAAACTGACTACACACCTCGACACACACCTCGACACTGACTCTGGATCAGGTACGGTCCGTCACAGAGACACAGAGGTAGATTCACTCACTGACGTCAGCTCACAGTTGGTAAAAGAGCAGTTTGTAAGATCTGGTCTCTGTTCTGTGTTGCAGAGGTGTCTGCTGAAGTTAGCATGCTAACCAGCTAGCCTCCTCACAGCCCTCTGTAGCTCAGAGGTGACAGTCTGACAGCTGGAGATGTAAAAGCAGCCAGTTCACTACTGAGTCCAACAAGTCGACAACATGAACTCACTAAATGTGAAGAAAGAAATATTCTGACATCTATTTTCCTTCTGAACAGAAAAATACAACCGTCCACCGTCTGAACTCGAGTTTCTCTGTGACTGAACTCAGACGAGCTTCATCGCCTCGTTAACTCATCAAACACACTTCATTCAGACTGGACGTGTCTTCTATAGTCCTGGTCAGAGCCGCTGTAAATCGCCTCTGTAGTGTGTCCTCTGTCTTCACACTGACCAGTTGCCTGTTTCTCTGGTGATTCGCTGCCCCCTGTAGTTCTGGACATATTTCACAGATTGTATCTTTAAACAGATGAAACATAAACTTGAGTTCTGTAGAGCAACACGACGCCTCCTGGTGGTGGTTTTATTACTGCGTATTACGTTTGTTCTTCAAAGCAAGTTCACTAAAATGAATAAAGACAGAAATACAATGAATCACTGAATCTCCCCCTCCCCCCCCCCTCCTCTAAACTGGGTCAAATCATCTCTTCCTGTTTTCTTTCAGTCTCCATGTGCTCAGAGTCAAACACTGTGCACACACACACACACACACACACACACACACACACACACACACACTTCAAACAGCATTTACTACGACTGAACCACCCACAGATCCTCTACAGGGGGTTTCTGTCATATTAGGTTAAAATAAAGTGAAATATAAATATAAATCTTCTGTTTTCTGAAGCTGCAGGTCGGTCGAGCTCTCCTCAGGACACCTGAACAGGCGGAGCACAGAATAAAGCCAATAACACAACTGATGACTCTACAGAGCTGACGACAACACACTGACCTCAGTCTGACCGTTAACTCAACACAAACATCAACGAGTCTGATTCTTCAGAATTCATCACAACAACTGAATGAAGCCAATAAATGTGTCACACTATGAGACCTGAGTGTAGCCCCGCCCACACCTGCCATGACAGATGGGACCTGTGAGATACCTGAGCTGCCTGACGATGACGATGACGATGACGATGACGATGATGATCTCACAGTTTCAAATGTTGCATCAATAAAAAAAAATCTTTGCATGTAAAGAAAAACGAGACGTTTCCTTCAGGCTGAAATCTGCAGTTTTCTTGTCCTTCACCTGCAGCAGCTGGAGGTGAGCATGATGTCTGCCTGTTCTCTGGCGTCTGACTGGTTCAGACATTCACCGAGCAGAACCTGCACAGAGACACTCACCGAGCAGAACCTCCTTCTAACGTATTTAAAGCAAAAGATCTGAACAAACGTGCTTCAGAGAGCCACAGAGATGAATCGTACGTGTGGGACTGATGTGATCATCACAGGAGGTCGAATAAAGAACGGAGTCAGAACGTTACCAGACAAAAGGAGGATTATCAGGCCGAGTGAGTGAATCCACAGAGGAATACAAATAAAAATGAAATGAAGCTTCCTGCTGCCGAACACACGACGTGTATTCAGGTCATCGGTGGAAAGACGACTCTCTGCATCAGGTTACAGTCAGAGCTCCATCTCAGTGGATTAACCTCCGTCTCTATTCAACATGTCTGTTTCCTCTGCAGCCTCCCTCTCCTCCGTCCTCCCTCTCCTCCGTCCTCCATCCCTCCGTCCTCCATCCCTCCGTCTCTCCTCTTTGTGTCGCCCGACCGCTCGGTTCTTACCTCCCTCCCTGCGGCCTCGCCGTCTCCATCATCGCCGCATCCTCTTCCTCTCTGCAGCGTCACACCGACACACAGCAGCAGGATCAGTGTCACCACCACCCGCCGACCCCCTCCACACACACACACACACGGCTTCCTCCCTCTCTGTTCCCCTAGCAACAGCACAGCAGCATCACACCTCCTCCAGCCCCGTCTCCTCTCTCCCCCTCTCCCCCTTCATCCCGTCGACGGATAAATATTTCAGCATCAACTGAAGCGTGAGGAGCAGCTCCTCCCCCGACGAGACATTCAACAGCCCTGAGAGTGTGTGTGTGTGTGTGTGTGTGTGTGTGTGTGTGAGTCTGTCTGTCTGCCTAGTGTGTGTGTGTGTGTGTGAGTCTGTGTGTGTGTGTGAGTCTGTGTGTCTGTGAGTCTGTGTGTGTGTGTGTGTGTGTGTGTGTGTGAGAGACTGTCTGTGTGTCTAGTGTGTGTGTGTGTGTGAGTCTGTCTGTGTGTGAGTCTGTGTGTGTGTGTGTGTGAGTCTGTCTGTGTGTGAGTCTGTGTGTGTGTGTGAGTCTGTCTGTGTGTCTGCCTAGTGTGTGTGTGTGTGTGTGTGTGTGTGTGTGTGTGAGAGTGTGTGTGTGTGTGAGTCTGTGTGTGTGTGTGAGTGTGTGTGTCTGTGTGTGTGTGTGTGTGAGTCTGTCTGTCTGCCTAGTGTGTGTGTGTGTGTGTGTGTCTGTCTGTGTGTGTGTCTGCCTAGTGTGTGTGTGAGTCTGTGTGTGAGTGTGTGTGCGCGTGTGTGTGTGTCAGTTTGAGCCACATATTTTCATTATTATTTTCTCGATCTTTTGAGTCGATGTTCGAGTCTTTGTATTTTATTTAGTGTATTTTAGTTTTTGTCATTTTCGTTGTTTCAGCTTCTTGTTTGTTTCAAACTGTTTGTTTTGTCCAAACATTCATTGATTTATCTCAAACAAGGAAAAAGACTTTAATGTCTATTGATGGATAGATTTTGTGAATGAGGAAGAAAAACAGATAAACTTAGATTTATAAAAGCTCTTTTTAATGTCCGGTTCATTTAAAGTGTATGACTGTAAATACATCTAAAAATGTAGTAATACTTTGTCACTCATGTATTTATTTGCTTCTACATGTTTCAGTCTGTCTTTCTCAGTCATCATATGAAAATGATTCTCTGTCGACTGACTGATCGTTTATATTAATCGTTAATCTGAAGTATCAGGAGTCTTTTCTTTACAATCCCTGAAGCAATTTTATAGCATTAAAGCTTCGGCCATTAGCTCAATGCTAACACGTTTAATGGAAATTACCATTAACAAGCTAACAGAAATTAGCATAGTGAACTTAGACTGTATTATATAAACTGTCGATCATCTACAGCATCCTCAGAGGGTCAACACTTCTTTTAAAATGTTATAATGTAAAGTGTCTTTGAGCATCATGAAAAGTGCTTTATAATTAAAATCTATCATCATCATCATCATCATTGTTATTATTGTTAATAAACTGAAAACATTCCCAGTAGCTTTATACTCAGTCACCACCAGGTGGAGACGTTGTGCAGAGGGCAGCACATTCACAGTTTTATTCTTATGTATTATTTACAGTTTATTTATTATCACCAGCTGGATGAGCAGGAACAGCTGCATGTATCAGATTACTTCAAAAAGTATTTGGTGCTGTTGTGACGCTGCAGCTTTGACTCAGTCAGTAGACGTGTATGATGACTCAAAGATTTAAAAAGATAAAAATCGCATTGAATCCTAATATTGAACCACGATACTTTAGAGTTACGATAATCATCGGATCAGGACGGAACCGTTTCGTCCAGCCGCTGTAGAATCTGTCATGTTTCAGAGGTCTGTTGTTTTTAAGACTGTTGAAAGGAGGTCAAACACTGTTCAAAGTGCTGAAACATCAAACTCGCTTCCTGTGTCCACAGGTAGGACTGAGGGACAAAAGCCAAAAAAAAGAAAGTCAAAGAAGAGACATCTGAGAAACAAAAAGTCCTGGAGGAAGACGGGACAGAATCAGAACCACGCAGTCAAACTGCAGCTCGTCTCGGGTTGGGTTAAACTTTGGTGAACAGATACATTTGTGCTGTGGACGAATAACAAGCCGCCCTGATGGACGGAGAGCCAGAGGGTCCAAAACACAGGAAGCTACTGCAGCTTCTTATCTTTGACTGACGCTCGTCGGTTGGTCCGGAGACGAGACGACTTCACACAGCTGATGATGCGCTGTGGACGCGTCAACACAGCGTTTCCTTCACAAACATTCGATTTAAACACAGTTTGTTCGTCGACTGAAACACTGAAGCGTCCTGCAGCAGGAGAGTCTGACCTCCTGTCAGAGCTCAGATTAACATCATCAGATGGTGAGTCTGCGGTTACGTAACTCTGATCTGACCGACAGACACGTAACAGGATTTTAATGTTTCTCGTCATGTGATCAGATGCTTCACAGTCCTCTGAGGAACCAGGACACGTCAGGTTCAACCAGAACAAACCAACTCCTAAAG
Organism: Pagrus pagrus; assembly: GCF_965226575.1. NCBI lineage: Eukaryota > Metazoa > Chordata > Actinopteri > Spariformes > Sparidae > Pagrus > Pagrus pagrus. Next base: position 37,769,889 of record NC_140185.1, on the reverse strand, counting down.
TTCCCATGAAGATAAAGTCCATGTTTAAGTTTCAGACTGTCTCATCTGCACTCCAGCATCAGGCCGATCAGGCCGATCAGGACGCTCTGTAGACGTTGTTAATGGTTAGTTTCCTCTTCCTGAACTCTGGGTCCATCTTTGAGTCTAACAAACATCCTCTTGATGTTCGTGATGCTGTCATGGATGTATATGTGTGAAGAGTTTCTGTACAAAAACAACTTTAATCACTAATTTTGTGCGAATCTGGATCAGATTTCATGGAGACATTATTCTCTGAAGTCGTCCGGCTGCTCTGCCTCAACTCTGGACCGATAGCTTTAATGTTGCTATAGTAACTGCTAACTGCTGCTAACTGCTGCTAACTGCTGCTAACAGCAGCCTCTAATGAGGTTTTAAATAAAGGTTTAAAAGAGCGTCACTTCTGGCTCGGGGCCGTACACGGCCTGAGAACGACGGAGGCAGTTGGGCTTTAACGGTCCTATTTGGTGGCAGCAGCCCGGCTCAGGCTCTATTCACTGTTGTCAGTCGTGGACCGCTAACAACATGGCGGCGTCACAGCGCACATTTAGCCCCGTTGGCTGCTGTATATGTAATCAATATCCACACGTCCCTCCAAAAAACATCATATGGTTCCTCCAACGGTTTCATGACGATTCACTGACATCCCTCTGACAGCACCTGGTATTCAAACAGGACCTGTATCCGGACACATCACCTGGAGAACGTGATCCAGTCTCCTCTGTTCATTCACACCTGGTATTCATCGTGTATTCTTGTTTGTCACTGAGGTTTGATTTCTGTTCGAGTTGGCAGCAAATCAGCTCCAGACTCTGGAAACTTTATAACTTTGTAAACTCTGTCCACAATAAAACTGCTCCGGTCAAATAATCTACATTGAGTTACTAAATTCTGTGTATAAAATATTGTGTCAGCGTCTCAGTGGAGGCTTCTGTGTCTCCATAGAGGAGCAGATGTATAGTTATCGATTACTCTCACCGTCTCCCTACTTGATGTCAGCTGACACAAACATCTGATCACTCAGAACTTTTACACCCTGTGTTTTTCCTCATCCACATAACACAGATCATATCTAAAGACCCGGAGTCGTCTGAGAGATTCAGATGAGTCAGCGCTGATCAGCTGTGACTTGTGACATCAGACAGTGTCGTGGACGCTAAAGACAAGATGCTGCAGTCGGACACAAAAACACCAACACTGATAATCGATCAATGCTCAATGTACAATCAATCACACGAAAGGATAGAAACAAAAAGCTGGATGTGGATTTTTGTTTGATTAAAAAACATTCATTTAAGCGGTGGTTTGATTTTTTTAACGGTCGACATCACGACGGCAACAGGTTTTAGTTGCATCGGCTGAATTCACCAATACATCAGACTTCAGTGACGTGTCTTTAACTGAGTTCACCTGTTGCCATGGTTACCTGCAGGTTAATTAGCTCTCGGTCAGATCCGTAGTTAAAACTGTCGACCTGAGCTTTGTTTGTTTGGGGTGACCGGACAGCTGTCGACCAATCAGAGAGCAGCATAAAACTTGAACCGCCAATGAAGTTTAATGATTAAAGTTTAGTGTTTGTTTACAGCGACTGTCAGCTGATCACGATTTATCACGTCTTCATGTCTCAACACTAAAAAGTTGTTTGTGTCATCAGTTGTGGATGAAGTACTCTGACCTGTTACTGAAGTAAAAGTACTGATACAACATGTACAAATACTCCATTACAAAGTAACTACATTCAGAGTTTTATTGAGGCGACAGCAACAATAACAGAAAGTATCAAAAGTAAAAAGTGCTGAATGGAGAAAAGTTCCTCCTGCGACTGTTACGGTTATTTATATGATCAGATTATATCAGAAGTTAATTGTTTTGTCTTTATGATGTAAATCTGTTCAGTCACCAGAGACTGAAGCTTCAGACCGTTCAGCTCTGACACTTTAAGGTCCATCAGTACTTACAGTTTATCTGCCTTCTACTATCGACATCTTATTTTATACGTCTGACCGCTGCAGTTGCTGGTGACTTTACAGATTTAGATTTTATAGACAAAATCTGTCTGTAACCAAAAAAAGCGGCACAAGACCTTGAAGAGTACGAAGCAGAGTTAAACTACAGAGTTTAATTCGCCTGCATGCTGATGAAAGCCGGTTGTTTGGAGGCGAGGTGAAGCAGAGTGGCTGACGACTCTCCTCCCGTCGTCTTCTCTCATTAGAGACTTAATGACACAACAGCAAAGTTTAGAAAGCAGCTTGTTTTATCTGTGGGACAACCGGAGTCGTCTCATCTGAGCTCCGATGCTGAACCTCCCAAACTCTTCTTCTCCTCACACTTTAATCAAGAAGAGTTTGTTTCCTGGTTTAATGAACCAGGGTGAGGACAGACGTGGGCTGTGAGTCGTTGTATAACGTCTAACTTCCCCTCAAAGCTTTGAATATTCACAGGAAGTCTCACTGAAGCTTTGACGCCCAAAGTGTGATTCAGGATTCAGTGACCCTACTGTGTACTCGAGTAAATGTACTTTTCCATCTGTTTCTCAGCAGCGCGTTTCACTCTGTCCTGCTGTTTTTCTGCAACTTGCTTTTTAAGCTGTTGTAAAAACAAAAGTTCAGATTTCAGTTTAAGTAAAGCACTTCCTCCAGGTGACTCATTGTTTTAGCTCCGTTTGAGATAACTATTATAAAATGATGGTGATACCGTCGCTGGTTCTGTGTGTCTGCATGTCACCAACATGGGACATGGAGATGAGAGCAGCAGAAACTTTGTGATGTCGATGCTGAGAAGATATTTTTTGCAGCTCTACTCAGATTTGAAGTTGAGGAAACTACTCAGTCTGAACCTGATCTCCATCTGCTCACCTGAACTTTCTTCCTGCTGTCAGGTACGTTACGCACGCCGCCTCCTCGCCTCCGCTCCTCCTCAGCTCTGCAGCTCCTCGGTCCTCTGCGGTCCGCACTCTTCACCGGATCGTCTCCACCACCCCGGCCCTCAGGGACGTCTCCGTCCTCGGGCCGACCTCGCTGTCCCGCTGCCTCCGAGCTCCTGCTGGGCTCCACGGCCTTGTTGTTCCAGCTCCTGAGGAGGCTGTGGAGGGTCAGGACGGCCAGGGTGCACAGGACGTACATGACCCCGGCCCACGGGTCCAGATCAGCTCCACTAAACTGCTCAGATCAAAGGTTGTTTGAGGACGTTCAGCTTCATCGTGTCGGTCCAGTCCAGGTGAGAGCTGAGCAGGTGTCCAGGTTACATCCTCAAAGTCTGTTTGAATTAAATTCTTCCTCCGAGCCGAACGAAACTCATCAGCCCAGTTTTAATCCTGCTGCTGCGTTCAGGTTGTATAATCCTCTGCCTCTCTCACTTCATATCTCACCTGCTTCACCTCTGTCCTGAGCCCCGCCCTGTCACAGTCCACATTAGATTTCCACGGAGCTGATAAAAACCTGAACCTTGTCCCGTCCTCTCTGCTGCTGTCGTCACGTCCACAGTTACCTGACAGGTAACTAGAGCCAGCAGGAGGCAGCTTCAGTTTCTCTGCGTAACTCAAGACGCTCTCGACTAACAACACTCAGTGCAGCGACGTCTTCACGTCAGTTTAACCCTCACGAGTCTGATACTGCTGCAGCTGCAGATACGAGTCAAAGTTCAGAGCATCAAAATAAACAGACTCTGACTTTACAATCAGATCTGACATTTCACACTGAACAGAAGCTGCTCTGTGTGAAGTCACACAAAAGGAAATAAAACAACTCAATTCTGTCTGATTTACACGTTTGTTTGACTAAAAAAAACATTTATTAAAAAATGTCACCTGGTAGAAACTGAGTCTGATCTCTGAGAGCAGAGCTCCACAACAACACAACAGATTAATCAGCCCGCGTCAGACAGAAATAGTTTTAGTCCTGTAAAAGTGTAAAAAGACTCCAGAGGATCCTTTTCAGAATCTCTTCGTCTGATTCAAAGTGATTAAAACCAGGAAGAAGAAAACGATTCGTTTCTGAGGCTCGTCATCCAGAGAAGTAAAGATCCAGGTCCTCGGTGGAGTCCGTTAACTTTTCCTCCATGTTCGCTCGACCGTCGTCCTCCTGGAGTTTTGTCTCTCTCCTCTCGCTGGTTCGTTAGCTCGTTAGTGGAGTCTGCGTTCTGATTGGACGAGCAGCAGGTCCAGAACAGAACAGTAACGACCCGTCACGCTCGTCTCTCTGTCCCGTTGTCCTCTGGGACACTCACACAGATTAAAGCTGAGGCCGGTCGGCTCTTCACCTCCATCAGTGACCGACCCAGAGAGAGAGAGCCCTCCACTCTGTGTGCACCTCGCTCGCCCCTCCCCGTCCCGGGACCATCTGTTGTTGCTGCAGGATGAAACTCGCCGCTCGCTGATGATGTAACATGATGATGATGACGATGATGATCCAGATTTACATTTAATACATCAGAGTTTGTTTCATCATTTCACATCTGAATCAATATTTTAATCTGTGTGAGTACTCGAGTACATTTAGTCGATTATACTTTCATTACTTTTACTTTAACTTAGTTATTGTCTGTTTTTTATGACACGGAGGTGATTTATTGTTGCACTTCAATAAAGTTGAGTTGAGCAAAACGAGCAGCAGAGATTTCCTGTCAAACTTCAGAATCACTGGATCCTACATTTCCCATAATGCAATTGGATAACATCTTCTAATACAGCCTGCCTGTTTCCAAGAACTAATATTCACCCAAAACATGATCGTCAACAAGCTTTTAGTCCCAAACTTAAAAAAGGAACAGTTCACCTGGAAGATCCAGTCATCATCTCCTCCCTCCATGATGAGGAACGTCACGTGAAGCTTCACAGTAAAACAGAGTTGCAGAAGTAGATAGAATACCTCCGTCAAAGCCCAACAGTCCAGTCTCGTACTCACTCATCAATACAGTCACATAAATACAGCTGCACCATTCATCCAGAGTCATGCAGTAAACAAAACTGTCACGAAAACATTACGTTTTCTTCAGCATCAGTGATCCAGTGACAGTTGTCTGTACATGCACGAGTTCACTGCAAACAGGAAGTACTAACAGCTGATTCAGCAAAGTTTAAATGGAGTTTGAGTTTCTTTGTTGAAGTTTACATTTTAAATCATCTCCAGCTGCTTCAGGTGTTCAGCAGAACGCTGCAACTCTGTTTTACTGTGAAGCTCCAGAAATGTTCTGTGGACTACGAGACTTCACCTGACTTTATATCATCAGGAGGAGATGATGGCTGAGCCTGACTTTATATCATCAGGAGGAGACGATGGCTGAGCCTGACTTTATATCATCAGGAGGAGATGATGACTGAGCCTGACTTTATATCATCAGGAGGAGACGATGGCTGAGCCTGACTTTATATCATCAGGAGGAGACGATGGCTGAGCCTGACTTTATATCATCAGGAGGAGACGATGACTGAGCCCGACTTTATATCATCAGGAGGAGATGATGACTGAGCCTGACTTTATATCATCAGGAGGAGACGATGGCTGAGCCTGACTTTATATCATCAGGAGGAGACGATGGCTGAGCCCGACTTTATATCATCAGGAGGAGACGATGGCTGAGCCTGACTTTATATCATCAGGAGGAGACGATGGCTGAGCCTGACTTTATATCATCAGGAGGAGACGATGGCTGAGCCCGACTTTATATCATCAGGAGGAGACGACTGCTCAGGTGGACCCAGATGACGCTCGCTGGGCTCACATCAGGACACGTCCAGGTGTCAGATCAGGTTCATGTGTCTCTCTCTGTCTCAAACTGTGTCTTCTGTTTAACTTGGACGAGTTGGACCACACTCTCACTACAACACGTGTCCTCCTGGTCACAGTTGACCTCATTGCTCAGCGTCCTGGAAACCTGGACCGGCCCGTCCTGCATACATGACAGCCGGGGCTCCTGGGAACTGGACTGAGTGGAGCTGACAGTCCGAATCACAGCCAGTGAATCTTGATGCATGGACCAGTTCAGGACCTCACTGTATACAGCTGACCCGTCCTGAGCGTACTGTAACACAGAGCTGGCACTGTTTCTGGAGGCGGTTCTGCAGGGACAAAAGGGGACGTTTACAGTCCACCGACCACTTTCAGGGTCCTAATGAGGGGGGCGGAGTCACAGCAGGAAACACTTGCCTCACGCTCCGGGTCAAAACAGTCACATGGTACCAAGAGTCCAACCACACAGAGGCCTGTAGAGGTTATACAGCGTCCAAGGATCCTGGAGAAGGTTCTGAGAGTTTAAAGAATGTTTGTAGGTTGATGAGAAGTTGTCGGGAGATGAACCAGAGGTGCAACGATCAGTCGATTCATCGATTCATCCGCTTTAAGCTTCAAACTTTGTCTGGTTCAGTCATGAAAACAAATGAGGAGTTCGGGACAAACGCAGAACTTTGAGCTCAGCCTGAGTCATGGACATGAAACGAAGGATTGGTTTAGTTGGCCCGTCCAGGCTGGGTCAGGTGTGTCCACACACACTGTTCATTACACGACATCCTCGGACCTGCAGGTCGACCCGCCAACTCCATCGAACAGTAACTGATAAGAAATGAAACAATAAGGTGTTCCAGACGAAGTCAGCGTGGGCTGAGTCCCGTTCATGTCTCACAGAGAGACCAGTGATCAGACTCTGTGTGTTTCTGATGAAGAGGACGTACTGAAGGTGATGTGAGGGTCAGGTGTGCTGCTGCAGGTGTGCTGCTGCAGGTGTGCTGCTGCAGGTGTGTGTGTTATGAGAGGTGGCATCAGGTGTGTCAGTGACTGTAAGAGGCTCAGACCCTCCGGATTAGAGCAGATTACAGGAAACACGTTCCTCTCTGCAGCGTCTCCTGAGACACAAAATGTCTCCTCAGTTTCATCAACCACAGATCTGTGAGTGTGTATGTGTGTGTGTGTGTGTGTGTGTGTGTGTGTGTGAGTGTGTGTGAGTGTGTCACTGTTAATCTCTGATTTGATCCACACAGGGAGAGAGAGGAGTTTGGATTTAGTGGTTTACAGACTCCCAAAATGCATTGCACACACCCAGTTCAGCTGCATCTGAGCTATTTCAGGAGGAAATTACAGTGTGAGCTGGAACACACACACACACACACACACACACACACACACACACACACACACACACACACACACACACACACACACACACACACACACACACACACACACACACACACACACACACACACACACACACACACACACACACACGAAAAAAAAAGTAAAAGGGACAGAAAGTGAAGGAAACAACTCAGCAGCAGGAGCAGGAGGAGGAGGACCAGGGGGAGCAGGAGGAGGAGGAGGAGGAGCAGGAGGAGGAGGAGGAGCAGGAGGAGGAGGAGGACCAGGGGGAGGAGGAGGAGGAGCAGGAGCAGGAGCAGGAGCAGGAGCAGGAGGAGGAGGAGCAGGAGCAGGAGCAGGAGGAGGACCAGGGGGAGGAGGACCAGGGGGAGGAGGAGGAGCAGGAGCAGGAGCAGGAGCAGGAGCAGGAGGAGGAGCAGGAGGAGGACCAGGGGGAGGAGGAGGAGGAGCAGGAGCAGGAGGAGGAGGAGCAGGGGGAGGAGCAGGAGGAGGAGGAGCAGGAGGAGCAGGAGCAGGAGGAGCAGGAGCAGGAGGAGGAGCAGGAGCAGGAGCAGGACGAGGAGGAGCAGGAGCAGGAGGAGCAGGAGGAGGAGCAGGAGCAGGAGGAGGAGGAGCAGGAGGAGCAGGAGCAGGAGGAGGAGCAGGAGCAGGAGCAGGAGGAGCAGGAGCAGGGGCAGGAGCAGGGGCAGGAGCAGGAGGAGGAGCAGGAGCAGGAGCAGGAGCAGGAGCAGGAGGACTTCATCTCTTCTTCCTGTGACAAACATCCTCGCTGAGGATTTCTCCGATGAGCTCAGCGCTGCCTTCAGTACAAAGACACGTTCAGGAAGTCTTAGCTTAGCTTAGCTTAGCTTAGCATAAAGACTGGGAGCAGAGGGAAACTGTTAGCCTACATTAGCTCCAATCACTAACTGGATAATGGAGGTCTGAACTGAGATGAAGTTTCTCTGTCAAATGTAATCGATAGTCATACTCGAGTAAAAGTACAGAGGTGGTGTTAAGAGATGATATATGAAAAGTACTCGAGTACAAGTCCTAAAGTATCTGGCTGGTCTGTCTGATTGTTGAATCGGTCGACTGTCACAAAAACTAAAGCTGCAACGATCAATTGATCAATCAATCAAACGAAAGATATCAGTTCCCAACTATTAACTGATGGATTGATTTATTTGATCATTTGAGTTATTTTCAAGTAAAAACATCAAACATCGTCTGTTTTAGTCACTTTGGACTAAAATATCAAAAACTGTTTAATTACATTTTCACAGAATCTAAATCAATAACTGATTCACAGTGAAATAATCAGATCAATCGATCATTAAAATAATCGTTAACTGAAAACACCAGCTGACTTTATTCCGTCATATTTATAATGTTTGGATCACAGAAACATTCAGACACATGAAACTGTTTCCTCCCGTCTGAGCAGCGACTTATGATCCTGCAACCAGAAAAGAAACATTGAACTGATCACACCTGATCACATCTGATCACATCCGATCACATCTGTTTACATCTGTTTACACCTGATCACATCCGATCACATCTGATCACATCCGATCACATCTGATCACATCTGTTTACATCCGATCAGCCGTCTGTTCTTCCAGCGGGTTCAAACCTGAACAAGTCGAAGCTTCAGCTGAATGAAGCTCCTCATGTTGTCAGTCTGTGTTTTACTGGGCAGGAAATGAAGTCTGAGACCCCCGACTGTCTCCCAGACGACACACACACACACACACACACACACACACACACACACACACACACACACACACAGCAGGACGCCCTGCGGCATTATGGGAGATCCAGCTCAACAGCTCCACCTGCTGGACTCAACTGGACCAGCGTGACAATCTGCTGCTGCAGTCTGGTTTTAATCACACACACGTTACATAACAGAGTCCCAGCTGAGCCACACACACACACACACACACACACACACACACACACACACACACACACACACACACACACACACACACACACACACACACACACACACACACACACACACACACACACACACACACACCCTGTCATGTTGAGTTCAGTCTCTGTGGATGATGAAGATTTAACGTCTTCATGTTTAAAGACGCTACATTTTACACACCACACCCACAAACTGTCGTCAGTCACGTCTGACGAGTAAATCAGGTCGAGACAACAAATCAAACCCGACAGACAGTTTGATCCAAACAAACACCTGCAAACATTCAACACATCCAACTACATATCAGATTAACTCGAGGGTTAACTTTAACCTTCAAGTCTGACGTTATTTTAAATGTTTCTTAAAGTCAACAAACCACATGTGCAGACGACAACACGTCAGGTTTGATCAGGTTAATAAATAAATATTGATCAGAGCAACAAGGCTGCGTATCAAGCAGCTGCTCTGTCCTTTCATCAGTCACACAGGAGGAGACAGCGACTTTGATGGGGACTATTTTCACTGGCGGATTAATCCACATGTGGCAGCAGCAGCAGCATACAGCAGCAGCAGCATGCAGCAGCAGCAGCAGCATACAGCAGCATGCAGCATCAGCATACAGCAGCATCAGCAGCAGCAGCATACAGCAGCAGCAGCATGCAGCAGCATGCAGCAGCAGCAGCATGCAGCAGCAGCAGCATACAACATCAGCAGCATGCAGCAGCAGCAGCCGCAGCAGCAGCAGCAGCATACAGCAGCAGCATACAGCAGCATACAGCAGCATGCAGCAGCAGCAGCAGCAGCATGCAGCAGCAGCAGCAGCAGCAGCAGCAGCAGCATACAGCAGCAGCAGCATGCAGCAGCAGCAGCAGCATACAGCAGCAGCAGCAGCAGCAGCAGCAGCATACAGCAGCATACAGCAGCATACAGCAGCATACAGCAGCATACAGCAGCAGCAGCAGCAGCAGCAGCAGCATGCAGCAGCATCATGCAGCAGCATGCAGCAGCATCATGCAGCAGCATCATGCAGCAGCAGCAGCAGCAGCATACAGCAGCAGCATACAGCAGCATACAGCAGCATACAGCAGCATACAGCAGCAGCAGCAGCAGCAGCAGCAGCATGCAGCAGCATCATGCAGCAGCAGCAGCAGCAGCATGCAGCAGCATCATGCAGCAGCAGCAGCAGCAGCATACAGCAGCAGCATACAGCAGCATACAGCAGCAGCAGCAGCAGCAGCTCCGCGTCTATAAACCAGGAGCCTCTGAGGTTTTGCCGACTCGTGGGAGCAGCCTGAAACAGCCTGCAGTGGTTCGACTCTGGAGCAGCTCCTTGGTTTCAGAGCAGCTCAGTGACGTCAGCTCTCTGACGTACAGTCACCTTCCTCCCTTTGAATCACAACACACTGCAGCTCATTAAAGCAAATAAACCACGCAGCCCGACCGTCAGACCGCTACACCCATCAGCACTCATTACACCTCATCATGCTGCCTCCACATTCAGACAATAAGACCCAGTAAGAGTCAGTCTGCATGTCAGCGGTTAATGTCTGTCTGTCCTCCATTTTGTTTCACAACTGTGTGATGTTCTGTGTGTCCCCTCAGGATCTAGCGCCATCATCAGGTCAACATGTTGTCCAACAGCAGGACACTGTGTTGGGAGCTAGTTAGCAAATGTTGTCATGCTGACATGTTCAGAAGTCAAGAGTCTCCAAGTCCCTATGTCCATTTTTGATTTCAACATTTAAACGCAGCTCTGCCGTCATCAGACGTCACATCTGGATCAGAACAGATCAACAGATCGCTGGTTTTATGTCCTGACAAACTCGTCTTTAAAAATATATTCTACAACAACAGCACAACTTTATCCTGGTGACTTTTTGAAGTTCAAATAATATTCACCAAAAAATAATCCACCAACAGCAGCTTTCAACAATAAACTACAAGAGAGAGAAATTCAGTTTGTTACAAAGTTCAGTTCCTCAAATCTGTCCAGAGTGGAGCCTCTTCTCATACAAATCAATTAAGGATCTCTGAAAAAGAGAAGACGCTGTCAGAGTTTCCTCTGGTACCAGTCAGCTGATCGTCTTCATCACACAGGAGAAGAGTCTGGAAGTGAGGCTGCAGGCTAACGCTAAGCTAGCTGCAGGCTCACACTGAACATGTTAAACTTCACACCTGAACATCAGTATGTTTGTTTGTCTGTCTGTCTGTCTGTCTGTCTGTTGACAGTGCACAGCTTCTTCTCTGTGCCAGTTATTAGCCTGGCTGTTGTAGTTAAGATGTGTATCAGCTGTGATCACAGTGAAGCTCGACTCTCACTACAACACAAACTCTTCATGTCAGAGAGTCTCTGTCCTTCACGCTCTACAATCTGCAGCCTTTCCCACGACGTCACGCACTCGTCCCTCCTCTGAATCTGATAATGAAGCAGTGAAATCACATTTCCTCAGATAAAACGAAACCTCGTGCTGCTGCGCTCTGCTCTCACCAGACCGACTCCACGTCTCAACTTCTGACTGCAGTTAGAAACTCTGACACGACACAGAGAGAAACATGAGAACAGATTCAAGCCTGCAGATATACCAGCTCACATCAGCACCTCGACCCTGAACTCAGTTAATGTTTAACCATCAGACTGCTGCTGGAAACGACCGAGCAGAGACACTTTAGTCCAACACCAACAAGTCGCAGGTTCACAGCGACTGTAGACTGAAGACATGTTTGCTGGGAGTTAAACAGAACTGCTTATCAGATAAACGTCACGGCCTGCAGACTGAGAGGACGGGGGAGGACGGGGGAGGAAGGGGGAGGAAGGGGGAGGAAGGAGGAGGTTGAGTCTGGAATGTAACTTGAGGCTGGACGACCTGCTAACTGAACCATTAGCCGAGCTGCTCCTGTCAGCAGTTACATGTTTGTTCTTTCATTATACAACTAATGTGACCGACAACAACCACAGAAGAACCAACAACGACCTCACAACACGCAGAAAACATCATACTGTGATTATATTTGATGGATATGAGTCGTGATGTCAGTGAGTGGAAATGTTCATTTTTGCATTTCATTTAACTACAAACATAAAAAATGACAATATACCAAAAAAGCCTGTTTCTGTTTCCTGATGTCAGCAACAACTGCAGCAACGCTTCAGTTAGAAATGACGACTTTATGACAAAAAACACTGCAGCTTCTGTTGCACGTTTAATATTTGTGAAGCCCAAGCTGTCAATCACATCAAATACTAGAGGTGTCACGATTTTCAATTTGACTTTCGACCAACATTGTTTCACACTGACGGCTCTGCGGCTGTCAGACTCTCACATGTGGGTCAGTAAAGATCAACAGATCGACATCCTGACAAACGTCTGGACAAAGATATGTTACAACAACAGCTCTCTGTGTCGTCTGTGAGGCGAAGCCGAGCATGAAGTCACAGGTGGAGAATAAAAACTACTGAGAGACTCAGTTCAGTGAATTAATCTTAAAGTTCAGATGAATCTCAGGAACTGGACACAAAGATGATGTCGCCTCGCTTCAATCAAAATCTCTCACTGAGCCTTTAAGTCGTGGATCTGTAAGAAATCTGGATCCAGTCTCGGAGGTGGAGCCGTCATTCCTGTGAAGCCAGAAAAGTTGACCTTCCTGGGTCAACACCGACCCGGACCTTCCACACAGCCTCTGCAGCCGACAGAGGTCCACACTACAACCCTCCTCCAGCTGAGCAGCTGACTTCAGTCCAGCTGAAAACAGCAGCCATGTGCTGTAACACAGAACATGGAGGATGTGATATATTGATTATGTCACAGCTGCTCTGACGGTCGTCAGTTTATATTCATTCAAAAAGCTGCAATATGTAAAAATCAATCATTGATTCCCAACAGAGGCGTCATATCGCCAGAATAACTGAACTGTTGCTAACTGTATTCTTTTCATGCATCCATGACTGTAGTCTCTGTTAGCTTGTTAGCTCAGTTAGCTGTGCAGCTAGCCAGACTACCAGGGATAGTGTTGGTGCTTACACCGCTATCACAGGAGCTTTGGACCGCTGGGAGAAAGAGCTTTTCAGGCCTGAGGCTAGCTGGTTAGCATGCTAACTTCAGAAGATTTCTCATCAACACAGAAAATCAGGAATGTTATTTTTCTTCACATTGTGTTTTAATTATTGTTGGAATGTTTTGAACTGAAATTCTTACATATTGCACCTTTAATTATTTAAATATATATTTCTGGCGAGCCTCAACACAATGCTGACGACAAAAGCAGCAACGTTAAGAATCCTGAATGTGTCGGAAACAACCAGCGAGGAAACTGAACACTTCAACACTTTAACATCAGGTGAGTCTCAGTTCAAATCACTGGAGCAACACGCTCATAGTCTCGTCAACAAACACTAAAGGAACACAGAACCAGATGGAAGAACTTTGGTAGGTTCTGCTTCCCGTCAGTATAACGATCATCTGTCCTCATGACGTGGCCGCTCGGACTCACAGATACAAGAGGAGGAAAAAAAGCTGCAGACAAAACCAGAATTATTTATAGAAAATCTGCTGCTGGAGCGGTCAGTCGAGCAGACACACCCAGAACCAAACACACTGATGTTACTGTAATCATCAGAGCAGTGACTCAACCCACAACACTGCACACACACACACACACACACACACACACACACACACACACACACACACACACACACACACACACACACACACACACACACACACACACACAGCATGAACAGGAAACCAGCGAGAGTGTCCCAGATGTCCTCATGAGGACAGGAAGACGATCGTGCAGAGCGAGGACGTTGTTAAAAGTTTAGTCTTCGGATCAGAATCAGGACCGAGTTTTAATCAGGCGTGTAATTAAAAAGGAGCCACACACGTTCAACATCTGCTTCTTGAAGACGGTTTTACAGGCTTGTTTTTTTACTTCAGAGTCTGACAGTTCAGCTCACAACAGAAAACTTCTCAGAGTCAAAAACAGCTGCTGGACACAGGAAGTGAGCTGCAAAACCAAAACAAGGAGCCAAAACAGGCTGAAAAGCTCAACTCATTATTTACAGCCGCCTAACACATAAATAAATGACAATGACAAAATGTCAAAGCAGCCACATCAACTACAGTCAACAACATCATGGAGACGAAGAGGAAGAGAAAGTCACCAGACTCCCTTAACAAAACAGCTAATTTTAGGAGTTGTTGAGTTAAAACAAACTTTGTAACGTAGTGAAACTCTGTCTCTGACAGATTCTGAATCATTGTCTCCTTCTTGTAACTTCAGCATTAAATGAAAACAGTAAGTTGTTTGTTTCCTTGTAAAAAGTGTCAGTTTGTGGCAGCATGGCTGTACCAGCCTGTCTGCTTCTGTGTCTAAAGTGCTAAAGTCTTACCTGCCAACATTTAGCAGCTGTTTGAACACACTGTTTACACTGATTTCACCATTTACACTCAATTTATGAAAGAAGAAACATTTTATTGATCTAAACATGTCACATTTTACAAACACACTAAACAGTAACCAGTATAGGTGACTTCTTTGTCCCCAGACTCCCTTAACAAATGTGTCAGTTTAGTGAGTTGTTGAGTTGGAGACACTTTATAAACTGTGTGAAACTCTGTCTCTGACTGATTCTGACTTATTTGTTCCTTCTTGTAAATTCAGCAAATGTTCTGCATGAACTTCTTTCTGTCTTTGAGCAGAAACATGGAGTCCGTTCGTCTCAGTTATTTGAATGAGGTGCATCACACTTATCAATTATCATCATCAATGCATGTTTACTGCATGAATAGTTATCAGTCTCCTGGATTATTAATAATCAATCAATCCATAATCAGTATTGGCCCTGATAGAAGCCTACTGTTACCTTCCACCACTGATATTTTGTTTGTTTTCTGCTTTTCACTGTTTATGATTCATATTTTATTGAGTTTCAGCTGTTGGACAGTTTGAAGACTCAACAATTCACCAGTTATCGATCAATATCTACAGTTTCCTGCCCTGCAATCACCATCACCATAGAAACACAAACGTGTGTGTGTGTGTGTGTGCTGACGGACCAGGTGAGGTCCTTTGTTGGGCCTGAAAAGCTCTTTGACTCGGTGGAAGCTGCTGGACGGCCGCATGAAAGGCGTCGGTCCTGAATCAGATCTGCTGTGTGACACTTTCAGCTGGTTCATTTAAAGGACAACAACAGTGACAGTGAAGCTGACAGGAGAGCAGCGTCATCACGAGCCACAGCCCGAACCAAACCACACGAACCAGAAGTCTGAGGAGCCGAACTTTCCTTACCTCTGGTCCCGAGCAGCGCCTCCTCCTCCTCCTCCTCTTCCTCCTCTTCTCGTCTCTCCCTCGCAGTAAATGTCCTCCAGTGTCTCTCGGATAAAGAGTCCAGGTGTTAAACCGTCAGTACAAGTTAACAGCGGCAGTATGAGCCGGCGGTGTGCGGGGCTCTGCGGGGTTTGTGCGGTGGAGGAGCTGTGTCGTCCCGCCGCTCAGCTGCTCTCCGCCTCTGTCTCTGTGCTGCCTTCACGGGCCGTCCGACATGTGGGGACTCAGAGGGTTCAGCGCGCATGAGCGGGAAAACAACAAGAAAATTTATAGAGCCGAGGGCGGGACAGTGCGCGTGAAGCCTGGAGGACAGAGGCAGCGAGGGCACGAGGGCACCGAAGGAGGCCGG
Organism: Pagrus pagrus; assembly: GCF_965226575.1. Classification (NCBI taxonomy): domain Eukaryota; kingdom Metazoa; phylum Chordata; class Actinopteri; order Spariformes; family Sparidae; genus Pagrus; species Pagrus pagrus. The sequence continues at coordinate 37,754,174 of NC_140185.1, read as the reverse complement.
AAGTGCAAAAGTCTTCAAATAATACACAAATACATCTTTAAAGAGCGACACGTGCGAGTTTCAGTTAAAACTTTACAAAATCAGAATCAGAATCAGAATCAGAGTCGCTTTTACTGCCAAGTGAGTTCACAGCAGGAGGAGTGTTTCTGTCCGCAAAACTACAAATACTACAGATACTACAAATACCACAAATACCACAAATACCACAAATACTACAAATACTACAAATACCACAAATACTTAGAAGACATCATGAAATATAAAACATAAAGAGGGTGGAGGACTTTAAATCAGGCGCAGACTGTCTGGACCCATCCAGGAGCTGGACCTGGACTGTGTGATGTCACAGCTGATGGCAAGAAAATGTTGTTATGGCGAGAGGTTCTGGTTCTGATGGACCGCAGCCTCCTGCCAGAGGGGACAGTCTCAAAGAGTTTGTGAGTGGACCGGACGGGTCAGCAGGTACCTCACCTGCACTGATCAGCAGAACCTAATGATGATGAGACCTGTGACCACCGGCAGAACCCCCACTGACCCACGCTAGTGACACGTTCAGCCTCGTCGCCTCCTAGTGGTCGTTTCAAAAACTGACATCAGAGCAGCCTACACACACACACGCACACACACGCACACACACACACACACGCACACACACACACACGCACAGAAAACTTTATTAACAATACATTTTATTTCACATCTAACTGGACCTGAGCGATCTTCACGGTGCTGTGAGTCGCAGTGAGCAGCAGGCGGCTCTGTCAGCTGCTGTGGGCCGACCCGGTTCCTCCTCTTCTTCTTCTTCTGTCAGTAATCAGCAGCGATGACGCAGCTTCCTGTTCGGCAGCGGCTCTCAGCTCTGCATTGTTTCTGTTTTCCCGCCTTTTCTTGTTTCGTGTCTTTCCGCTGCTCAGACCGACACAATGAGCGCTTCCTCTGCTTCCTCCGGCTTTTCCTGCACGTTTAGACGTGGGAGGTTCTGAGTCCAAACCAGGCAGCTGCAGCTCCGGTTCTTCTTCAGACAGCCCGGCTGAGCAGCGCCATCGAGCAGCAGTCACCATGAAATTATTCTTCATGACACCAGAAGGGTTAGAGGCTATCTGGCTAATGATAGTTACTTTCTAATGATAGTTACTTTTTAATGATAGTAACTTTCTAATGATAGTTACTTTTTAATGATAGTTACTTTCTAATGATAGTAACTTTCTAATGATAGTAACTTTCTAATGATAGTTACTTTTTAATGATAGTTACTTTCTAATGATAGTAACTTTCTAATGATAGTTACTTTTTAATGATAGTAACTTTTTAATGATAGTTACTTTCTAATGATAGTAACTTTTTAATGATAGTTACTTTCTAATGATAGTAACTTTCTAATCTCAGCATTTTGTAGTTTAGGAACATGTGAGGACGGTTTCAGTCTCCTCATCAGGCCACACACATCTGATGTTCACACTGGAAGATGAAGATGAAGGTGATGATGAAGGTGATGATGAAGGTGATGATGATGATGATGTCATGTTTTACAGACACAATCATTTAGCCTGTTTCTCTTTGACACCTCAGACACCAGTAAAGTAACTTAACATGTCACATTTTACAAATACAGTAACCAGTATGCTACTTCTTCACCAGACTCCCTTAACAAATGTGGTGATTTTAAGAGTTGTTGAGTTAAAACAAACTTTGTAACGTAGTGAAACTCTGTCTCTGACAGACTCTGAATCATTGTCTCCTTCTTGTAAATTCAGCATTAAATGAAAACAGTCAGTTGTTTGTTTCCTTGTACAAAGTGTCAGTTTGTGGCAGCATGGCTGTACCAGCCTGTCTGCTTCTGTGTCTAAAGTGCTAAAGTCTTACCTGCCAACATGTAGCAGCTGTTTGAACACACTGTTTACACTGATTTCACCATTTACACTCAATTTATGAAAGAAGAAACATTTTATTGATCTAAACATGTCACATTTTACAAATACACTAAACAGTAACCAGTATAGGCGACTTCTTTGTCCCCAGACTCCCTTAACAAATGTGTCAGTTTAGTGAGTTGTTGAGTTGGAGACACTTTATAAACTGTGTGAAACTCTGTCTCTGACTGATTCTGACTTATTTGTTCCTTCTTGTAAATTCAGCAAATGTTCTACATGAACTTCTTTCTGTCTTTGAGTAGAAACATGGAGTCTGTTTGTCAGTGATGGATGGGTTTGTTTCACACAGAGCAGGAAGTGACATCAGATCAGACGCAGGTTAATGTAGCTGTGAACTGGCAGACTGGTGACACCAGGTGTGTTCAGGGTCTAAACCTTCGCACTGACCCTTTAATAAACTCTGCTGAGTGACGGTCTGAGCTGAGGATCGATGGTCACACACACAGATGATCCTGTGTGACCTGGAAACCAGCTGAGCGAAATCATTAAACGTCATTAGTGAGTTATCGAGCGGTCGACGGTGGAAACAGGAAACACATGACAGGATCACAGCTGGATGTTCACAGTGTTCACAGCCTCGTCACACTGCAGAGCTACAACATCTGCTACACGTCTACCTCACTATTACACATCTCAACCATAATCAGTCCACAGCGAGTCAGCGGCTGCACGACAGAAGCAAAGGACTCTGGGAAACTGAGTTTCATGAGCTGAAGATCTGTAGCTGATCTGAAGTAATGACTGAAGTTTACTGTTTGGGTGAACTGCTCCTTTAATTCAAACACAGAGGTAAAAAACTACAAGCACATCAGAACTAATCATGTTCTGTGTTGTTGTGTCGTTATTATATCACGTTAATTATCTGGACATCACTTAATGTTTAAACACAGTTTCCATGGCGACAACAGACTAGTACAGGCCGACTGAGAGGACAGGTGGTCTCCTCGGTCTCCGTCCTCGCAGCGTCAGCAGGACGGACTAAGACGTGAGCAGAAGACGCTCGTGAGGGAAACGATTAAACAGCAGAAGAAGAAAAAAATTGAATTAAAAAAATATTTGTGCGATGTTTTAGCTTTTTGCTGACTGGTGTGTTTTCAGTCACATTTCATCCACCAGAGAAGAAGAAGCAGCCGGACAGAGACCAGAATGCACTGGGGTTTGTCCTCCTCTCTCCACCTCCACCTGACACCCACCAGGTCGCTGAAAGGCATTCTGGGAAGCAGAATCTGTCCCGTCAGATCACTCCTCCCCCGTCTTCTTCTTCTGCTCCTCCTCTCCCTCCCCACGCGTCACCTCCACAGTCAGCACCTCCTCTCCTTCCTGTCGTGGCGTCATCCTGATGACCACCGAGCTGTCGGCGGTCTCCGACACGGCGTCGTCGTCGTCCCGAACCGGAGCAAGAGGGATCGGAGAGCGGCGGTGTGTCGGAGAGGGAGGAGGGACGGGAGCCTGGGAGGGACAAAAGGGATGGAGGGGGGAAAACATGAAGAAGAAGAAGAAGAAGAAGAAGAAGAAGAAGAGTGGCTGTCTGTCCTTTCTTTCTTTCTTTCTTTCTTTCTTTCTTTCTTTCTTTCTTTCCTCCTTTCTTTCTTTCTTCCTTTCTTTCTTTCTTCCTTCCTCCAGAGTAAAACTTCCAACAACACGCTGTGTTTTGTTGTTACTACAACTACAAACTTAAACGTCAGACATCATCTCTTTGTTTTATTAAAAACTGTGGTGCCTTTTAACATATTTTGAGGATTAATAATAAAAAAGGCAAAGAAGTCTGATTACACCTGCGTCTGTAACTGTTTCACATAATGTTACATTTCTTTATTTATAAGAACTAAACGCACTCGTGACGTGTTGTGTCTCGGTGACTCTGACTCTACCTTTAACTTTTATAGTCTGAATTAAATTAATATGACGTGAGCTTCAGTTAGCTTTGACCACAAATGTCCTTCAGAGGGAGACGTTTTACTCTGATACTCTGAGTACATGTCAGAGCCTGTACTCTATTACTTTTACTGGAGTAAAATATCTGAAAGTATCTGAACTTCAACCTTTAACTCAAAACTGGAATAAAACGTGTTATTGTGTCGTTAGATCTTCAGGGATCACGACGACACAACGAGACACATTAATCAACGTTAGCTACATTCAGCTAATCCTCAGCTTCAGTTCTGACTGATCAAACTAATAAAACACACGAGGTCGATGAGTTGAAGCATTAGTTACTGTGCTGCCTCTCTGCACGTTAGCGCCACCAGCTGTCCATCAGTGGAGGAACATGAAACCACCAGCAGGTAATGAAGCAGAGCGGAGGTTGTCTCACCTCTCCGTCCTCAGATTGTTTGTAGGTTTCTCTCAGTTTGGCGAATGTTCCCTCGATCCGTGAGATTTCCGTCACCTTCAGAGCCGCCTTGAACATCTTGGGTGTGTCCGGTCTGGGCGGGATCACCTGGATCGCCTCTCTACCTTCCTTCTCATCGGGCTTCACGTCCTTCGTCAACATCGTCCTGCACAGACACAGAGACACAAAGACGAGTTCAGTCCAGAACAAAGAGCTCAAAAACATCAATGTGAAACACAAACAGACGACAAAAACTCTGGAGTTTCCTACCAGCACCTACAGCACATCCATCCAGTCTGCTGCAGCACCATGATGTGACTGAGGAGATAACGGATCAGACCTGACCCGCTTCTCTGACCGTCTGCAGCGCGAGCAGAACGACCTGAGTGAGCAGATTAGAGGCGACTCTAATCCTGTTGAGGACGGACGACACAGATCAGACGGGAGGAAGACGACGAGGGAGACGAGACGGAAGCAGAGCAGAGCGACAGGAGACGCTGACCGGGTCGGCTCCCGATTCAGATATGGATCAGTTTATGGCTTCAATCAATATTTGAATATTTGAACAGTGTTAATGAGACGTTTGGGTTTGAACACAAAGTGTCACACGGACTTAAAGATGTATGAATGAGACGGCAGAGACTGACTCAAAGCAGCTGGGGGGGGCAGAGCTCAGCTGAGTCTTTATCAGCTGCAGCGAGAAACTAATGAGACAGAAAGGAAACGACTCAGAAGAAGAAGAAGAAGAAGAAGAAGGAGAAGAAGAAGAAGGAGAAGTGGAATAAAATGGAGACATCTTTGTTTCTGCATCAGTTTGGATCTTTGTGTTAAACCGTCGTGAGTCCGACTCAGTTTTAGGAGTGAAATTAAAAATCTGTTGAGAACTTCTGATGGGTGGAAAGTTGCCGTGGGATGAGATTATAAAACAACGTGACGCATCAAAACATTTTATTTCTATATATGATTTGTTTTGAATACTTGCGACTTTTAAAACTCGCCGTGTTTGTTTAAAATAAACAGATGACTTCACGTCCATCATCCCTGCTGACGCTCAGTCATCCTCACCAACACTCAAGAAGTAGCCTAGCTTAGCATTTAACGGCAGGGCTTTGAGAGTCCGCCACCTGGTGGTCGGACGTGGTACTCCATCATAAATGGTCAAAATGGCGTCCTGTAGCGGAGACATGTCATAACGGTCTGGAGAAAGAGACACTGAGGTCTTTGATCCTCTGGAGGACATGAACGTCTCTAAATATCAATAATGTACATTCTGTGTTTAACAGGACAAACAACTGTGAGCTCCACGCTGCCCTCTGACTCTGACCCACGAGCCAGGCAGCAGCTCGGGGGGCGGTCCGTCTCTTACTTTGCCTTCTTGCGGAGGAGTTTCTGGGACTCTGGGTAGTGAACCAAGATCTCAGCCAGGTCCTTCTTATCCAGGATGAAGAGGTTAGCAAATCCATGCGCCTTCACGTTGGCCGTGCGTCTGTTCCCTCCGCCTCCCGCCAGCAAACTGACCAATCACAGACGAGAGAGAGGAGAGAGAGAGAGAGAGAGAGAGAGAGAGAGAGAGAGGGACGATGTTAGCATGCTAACATGTTAGCTGGTGGAATATTGTACTAAAGGACAGTTTTGAGGGACGTGAGTCTTCAGGATTTATCCTGATTGGCCATCGTCCATCTGATAGTTGTCAGAATAATAAAGTGTTGCAGCGACAGAGACGTCATGGATGTGATCATCAGCGTATTGATCAGTTGACCAGCAGGCTGCTGCCCCACATCCAGCCTGTTAATTGGTTAATAGGATGACAGGAAGCAGCTCTGACCTGATCTCACCGAACACCGAGCCGGCTCTGATGGTGACAAACACCGTCTGCAGGTCAGGACCGCCCACCACCTGGACCTCCCCCTGTTTAATGATGTACATCTCCCTGCCGATCTCCCCCTGCAGCGCACACACACACACACACACACACACACACACACACACACACACACACACACACACACACAGAGCAGGTCAACACACACGGCTGCAGCAGCGCTCGTTAGCAGCTTCAACAGTTCAGACAGGTGTGTTACCTTTTTACAGACGAAGTCTCCGGGCAGGTAGACGACAGACTTGAGCCTCGTCAGCATGTCGAACACCATCTGTCTGTCACAGCCCTGAGACACACACACACACACACACACACACACACACACACACACACAGATTTACATCACACATTCACCTCTTCTTAAAGTGAAGCAGAATAATAATCTTTCAGCTCATCGTGTCATCGTGTCATCGTGTCCTGCTGACCTGAAACAGGGCGACTTTACTGACGATGGCGTAGTTGACGTCCACGGCGATGTCGAGCCTCATCTTAGTAGGAAGCTGCACCAGCAGCTCCTGTTCATCTGCACAGACAACAAGATGAGCTGCAGCCACTCGTGGTAACTCGTTACACTTCCTGTTGTTAGACTCCTGTTTCTTACCCAGCATGCCCTGGCTCTTCCAGGTGTAGTCGTACCAGGTCTTGATGCGGTTCTGGACCTCGTTGGGGATGTGGTAGGAGTTCATGTACTTGACGGTGCTGTCCATGCTGGCCCGGTAGTAGTTCTCTCCGGCTGTCGCAGCTCCGACGACGTCTCTCATCTGAGACAGAAGTCACATCACAGATTCAGCTCGAGCTTCATCTTTAGTCTTTAATTAACTTTTATTTGTTTTCCAGTGAAGCACTTTGTGTTTGAAAGGTTCTGTTTAAATAAAGTTATCATGATAATAATAATAATTATAATAAACAGCTGGTTGATAACCGACCTGACCGATCATGATGGAGAACGCAAAGACGCCAACGAAGTAGTTGATGAGCTGGAAGCAGATCTCAAAGACGGTGGTCGGGTCGGGCAGTCCTCCGATGGTGATCAACGTCTTCACGGCAAAATAGTAACAGCGGATGTAACTGAGGGAACAAAGTAATGTGATTACTAATGTACGCAGGGAGTCCAAGTAAAGTTACTTCACCTCGCTGCTTTAAATGAAACATCCTGTTCACAATGTTCAGGAGGTCGATCTTCGAAAAGCTCAATGATCCAGTTTTTACATCAAACATTAAAACATCTGACATGTCGAGGTCACTGAGATCTGATCTGCTTCTACATGACAACAAAAGAGTTTCTGGGTTTTAACAAATTATTGATTTAACCTTTTTCTCTACATTCATTTCCTCTTCAGGCAGTTTCAATCTGATTTTTCTTTAATTATCTTCATAAGATTTTATTACTTTTATTGTTTATTGTGTTACTGAGTTCACACATTAAACTCACTGATGAGTAACAAGTTTAAGTCTGAATTTCTTATTTCAGTCGTCTTTTTATCTTTTCATCTTTTCATCTTTTCATCACGGCGGTTTCTTACGCGTTGCCTTTCCCGTTGTAGACCCACTTGGTGGATCCCAGACCTTCGTAGTCTGAGCCCCAGTAGAACAGACAGGCGTTGATGTGCAGCGAGTACAGCAGGTAGGTGGAGGTCCGGATCACCCTGACACACACACACACACACACACACACACACACATGGTATCCTCAGTATATATACATCCTCAGTGTCTCTGCTGTTGTTTGACTCAACACTGAAGAGGAGAAACTGCACATCCTGACTGACGTTTCAGAGGACAGACCCGCTGACAGCGCCCCCTACAGGTGTCTGTGTGGTGACTCTGTCCTCACCTGTAGATGTACGCCTTCTTCATCACGGCCTCCATCCTGTCGTTGAACTCAAAGAAAGCCATGTACTGAAGGGAGAAGACGAGAGAGACGTCAGGATGTAGAGGACATTTTAATACAACAGCGCCCCCTGCTGCTGCCTAATGTCACTGAGCTTACATTACTGTTAAAGGAGCACTTTGTAGTTTTATAGAAGAAACTCAAACTGAGACTTTAACATTTACAATATTAATGAGGTAATAACACAAACTGTGTCCATCAGTGAATAAACCAGCTGTTCTCGGAGGAAAATAAGATCCCACAACACTGTTTGAAGCTAGAGAGGGGCAGGGTCCGCCACGTATAAACAAAGCAAAACAGTATAAATTGTGTTGTCCTTTAAGGTCAGTTTGTTTAGTTTGTTTAGTAAAAAAAAAAAAAAATCAGCCAATGAGGATCTTTCTCTGCTCATTAACATTTCTTCAGCAGAACTACGGACTGCTCCTTTAAACTCAAATAAAACAAAATGCAGAAAGTCTCGGCTTCAACTTAAGACTTAAAAAACAAAAACAGGCATTTTATTTTTACTGATATAAAATAAAACATGCATGAGATCATCTCTGAGTCAAACATCACAAGAGTCTGAGGAGGACCTTCAGCAGACGAGGGAACCTGAGCAGAGAGTTCACGCCGGTGAAGTAATAAAGGATCTCCATCGGAAACAGACTGATGATGTCCATCTGAAACACACGACAAGTTATTAACGTTCAGAGACGAGTTAAAAACACATTCAATCAATGAAAAGCTTGAAGTGGTTTCTGGGAGGTGAACTGGTTTAATTATTGTTTATACTGCTGAGGTCTTCGTAACTTTATTTTGAAAGGTGCTTTATAAATGTAGCTGTGATTGTCGTGACCTCAGATCCATCCAGTCACAGCCTCGTCCGACACGAGTCTAAAGTATTTCATCTTTTAGTTTCAGTCTCACCTTAAATCTCTCGGTCGTCATGTAGTTTTCTCTCATGTCTTTTTTTTCACACTGAAATAAAAACGTTTCAGGTTAAAGACGTCGTTTCTGCTCAACTTAAATCAAAACACAGATGGTTGTTTTGGACATTTCTGTTGAGGACACCGACCACGATGTCTCCTCCGCGGACGAACTGTAGTCTGGGCTGGAAGACGAGGATGTCGGTGATGTAGACGAGGTCGCAGGTGTAGTCGGCCAGCAGCCACAGGTGGATGTTCTCGGGGGTTTGGTAGGGAAACGCCCATCGGACCGGGATCAGCCACACGTTCCAGTTCCACGCCGCCACCACGAAGAAGAGCCAGATGACGTAGATCAGATCTGAGGGGACACAGCGTCCTGATCAGGTCCACTGACAGAGAGTAACTAAGTACATTTACTCAAGTACTGTGCTTCAGTACAATTTGGAGGTGTCTCGATATCTCGATATATATTTAAATGCCAGGTGACAAAATCGAATATCACAATATTTTGAAGTCGTTCCTTCGGTTTTGTTCTGACTTGATTCTGTTGATGGTGAAATACACGTTTACAAAAACAGACTGAGCTTAAATATCGATCTTTTAATGTGAAAATCGATCTGGATTATGGGATGTTTGGATACTTCTGTATGGATCTGCTGCTCACCGGTGTACGGATCGATGCTGGAGGGGAAGCGGTACTCCACGATGACTCGGAGCCAGTCGGGCAGCACGGGAAGTTTGGGCAGTTTGGGCAGTTTGGGAATTTTTACTGGTTGTCCCAAAATTGTAAAGGGGAGCACGAACTCCTTCTCCTCCTCCTCTTCTTCTTCTGCTGCTGCAGGAGCTTCATCCTTCTTCTCTTCTCCTGCAGGAGGAGGAGGAGGAGGAGGAGGAGGAGCGGCAGCAGCTGCAGAGATCAGACAGAAAATGAACGTGTTGTATTTTTAGCGTTATTCAGATGATTCGTCACAAACATCAAGGTAATATGAAACAAGCTGCAGGAGTCGTACAGGCTGCGGGCTCCTCTTCCTCGGACTCGTCCGGGTCCACCAGCCGCTCCCGCTGGCGGTCCGTCCGACCTTTAAAGAGCCCGACGAGCTGGGTCAGACGGTCCTGGATCACCACGCTGCCCACGCTGGCTGCTGACAGAGGACGTGTGCTGCAGGAGGACAGGACGGAAAACATGGAGGACGGAGGAGACAGAGGTGTGTGTGTGTGTGTTTGTGTGTGTGTGGCGTCTCTCACATGTCCTCTGCAGTCAGCAGGTCTCCCTGACTGATCCTCGTCAGCTCCACCTCGTCCTCGTCTGCAGACAGATCACCTGAAGGGCTGAAGGACAACAACATGACGTCACACTGCAGGTGAACACACTCTGCTGCTAAAACTTCAACATGGACTCATGAAGCTTCTCCTGTCGGCCTCCTGAGAACGATTCTGCCAAAAGTTGTTGTTTGTTGATCCTCAGACTGTGACATTAATTATGTTTCTCTCATCATTATTTTGAGTCAGCAGTGTCTATTGAATCTCTACAGCTCAGTTTTTTAAACGTTAGTGTTTTTAAGAAACACACATGAATGACACAAACTACTGAAGTACAAAAAATATATAAAAAGGAAGAGATGAAATAAATAAACATAATAATTAGAAATATCAATAAAACTAAAAAAGCTGCATGGACTCCACAAGTTTCTGTTTTGGATCTTGATGGTTGCATTTTTGCATTCAGAGCTTCCACAGTGTTGGATGTTTCAGCGCCGCCTCCAGGTGAGACGATGACGCGTCTGTTACCTGGGCTTTGACCGCTGCACGTCGGGGACAGTTAGAGTACTGGATCCTGGTTCTGGGGTGGTGATTATCTGGGGGATGTTCAGGCCGTCCTGATCCACCTTCAGCCCTGGAGCTCCACCCAGATCTCCACCTGGAGAACAGAGCGGGAGAAAAAAACTGTTGGACGACAGGAAACAAGTTATCGTCTAACAACACTGCAGTTCAGTTTATCACGGCTGTGAAACATCATTAATGTTTCGTACAAACAGCCGGCAGCCTGTTTTTGGATGAATGTTTCAGAAGTTTATAAAAACGTGTGGACGCTGAAGACGACCACGAGAGGAAGCTGAAGCTCCGACAACCAACAAACAGATCGTCTTCTACAAGTGATACGACTCTTTTCGTTTTAAAAGGAGGGACAGCAGCTTTACTCCTTTTCAGACATGAAACTGATTCATGCAGAAACGTTGTTGCTCGATGCTGCGTTCAGGTCACGTTGGAGTTATCAGCTTCCAACCTACAAACATCCACCACGTACAAGTAATATATTTATATTAATATTGTTAAAAATAACAGTATTTTTAACCCTCACGTGACCATGAACACGAGACCCCTCGTATTAATATTAAAAACAACTCTTTGTTTTGTAGTTTCTGTGGTCGTATTCACAGAAACGTCCTGAGAACCGTCTCCGAGCTGCTGACGTGAACTAAAACCTGCTGACAGAACAAACAGGATTTAGAAAGTTTGATCTGTGATAGATTTAGAAACATTTAGGAAAAAATGCACTCATTAAAATAAAAAAGGGTCTAATCTCAGATTGTCGTCTCTGTTAAGAGAAGGTGTCATGATGAATATTATTCTAAGGAATTAAAATCTCTTTTGAATGAACTGTAACCCGTCTGTGGTTCTGATGCTTCATAGGAAGACTGTCCTGAGTTTTGAACCCAGCTGTGACCGGGCCTTACTATGTGGAGCGCTCGCTCCGGTTTCCCCCCATCAGAACATTAACATTTAGACAGCTAAGATCTGGACCTGGTCTGGACCTAAAGATTCTTCTTCTGTGTTCCTGTCTTCATCTGAGTCCAGTGTTTAATGTCGTGATCACCTTCGTTTCTGTCATTACTGTGTTAAAGTGGGTTTTCATGTAAATGAGTTCTGTCCTCTCCGGACTGTCAGCTGTTTGTGGTGATGTCACTGTGTCCCTCTGTCTTCAACAAATGTCCCTTATAATCTATAAAGTACTGAACGGTTTCTGATCTGCAGCTATGTTCTGATCCATCCGGACCTCTGAGGTCGTTAGGTTCAGGTCTGCTTTAGAGTCAGAACTAAACATGGAGCAGCAGCGTTGAACCAAGCATCTGGAACAAACTCCCAGAAACCTGCAGGTCCACTCCAGCTCTCAGCTCTTCAGATCGAGACTGAAGATCTTCTGTTTCACTGGAGCTTCGGACTGAACTGTGACTTTTATTCTTCAGACTCGTCTCTTTTAAACCTTGTTTCAGCTGACTTCCTGTTTCTTAACTTGTTTAGATGTTTTGTGTCTCGATGTCTTCCTGCTTGTTTTTAATGTATTTTAATGTAGTTTTTATGCTCCTGTAAAACTCTGTGAGTTGTTGTGTCTGGATTGTACAAATCAACCTGCCTTAAAGCTTAAACGTGTCTATGAAGCTCAGCCTATCACAGCACAGACATCCACCTGATGGAGCTTCACCTGCAGCGTGGCGAGCCGGCAGCTCGTGGTGAAGCGGTGCGGAGCAGCAGAGCATGATGGGAGTGATGATGAGGAGGGAGTCGGGCTGTTGTGGTTTGTTTGGCACTTTAAAGGTTTGGATCTACACAAACAGGAGGCGTCTATGAGGTTTCTCTCTAAGGGTCTGCTGCAGGAGGGCGGGGCTAAGGCTGCTGAGGATCCTGGGAGTTGGAGTAAAGGCGTCTGAAGCGGCTGGCGATGCTCATGCAGCAGAGTCGGGCCTGAGCGTGGAGCTGCGACAGCTCCTGGGTCAGCTGGGCGAGCTCTGGCGGCAGGGTCGGCACGGACAGTTTGGGAGGGGTGAGGTCGAGGCCGTGGTCGCGCATCAGCTTCCTGCAGCTCTCCAGACACTCGGCAGCGTGAGGGAACCGAAGCAGGAAGCTCTTTATCGGAGAGCAAATGTCGGGAACTGGACGGAGAAACAGTCAAAAGTCAAAGACGAGATGACAGGAAGCAAGAAGAAAGTCTTAGACAGAAGATGACGTGAGCACCAGTGTGAGTTCTGAGGTCTGGTTCTGTTCATCAGAATCATTAAAGGCTTTTTGTGACTTTATTTACCAAGTGAACCTTCAACATGTTCGTGTCAGGGTCACTACACGTAAAATCATGTGCTCGTATTAAATTCACGGGACTCTAAACATTTCTTAAGTTATGAATTTTAAGTTGTGTTTGAAGTTTGGACCTCTGAGCTTCATTTCTGCATGTTCATCTGTAGGATTTCATTGAATTTAATCAAAGGTTCAATGATGAGTTTCTTGGAATGAGTCATAAATCCAGATAAATCGTTACTGAAACTAAATCTTCAATCAGTCGAGTTTATTATGAAAAAGAAAATGTGCAACACATCCGTATGTAAACAATCTGATTTGTAATCTGTCGCTCCTTCAGGTGTTACGTTGGTCAAAAGAGCCGTTCTGAGAGAAGTTACTTTCGGCTCTCACCTCCTTCTTCTTCTTCTTCTTCTCCTCCTTCTTCTTCTTCTTCTTCTTCTTCTTCTTCTGCTGCTGCTGCTGCTGCTGTACTGGCCTGAGAGAAGAAGAAGAAAGGATGTTTTATGGACTCTGATCCTCCTGTGAACCTGTGGACCTGCACACTGAACAGCAACCAAAACCCAAGTATCACTTATTTATATGTTTTGGTGAATGTGCTCTTCAAATGTGACAGAAGGTGGAGGTGTAACCTGAGGAGAGAACATCTCTCTCAGTGTGGTGAGAACAATGTTTTATTTCTGATAGACGTGATGATAAAAGCTTCATGAGACAGAAGACTTCACAGCTCCAGACACGAGGACGAGCTGCAGGATGTTTGAGGAGCAGATGAGTCAGAACAGAAACGTCTGAAGTGTTTCACCTGATCTGTGTCGCTGCTCGGGGCCTCTGGAGTTTGTGGTTCTGGTTGCTGGATGACGGGTCGGGAGACCGGACTCTCCAAGTCTCTCCTCTCCGAGGCCGGCTCCACGTCCGTCGATGAAGGACTGATGTCGTCTTCAGCCGGACAGACGTCCACCAGACACCTGGTGAAGAAGAGCAGGAGTCAGGACAGAATAAAGTCAAATCATGTTTGGTACAAACACAGTTCTTTGAGTCGACCCAGAAACAGCAGCTGAAGACAGATTCTGATGGACGACAAGGACGAAGACTGAAGTCATTCATCATCTGGTGAACATGATGTTTCATGTCATGAAGAAGAGGTCAACATGTTTTATTGGTTATTTCCAGCTGCTCCTTCAAACCCCAAAACACCAAACAGTCAGTTTAACTTCCTGAGTCATAAAGTATTTAACTCACTCAGGTTCTGTTGGAGGAACCAGCTGGAAGTGGATCCGGATTCTGTCATGTTTGTGTGAACTTTCTCTGACTGTATCTAACGACCTACCTGTTGACGTTCGCTCTGATTCAAGTCGGCAAAAAGCAACAGAGAATAAAGTTTAAATATTTAACAGGAGACGCTGAGAGAAGAGAAACACATGCAGCAGCTGTTCAGCAGCGGTCCTGCCTGAGTTTACCAGCTAACCTAAAGCTAAAGAAGCTTAGCTTAGCTTAGCTTAGCTTAGCACAACACACTCTGACTGCTCGCCGAGCGGTTCTATCTTTTTAGCGGACTGTGCAGGGAAGAGTTATCGTTTCTATCGTGTTTAACGTTGTGAAAGTTTTATCTGAAGGCAAACAATGTTTCCCTGAACCGCACAAAACAAATGGAGAATCAGAACTGGACTGGACTCTACATGGGATGACTCCGGTCTTCAGATGAGGTCTTCAGTCTCTGATCAACACCTACATGATGTGTTCACTGCTGCTGAGCTCAGCCTGCAGCAGAAACACTGACTGGAGGTCTGAGTTTGTTCTACGGAGCCAGAACATGATGACGCTCCGGTGGTGAAACAGTGGATCAACTCTTGTGAAGATACTGAAGGATCGTGTGAGTTCATCTGTCCGGGTGCGTTTGTTTTGTGGTTCTGAACCCAGCGAGTCTCGTGAGGGAGGTACTGCAGGGTCCCCACAAACCATCCATCTGGTACCAAGGACGTGAATCATCCTGATTATTTTGTGATTTTCATGGACAGAATCTGTAGCTGCAGCAAAGGAACGGTCCGGTTCTGACAAACAGCCTCTATGAAGAGCAGCAGCAGAGCAGAGCAGAACTTCAGCTAACTCTACAAAGCCAGAAGAAGTAGAAAGCTGATGGTCCTGAAGAACAAGCACAGGAAGTGCACAACCCATACCAAAATACTTTGGGTTTCTTAGAGGTTCTTACAGAACTTTAGAGCATCATGTAATCTAACATCAGATAGACTGGATCCAGTATGGGTCGGTCCCTCCGTCTCACTGCAGGTACAAGCCTTCATCTATCTATCTGAGCTCACTGGTCTGTTTGTGTCTCGTCCTCTACAGAAGTTCTCTTATGTCCTTCAGGACTCATATTGTCTTCACTGTCCTCCTGCAGGTTCTGCAGCCTGACGGTGTGCAGCGAGGGACAAACAAGACAGAGAGACGCTTCAGCTCATCATGTCAGAGAGCAGGTGGAGCAGAGAGCTACAGACTGTCAGGGTACGAGCATGGCTTGCTAATGTGAGCCTATAAGGGAAGCACCGAACCGGGCTGACAGAGCCTTCTCAGGTGCTGCCCCTCCGTCTGGACCTCCTCCCCACACATCAGAGGCTGTGCAGACCTCACTACCTTCAAAACACTCACCTTCTTAAAACTGTGTTTATTATTCTGCTTTTTAACCTGCAAAGTGTCTTTGTGTACCATGAAAAGTGCTATACAAAATACATGTAGGATTATTATTATTATTATTATTAATAATAATTATATACAAATACTTCATTACTGTCCTTCAGTACATGTCTCAGGTATCTGTCCTGTACCTGAGTATCTCTGTGACTTTCCCTCTCTACATCTGAACACAAACACATCACGCACAGCAGACGCAGCGAGACGACACAAAGACGTAAAAGACGTGAACAGACAGAGAGGGAGGCTGAATGGGGAGAAAAGGCGTTAGTGTCTCGTATCTGCAGAGAGTTTCTTATTTTCTCTCTTTGTTGCTGCTCGGGACGCTTTACCAACCCAACATGTGGCTATTTGACGTCCTGGGAATGAGACTCAACTATCAACTATCTTTGTGGTGCGTTCAGGAACAGCTGGGACAAATCCTGCTGACTCTACCTTTAACTTTAATAGTCTGTGAATTATATTAATATGACGTGAGCTTCAGTTAGCTTTGACCACAAATGTCCTTCAGAGGGAGACTTTTTACTCTGATACTCTGAGTACATGTCAGAGCCTGTACTCGATTACTTTTACTGGAGTAAACAAGCTGAATCAGTACTTCTACTTTTACCACAGTCTGTTTTTACACAAGTACCTGAACTTCTCCTGGAGGAAAGAAATATAATAATATACGAATAATAATAATACAAATATCTGACAAGAATCTGACTCAGCCACGTCACTTTCAGTCGACGCTGCAGGAGAAGCTACGAGCAGTTAGTACAGTAGCTGAGACGGCAGCAGGTCGGTGGGTCAGAACTTACTCTGGGTCGTCCTCATTCTCCTCCTCCAGGATGTTGGGCAGCCTGTCGGGAACAAACAGCAGGACAGTTACTGTGGTGAACTTCATACACACTGCAAACATAGATCTCATCGTGTCGTGAAAACTGAAGTTCATGTATTAACAGTTTGTGCTGCATTACCCCAGAGGACACTGGACTCTGAGGAGCTGACAGGGTTCTGACAGGGTTCTGACAGGACAGTATTTGTATAAATGAACATATGTTGTGTGTTCATGTCGCTTACTGCTCGTTGGACTCTGGCAGTGTTTCTATGACGATCTTGGCTGAATGCTCCACCTCCAGCTGTCGGACCGCCTCCTCTGCTGCCTTCCTGGCCATCTCCTCTGCCTCACGGGCCGCCTCCAGACGCTCCTGCTGCAGCCTGAGAGACACGGACCAACTCAGACACTCCACAAAATTCAAAATTACACCATTACATTGCAGATTTTATGTTAGCCGACAAGCCCTTCAGTCAATATCTCACTGACGCCTCGTTTCCACACAGTTCAGTTTTGGGTTGTAACGACGGACAGACGCTCCTCGTGTTCTACGTTAGGAAATACATTTATTTACGGACAGACGCTGATTGTCTTTGTTTTACATGCACATCGAGCATTACGGACAAAAACAGGACCAGTAATCGTGGCGTCCAGCTGTTTTGTGAAACAACGTACGAACCGCTGACGTCATGCATGCACTCTAGATGTCACACAGTCTGTCAGTTATCTAGTTTGCTTAACTTCCTGTGGTACACAGCATACGATCTGTCTGAAATCCACCACAACAGTTCAGTTTTTGGAAACACATCAGATCAGGGAGGTTCCTGTAGAGAGATCAGAGCTACTGTATGTGGAAACGAGACGTTGGTGCACCTGTGGGACCAAATGAACAGACAGAAAAACAATGACGAGGACAACAGAGTTCATTAGTCGCTAACCTTTCCTCCATGTGAGCTAACACTGCTTCTCCAGCCTCCTTCTTGATGCTGTCCATCAGTGATTGGTCCATCTGGGTTCCCGCATCTTCTGTCTGCAACCAATCACAGAGAGGGAGCTCACTCGAATTATGTTCACATGGAAGAATCTGTCACATAATATTATTTTATATACTCTATGTATATATATATTATTGTACCTTTTTAAAATATAACCGTACTGATGCTATTGGCTGCCTCTGTGCTGTGCCATGTAGCTAACATGGTAAAAGTGCCATCGTACCACCCTCACTACCATGGTGCCACCATAGTACCCTCGATGAACTCTGGTTAGCATTGTGAACAAGAACTGGATATAAACATGCTATAATTAGCATGTTAGCAAGCTATGAAGGTATTATGAGTGTTGAAGAGGTAGAGTCCACCTGAAACTCCCAAACCACGAGTCTTCATTCTAGCTATAATAGCTAACATTAGCTAACAACAGCTAACATTATCTAATGTCAGCTATAACAGCTAATGTTAGCTAACATTAGCTATAACAGCTAATGTTAGCTAATCTCAGCTTTCACAGATAAGGTTAGGTAACACCAGCTATGACAATCTATTGTGACCTGATGTCAGCTAATTTATTATATATAATAAATTATATATAAATTTAATTTTTAATGTCTTTCAGTTTCAGGTCCAATCTAAATCTAAATATGTCAGGTTTGGTTCTGAATGACAGGTTGTATTTCCTCTCACCTGTTGCATCAACACAACAGAACATGTTCTGATTTAATCGTGACACAATGAGCCTCTGAAGCTCCTTCAGACGTCCTGACAGTGAAGACTCACCTCCTCCTTCAACGGCTGCAGCTTCTCTTCTGACTCCTCCTTCACCTCCTGCTTGAGCTCCTTGTTCTTGTCCGGTTCCACGTCCTCCAGCACCAGGTCCGTGTTCTGCTGCACGATGCTAACTGAACACCACATGGCAGGAAGAGCACGGCTGAGGGTATTCTGTGTGTGTGTGTGTGTGTGTGTGTGTGTGTGTGATATTGTTCAGGCTCATTTTATTTTTTATCAAAGAATTAATGAATTCATCTGTTTTGAATCTACATTTTGTCTGTTTTGGACATTTAACGTCTATGTGATCGACTCATTGATTGATTGATGTCTTCTCTGCACTTTCAGGTTTACCGACCAACAAAACAAAAACACTCAACAAAGCAGAGTAATTTTTCTTCTTTATTTTCATGAACATGCAGAAAAATGCTTTTAGAGTTGCAGAGTCAGCTGCCTTTAGGTTTTCAGCACAGAAGCCGTAAAAAAGCAAAAGTTGAGTTCAGATCTGCGACTAAACTAACGTGAGTTGGTTCAATCATCGTCTCCTCCTGGTGATATAAAGTCAGGCTCAGTCATCGTCTCCTCCTGATGATATAAAGTCAGGCTCAGTCATCATCTCCTCCTGATGATATAAAGTCAGGCTCAGCCATCGTCTCCTCCTGATGATATAAAGTCAGGCTCAGCCATCGTCTCCTCCTGATGATATAAAGTCAGGCTCAGTCATCGTCTCCTCCTGATGATATAAAGTCAGGCTCAGCCATCGTCTCCTCCTGATGATATAAAGTCAGGCTCAGTCATCGTCTCCTCCTGATGATATAAAGTCAGGCTCAGTCATCGTCTCCTCCTGATGATATAAAGTCAGGCTCAGTCATCGTCTCCTCCTGATGAAATAAAGTCAGGCTCAGTCATCATCTCCTCCTGTTGATATAAAGTCAGGCTCAGTCATCGTCTCCTCCTGATGATATAAAGTCAGGCTCAGCCATCGTCTCCTCCTGATGATATAAAGTCAGGCTCAGTCATCATCTCCTCCTGATGATATAAAGTCTGTCTCTCTGCCTGTCTGTCTCTCTGTCCCTCTGTCTCTTTGTCTGTCTCTCTGTCTGTCTGTCTGCCTGTCTGTCTTCAGTCAGTCTCTGCTGTCAGTGTCAGTGTGAGCGACTCTCCCCAGCTCTTCCTTCTCCTTTTATTTCAAGGGGCTCTTGCCGCCTTTCCCCCCTGAAACAGAAGGAGAAGAGCAGCCCGGTTAGAGTCCGCCTCACCACCGACACCAGTACCTGCCAGTCAGTACACAGCTCAGAGAACCCATCAACCAATCAATCAGTTTATCAATGCATGTGTTTCTACAGATGCAGTTAGAGAGTAAGTTTAAACCACTGGAGGTCAGAAACAAGACGTTCACCTTCTGTAGAGACTTCAGTTAAAAACTAACCATCAGTGTTTGAACATCATGACCACCTGACTGTCATTGTTCAGCTGCTCCTTCACAGTGACATGAACCAACACGTCACGTCTGTAGCATCTGTTTATATCGTATATATTATCTGTATATGTACAGAAGGAGTCCCTCTGATGCCCAGAGATCAGTGCTGGTGATCAGTGCTGGTGATCAGTGCTGAAGATCAATGCTGATGATCAGTGCTGGTGATCAGCGCTGGTGATCAGCGCTGGTGATCAGCGCTGATGATCAGCGCTGGTGATCAGCGCTGATGATCAGTGCTGGTGATCAGCGCTGGTGATCAGCACTGATCATCAGCGCTGATGATCAGCGCTGATGATCAGCGCTGGTGATCAGTGCTGGTGATCAGTGCTGGTGATCAGTGATGTTCATGTGTCAGTGGAGCTGTGGCCGGTCGTACTTACTGCTCTGCACCTCGTCACCGGCGGCGTCCTGCAGGAGGAGGACAGATGTACCGACATGTTCAGTGATGACCTGTGTTGATGTTATAATATATGAGAGATGAATTACAGCAGCTCACCTGCTTCTGCACAGGCTGAGGCAACATGCGGCCAATCTCATTGAAGATCCAGCCGACCACACTGTCAACACACACAGCAGGTGTTAACCCAAACACAACTCGTGCTCTGAAACACTCACACATCTGAGCACAGTGTCACACCAACCAACAGTCAGTGTATCAGACATGACGCTGGCTGCCTGTGTGCTGTGTGATGGACGTGTTTCCACCTACTTGGGCTGCGGCTCTGTTTCCTTTGACGACCTGCAAATACAACAAAAGACAAAAGTGTCTAACTGAAGTCACTTTGCTCAGGATGAGTTTGTCTCCTGAGTGTGTCTCTGTTTGTTAGCTCCCTCTACTGTGAGGCTTCAGCTCAGTGGCTCAGGAAGTAATCAGATACTTTACTTTGATAAAAGTCCTGAATTCAAAATGTTTGTGAAAGTATGGAGGTAAAATGAGGAACAATAACTTCAAGTATTAAAAGTAGTGAGTGCAGGAAAGTGTCCCTGCAGACTGACTGTCGTTTCTTCTCTCTGATGTCATTAACGTAAAGCAGGATTTTACTGTTGAGCTCATTTCTAACTGACTGATGATTATTTTCTGTTCGTTACAAACATTAACTCTGAGCCCAAAGTGACACCTTCAACATTAAAATGGTTAAAATAGTTCAGTTTCCTTTAAATCAGCTGCTTCTTGTTGAATGTTGCTGGATAGTAGAATTTATTACTGACATCATGTTTTATTAACTGTTGGAGGAAACATAAATCTAAAGTTCATTAATAGCATTGTGAAAGAGTCCAGTCTCCTTTAAATAACTAAATAACTCGTCCCTCTCATCTCTCAGACTACATCTCAACATCTCCCCTCTGGAAGTATAATAACTGATCTTACTTCTCAGTGTCAGCAGCTGGTTTTGGTGCCGGAGGAGGTTCTGGTGCTGGAGCCGCTGCTGTTTAAAGAAGCAGGAGACAGTTAGAAATGTTTGTTCTGTCACACCAGAACATCAGCGTGATGATCTGAGGCCCACACGGAGCTGAAGGTACCTTTAGATGAAGCAGGAGCGTCTGTCTTTGAGTGGATCTCCGGCTGAGGAACCACCTTCTCTATTCCCTGTTTGATCCAGTCGATCACACTGACAGACACACAAACACACATCGCTTCAGACATCCACATGCAGGCAGGTTTTCTTCCATCGCACTGACATTAATGATTTATCACACCTGGGCTGAAGAGGTTTGTTGTCCGTCTTGTCCTCTCGCTCTGGTTCCACCTTCACAGCGCTCACCTGAGGCTCTGCAGCTGAAAAACAGACCAGCCTCTTATTTAACGCCTGATCTGAGTCTCTGGATCTTTGTGTGACACTAATATTCACATCTCAGATCCTCACCTGGTGCAGCTGGTGCAGGTGGTGCAGGTGGTGCGGCTGGTGCAGGTGGAGGAGCTGGTGGAGCTGGTGGAGCTGGTGTTGGCTGCACCTGAGGAGAAACAAACACATGAGGTCACGTGCATGGATGCAGGAACTAGTGGTGCTGAGGGGGCTGTAGCACCTCAGAAACAAGACTATAACACACCGAAGTCAAGAAAAGGCCCAAATAAATAACGATATGTCACTGAAAGTGTTTCACAGAGATGAAAAAGTTTCTCTGAACTCAACAACTCACTAAATTGAACGTTTTTTTAAGGGAGTCTGGCGAATTTCTCTTCCTCTTCATCTCTTTGCTGTTGTTGACTTGAGCTGATCAAGTCAACATGAATGTCACGCATCATTTACAATGACGTCATCATATAGACTGACCCGTCAGCGCCGTCACCTGTGACGGACCTCCTGCGTCACATGACCAGCAGACGGGACGGTGACAGGTTTTTTTTTTTTTAACACCTCAGTTCTTGTTCAGGTGTTCATGTATTAATTAGTGAGATTTAGAAGTGCTGGTTGTTGGATTTTGTTATTTGGTTTATATTCGTGATATTTAGCTATTTCCTGGCTTAATGCTAAGCTAAGCTAACTGGCTGCTAGCTGTAGGTTGATGGGAACATCAACACTTAGAAAGTAAATTAGGAAACTTTTCCTTTGATGTCCACACAGTACAGTCCTACAACACCCTCCAAAAATAATTTATTTTATTTATTTATTACATGTAAATGTTATAACTAACTAATCTACTAGATATGTTTTACTTTTATCAAATAATATCTGATTTATAAACACATGAGGTTGATGTAGAAGTGTGAATTAATTCAAATAGAAAGTCGGGCTGGATCTTTATATCTGCGGCTGGACGTCCTGCAGCGGCTGGACGTCCTGCAGCGGCTGGACGTCCTGCAGCGGCTGGACGTCCTGCAGCGGCTGGACGTCCTGCAGCGGCTGGACGTCCTGCAGCGGCTGGACGTCCTGCTGCTCGTGTACCTCAGCAGGCTGATCGGCTCCTGATGGCTCTTTGCTCTTCAGTTCAGGCTTCGGAACAACTTTCTCCAAACCCTGAGCGATCCAGGCGATCATCCCTTTCCTGGTAGAAAAACAGAAGAACAGAAGAGAGTGATGTCTGAACGCTGGAGGACACATCAGCTGCTCAGACCGGAGATCAGGTCGAACCTCTGAGAACAAATATGATGAGGATCATGTGACCAAATGAAGCAGATGAATCTGAAAGTGATTATTTATAAAGGCAGGAAGTTTTAATTGAATGTCTATAATTCTGGTCTGCAGGGTCACATTATGAGTTATATTAGGATGGAAAGAAAAATGATCATCTCCTCAGGTGAAGTTGAATCTATCAGGCCTGACTCCAGGAAGTTCACTATTTAGTCATGATCAGGCGGATGTGGTTTCAAAGCAGGAGAGAGTCCTAAAACCTAGAAATCATTCAGCATGTTAGCATGTTAGCACGTTAGCACTTCCGGTTCCCTCGTCTCAATGTCTGTGAGAGTTTTTACAGGTGAAATAAGGTGTGTTACAGGCTGAACATAAAGACGGTTAGCGGTTGCTAACAAGTGTCTGAATGAGACTACAGAGGTTGTCGGGGACATTAAACGTCCTCACAGCGAACACGGAGACTCGTCTCCTCACTAGTCCGTCTTTACAGGCCCACTTTAGTTACACACTGTTCTCACTCTGACTTTACAAGTTGTACATTGATCAGTTTATATAAACCTGGATAGTAATTGTGCAGTAAGACGCTCAGTGGTGGAGACGTTTAAGTCATGTGACCATGATGTCGTCTGTTTGTAGCCTAGCGTTAGCTTCTTACTGCTACACATTTAATTTACGTTCATCTGTGGAGATTATCTGGATGAACAGAACCTGAAGGATCATAAACTTCAGATTATTTTCTGTCATAATCTAAATAAATCTCACAGGATTTTGTGGAGGGAACCAGAGATGCTAACTTCAGTTAGCTACAATAATACATACTCCGCAGCTCTCTATTTGGCAAGCTTTATGCTGATGTGTGTATGAAGCAGCTCACTATTTAGCATTTTGCCTGATGTGGCAGCTGTGGCTCAGAGGTAGAGCCAGCGACTTGTTATCAGAAGGTCGCTGGTTCAATTCCCCTGGTCTGCATGTTGAAGTGTCCTTGGGCAAGAGACTGAACCCCAAACTGCTCCTGATGTGCTGGTCGGCACCGTGCATGGCAGCTACTGACATCAGTGTATGAATTACTGTAAGTCGCTTTGGACAAAAGCGTCTGTAAATGTAATGTGTGTTTAAAGCAGCTCACTATTTAGCACTTTGCCTGTTGACATGTGTATAAAGCAGCTCAGTATTTGGCAGGAGGTGGTCTCCTGTCTTTACTCACTCGTCTTCAGGTTTGCTGTCGTCCACAGGAGGAGGACATCGATCAACACACAGAATATTTGAATTGTTATCAAGTTGTCTTCTGTCAGTGGACCATCACACAGATATCAGAACCAGTCAGAACCAGTCAGAACAGGCTGGTATCAGAGCACTGACACAGGAGCAACACGAGTCTGGGTTCAGTCAAAGACTTGAGATCTGACTTGTTGTCTATCATCACTGTCCAGTGGTTCAGGTCCGAGTCAAGTCTCAAAGCTTAGTGAACCAAGTCTCAGTTCTATCAGAACAAGTCCGAGTCAAGTCACGAGTCTCTCTCTCTCTCTCTCTCACACACACACACACACACACACACACACACACACACACACACACACACACACACAGTAGTTACCTGGGTGCTGGACTCTCCTCCTGGTGGTCGGTGGTGATAAAAGAAGCAGAAACATGGTAACTATCATCGTACAGGAGACCTGACTGAGTCTCAGCTGTAGAACCTGACCCGGGTCAGCGGGTCTGATCTCACCTTGGTGGTCGAGCTGGATCGACTCAGCTTCGGTGAGACTGGTTGAGGCAGAGCGCCGCTGATCCACAGCAACACACCGGGCTGAGAGCCAGCAGCCGGGCTGAACACACACAACAGTTTAACTGTGAACTTTTATATTTAATGTTTCTTTGTACGGAGACACTTGAGGTCCAAACGTCTGAGACCACGAGCCAGAATTATTATTGATGATGAAATCAGTTTAACAGTTTGAGTGAAAAGTTGAGTCTTTGTCCATGAATGTCAGAATATCTCAGCAGCACTCGAGGACTCGTGGACTCGAGGACGACTTGTGCTGAGTCATTTCCAGTCACTTCTGTTGACACGCATGTTAAACAGTGCAGCACATACACACAATATAATAATATGGCTGCACTGAGGTTTGTATTTAAGCCTCTAACTCTGTTCATCAACATCCTGTCTTATTTCACTTTGGTTCTCATCACATGTTGAGTCAGTAAAACTCACCCGTTCTCCTCTGATGCCTGGGCTTCCTGCTTGGGTTTGTCAGCTTGCGGTGCTGTCAATAAACAGTGATATGTGTGTTAGTGTGAAGAACAGAACCAGAACAGAACCACGTGTGTTCACCGAGCGAGCGATCTCACCTTCAGCTGTGCACTCATCTTGAAATTTCACTTTCTTCTCCTGTTGAAAAGACAAAATAACGTCGTCTTACATCCACTAAGAATAATACAGAATCATTTATTAATGTAAAACACATGTTACATATATCAATATTTAAAAACCCTTATTTCTAAACTCAGTAAAGTCACTATAACATTTTACAGTAACATGTTACATGTTATAGTAACATGCTACTATAACATGTTACTATAACATGTTACTGTAACATGTTATAGTAACATGTGTGGTGTTTAGTGAAGAAAATGTCAGAATATCTAAAATGTTTAACGTGAAAACATTTTTCTTCAGCGGAGTTTTGACATCAGCAGCTGTACAACTGAAAATAACAAAAGCTCTGATCTGATGTTTCATGTTGAATCCAAAAAAAGGCGTGGTTCACCTGGGCAGGGGGCGGGGCTACTGCAGGGGCAGGGGGCGGGGCAGCGGCCGGTTTCTCCTCCTTCTGCTCATCGAGTTTTTTGGTCGGGGGCTCAGGCGGCTGGGGAACGACTTTAACCACCCAGCTCAACATCCTGCAAGAACAGACACACAAACTGAGACGTCACTGAACTGAAGATAGATCCAATAGTAAAAACTATTTTTTGGTAAAACAAAGACGCCACACGGGCCACTGATGACTTTCACGAGTAAACTCATCTGCTGTTGAAGACCTCATAAGACTGAAGGCTCCAGTACAGCCTTGTGTTGGACACTTTTGTTGACCCTGAATCAAATATTTCAGGTTTCCATCAAATGAAAATAAATCCACAAACAGGCAGAAACATTGTGGACAACGTCTCAGGTGAGGACGTACGTCTGTTGTGTCTTTAAAATAAAATCCTGTGTGTTTGAACAGTCGAGTTGATGAGATTTAATATCAAAATAAAACTGATAAGTTCTTGGACTAATAGAAAACAAAGCTAATTATCTTGTTTCTGTAGCATTTACAACTGACCCGCTTCACCTAATGGTGTTTAGCTCACGTCTGGCTGAGTGTCAGCCTCAATTAAACTGACTGATCATGACCCTAATCCACCTCAGGAGGTCTGGCGGCTCCGTCACTGCAGAACAGTTCATCCTTTAATACTGGTTCAAGTCTGTCACTTGCACTTTCTAGTTAGCTTTCAGTCGATACTCATCAGCCGGATAACCAGTCGGTTAGTTAATGATCAGCCTGTTTGTAACACGTCATTCAGGTAAACAGTTGGGTGTTAATGATGAACTCAGGTAATTAGACAAGTCTGTCATCGAAAGGTAAACAGCCAGGTAGACAAATGAGCTAATGAGATGGGTAGTCACAAAATTCAAATGGGTTGACCAGCCAATCAGCAGGCTGATCAGTCAGACAGGTAACGCTGCAATATGTAAGAATTTTAGTTTAAAGTGTTAAAAATGAACCAAAATGATCAACTGTGAAGACGTGAGCGTCAAAGACGTCTTTGTATCATGCTGCAGAGATAGCTACCGAATTAGCATGCTAACCCGCTAGCTCTGTGCCTAAAAACCTCAATCCAAAACTCCTGTGTAAGCGTCGCAAACACCAACACTCCCCCAATAGTCCGGCTAGCTGCGCTGCTAACTGAGCTAACAGTAGCTACAGGTCTGGAACAGAACACAGTTAGCAGCGATGACTGGTTTCTCTGGTGATACGCTGCCCCTGTTTATGACAGTATGAATTCTTACATACTGCACCTTTAACTAGCTGGACAATAAGCTAACCTGTTAGCTAGCTAGTTAGCATTTTGCCAGCTAGCTGGTTAGTGAATTAGCCAGGAGGCCATTTATCCAGGTAACCAGTTAGCCAGCCGGCAGTTAACCTGATCGCTCCATAGAGACTCTCAGTATATCGATCAATTAAATGGGTCCAGTTTGGTTGTGCTGAGTGTCGACAAACTCAGTTCTGTTCCAGTGCTGGAGGCCAAATGTGAGCCGGTGCTGGTCCATATGGCTTCAGATTTTAGCTCAGAATGACGTCAAGTTTGTCAGAATTAAATGCGGCAGTTATTATTGATTGATATGTTAAAATTTGTACATGTCATTGACACAAGACTGACGTTTGTGCAACACGTGTCATATCACATTCACATTACATGTTTATGACCTGACCTTCATCACAGGAGATGGACGGGATGGTGGTGCAGTTACAGCGAGGCAAGATGGCTGCCAGGCCAGTTTGTTTAGAGGTGTGAAAGCACAGGATCATTTTAGCAAGACGTCGTGTTTGTGGCGTCAAAAACAGGAAACTGAAGATAAAACGTGATCTTCTAACCCTAACTGAGCGTGTTTGTGCCTAAATCTAACCGGACCACAAGCACAACGTCACTGCATAAAACTAAACCTAAAGAAACGAACGACTGCAACTTAACGAAATATAAAGTTTCTACAGATTTTGCAGAAACGTACATTGTGAACATTTATTCTGGTGGTCGGGTTGAGTTTGCAGCACTTTGGTCACCTGTGACTTGGACCGTCATCTCTCATCACACGTGTCATCAATTTTATTTATACAGACAGGAATCACAAATCATATCTTTGCCTCAAAGGGGTTTAAAATCTGCACAACATACAGCAGCTCCTATCGTTACAGCTTTGATTCAGATTAGAAAAAAACTAACTGAGCTTGTGATTGGTCGTTATTATTTGGGTTTCCTGTAGCTCGGAATTAAATAAACGCTTCTATTAAACCCAAAACTGGAGACACTTGGGTGGATTATCAGATGATATTAATGCTGCAGATCGTCTGTAGATCATCAGAAAAACATCACAAACATTTGAAATGAAGCGTTTTATGGACTCTGGGCTGTAAACACTGCGGCTGAGTCAGAACTTCTTACAGTCGTTTGTTTTAACTTCATGGGAACGCTTAAAAAAACCTGCTGCGTCACAGGATCATTCTTAAGACTGAAATATAATTTACGTTTGTTTTAATTTGTATCTGACCTCTCCTGCTCTGCCACATCTTCTGGTTAGTCCATCTGTTCAAACTCATTAATTAATCAAATTTAACTAAAAACATGGCAAATTACATCTTCAGTTATTATTTGTACTTTAATCTCTGTTTCTAAAAACTGACATTAAATTCCCCAAAACACAACCAACAATCACGTTTCACGAAAACCAAGCGAAACAGTGTAAAAAACCCCAAAAACTGAAACTAGTCCTCTGAACTCTGCAGCATTTCCACAGCTAACAGCAGCACATGAAGCTGGACTTCGGGATGCAGCGTGGGGGCAGGTGTGGGTGTGGTCTGAGTGCTGGTGGTCTCTTGTCCTACCTGAGTTGTTCAGTCAGGGTCCAGCAGCATCCCACAGAGCTGCGCTGAAGAAGCTGTGAAGACCTGCAGGGATCTGAACACTGTGGGAGGATTATGGAGGAGCTCTGCTAACAGGATTACTGAGGATATGAAGGGCAGAGCGAGACAGAGGAGGGTGGGACGGGGGCTCAGATTAGACTCTCAAACCCTGAAACATGAAGGGAACCACAGGATAACAGAACTACGGGTCACAAAAGTACTGATGGGTCATCTTAGAAGAGAGAAAACCAGAGGATCAACAGAAACACTGAAGACGTCCTCCTCTATCGCTCCAGACGAACAGTAATAATTTCATCAGAACAGCTTCAGTCCTCGAGCGCCCAGGAAGAGCGCCGGGCGTCCAACCGACACTCGTAGTGGCCAAACTGTGCAATTACATCGTCATGTGAAGCAGAAAGACTTTTTCCCATAAGCTTACATTGAGAAAGAAGTGCTACATGGAGCGTCACAACCCCCGAGACATGACTCGTCTCATAAGTCCAAAAACATTCGGAAAGTCTAGATGGGACACACCATTAAATTATTAAACTCTATTTAAGTTAGCCGGGCGCTAAACTGTGAATTAGCGGGCTCAGTCGATGGAGGTCTCTAATGTGCACACAACACAGAAGATCTGGGTCATTATAGAGCTGGAAAGTTGATCTTTTTTGGCTTCATGCTTCACTGAGCAGCTTTCATTAACCGGGCTCTGCCTCCAACACTGGGTCCAGATGTTAATGTAATGTCCTTGTATTGAGCCTGTGAGTCTCTGAAGTCCACTACAGAGGGATGAACACCATTCTTCCAAAAGATATTCCCTCATGTGGTGTTTGGATGATGGTGGTGAGGTCCAGTCAGCGCTGGAGAAAAGTCTGATTCTCCTTCTGGTTCTGAAGCTGAGCTGTTAACTCCTGGAGTCTAACTTCTGCACTTCTTCTGTACTTTAGATCCTCTTTATCTCATCTGTTTTCCCATGTGTGGTTTGTGATGATACATCTTGTGTGAGGCCTGTTAAGGGAAAGAACGACGGCCTCGCTGTGATCCTGCCGGGTCCTGCTGAGGGAGGAGCAGCAGTCGTTTGAGTTCGAGGGATCTGAAGAGCCGAGTGTTGTTTTAATGTAGAGATTGGATTAAAGCTTCAGTCCTGATGGTGTGACTGAAGACTGACGAGGCTCAACAGCTGCAACTTTATTTGTTTTGCACAAGTCAATCTAAAGCCCTTTAATGAGAGGGAGCAGTAAACCTCATCCTGACTGGTTCATGCTCTGACTCTCTCATCATCACCTGCAGTAAAGAGAATAATGTCTCTTTAGTTTTGACACATTTTCTGATACGTGGATGTTTTTTTACGTCGCAGCAGTTTTGAACGTGTGTCTTGTTTGCGGTGTTGGTGCCAGCCGCTCAGCTGGGAACATATTGCAGCAGCTCCAGGTTAAAGCTGTTAATGTGGCCCGAGGAGGATTATCTGCTAACGGGGTTAAGTCCAGCGTCAGCGAAACAGAGGATTGGAGCTCAGGTGCTCCGGCTACCTGAGCCAGATCTCAGACCTGAGAACACCTGAGAGCAGGTTTGTATCCTGATCACTTGTTTTAACTTGACTTCACTTTATTTTAGTTTTCTGTTCAAGCAAGTACTGAGCGAAACTGATGGATTTGAAAATAATATTCTGACAAAGATTCTGGGATTAAAAAGTGATAAAAATAATTTAGTTAGACAATTTACAGTGTTGACTATCAGATATCCTTACTGAGGTGCTTTAACTGATACAGTACTAATACCACAAAAATACTGCGATGTAACTACTAACATTACTGTGAATACACACTGCTACAAGTAAAAGTCCTGCATTAAAAACAGTAGCAATAATAGAAGAATGTAAGTGTAAACTATTTTGTAATACAAAAAATATGTACACTAAAATAATTAAAAGAAAATCATAATTCATTTTCTGAATGATTTATCAACTAATCATTTCAGCTGTACGTTGATAAATTGTATCTTAAAAGTAACTTGTAACTAAAGCTGTCAGACAAATGTAATGGAGTAAGAAGTATTTGTCTCAGAGAAGTATGAAGTTACATAAAATGGAAACACTCAAGTACAAGTACCTCACATGTAGCGCTGACATAGGCAAGTTTATTTGTAAAGCACAATTCAGACACAAGGCAGCTCAAAGTGCTTTACAGGCGCATACAATTACAGTAAAAACATTTAAAATACATTAAAACAAAACATTAAAACAAGTTGAGAAATAGGAAAGTAGGCTAAAATAGAATAGATTTCCCACGCCAGCTTCCTGGTTTTTTGCTAAATTTACCTCCCATTGTTCTACTTGTCACTCGTCCCAGTGCACTTTATATTTATCCTTAAGACCCGGTCGTCACCGTGAATTCAGTTTGTTTACGCTACAAATTCGGAAAGAGCAGCCAACCCCAGAAATCCAGCCAAAATTACTATTCACAGTAATAGCAAACAAAAGTCACAGAGAAAATAAAAGTTACAGTGCAGTTCAAAGCCTTAACATTGCTTCGGTGAAAGGCAGTGGCAAACAGAAAGGTCTTACTATACGAAAGCTGCAGTAAACAGTAATGTTTTCAGCCCTGATTTAAATGAGCTGACAGTTTGTGCACACCTCAGGTGTTCAGGGAGTTTGTTCCACTGGTGAGGACCATGGAAGCTAATACAGTACATATAGTACAGTACTCGAGTAAATGTACTCTCACCTGTACCTTTTTGTTTCCTTCTCTTCTACAGATTGTAAACTGAGGATCTGAAGTAGTCAAGACCAGAATGTAATTATTTAAATATAAATAAATATAAAATAAATATATATTTTTTACTTTATTAAATGTTTCTGGTTTATTTAGTTCATAACTGTCACTTCATGGTCGAGGTGATTAGTGGATCTGAGGTCCAATGAGCTCCCACTGCCCTCCTGTGGAGAAGCTGTTAACTGCAGCAACAGTGTGTGTGTGTGTGTGTGTGTGTGTGTGTGTCTGTGTGTGTCTGTCAGTCAGTGTGACTAAACTCTCTGTCTCTTACTGAGTCAAATGAATATCAAGTGAACAAAACAGACTCTGTGTTAAAGTAACTGGTCAACAGAAACACCTGTTTCACTGCTTCCTGTCTGTCAACACAACAAATATTGTGATCTAAATATCTCAGCGTGGCTCAATCTGAATCCTTTCATAAAGACAGTAATCATTTAAAAGTCTCATCTCATCTCATCTCTCATCTCATTTTCTTTCCGCTATTTCCCTATTGGGGTCGCGGGATGTTGCCGCTTTTATCCCCCCTTTCAGGGGGTTGCGGGGCTACTGGGGCCAAATCCAGCACTCACCGGGCGAAGGCCAGGGCACACCCCTGGACGAGACGCCAGTTCATCCAGGGCCCTCTGATGGCAGCGGCTGCCTTGCAGCTTGCAAGGTGCCAACTGCACATCAGGAGCAGTTTAGGGGTTCAGCATCTTGCTCAAGGATGCTTCGGCATGTAGCTCAGTTCCGCCCAGGGGAGCTGGGGTTCGAACCAGCAACCTTCTGGCTGCTGGTCACCTGCTCTACCCACTGAGCTACAGCCGCCCTCATTTAAAAGTAGTTATGTTAAATAAACGTTTGTAAGATGCTTTTGGATCGAGGCTGGACACAAAACAAACAGAACATGAAGATACTGGAGCCCAAATAAATGTGATGATATTATCAAGTTAATATATTTTGAGGTAAAATTTCCTCTTGACAAGTTTCAGAAAATGATGAACCTTTAATATAAATAATGATATAATAGAGAACACTACAGTTCAGGCAGTGCTGGCGCTGGTTCTGATGGACTACAGCCCCTCCAACAACCAGTGTATCAGATTACATTTCCAGCAGTGAATCAATACTTTGGACTGAAACACTGAGTCACATGTGAACCAATCAGCATTCAGCAGAGGTCTGACAAAGCTCCGCCCTCATCCAATATACATGAGACTAACCAGGAAACAGTTTGTCGGTGTGTGTGTGTGTGTGTGTGTGTGTGTGTGTCTTTAATACAGAACCACAAACAGACGATCAGATTCACCTTCAGACTGAACTAACAACGTCCTCTGAGTGAGTTCATCTACAGGATAGAGGAGGAGGAAACTACAACACTGCAGACGCTCCACACACTGAAGGTGAGTCCGACCAGAACCAGAACTGAAAGTAAACTTCAGTGAAGTGAAGGAGGAAGTGGAGCTGTGACTGACTGTACTGTCTGCTGTGTTCCCAGCGTCAGCCAGAGACAAAATGGCTTCCAGGTTAGAGGAGGATCTCTGCTGTCCTGTCTGCCTCGACATCTTTAAAGATCCTGTCATCCTGTCATGTAGCCACAGCTTCTGTAAAGACTGTCTGCAGAGCTGCTGGGCAGAGAAAGAAATCAGAGAGTGTCCAGTTTGTAAGAGATCTTCAAAGGACAAACTACCTCCTAACTTGGCTTTAAAGAACCTGTGTGAGACCTTCTTACAGGAGAGAGACCAGAGAGCTTCAGAGGATCTCTGCAGTCGGCACTCTGAGAAACTCAAACTCTTCTGTCTGGACCATCAGCAGCTGGTGTGTCTCGTCTGCAGAGACTCAGAACAACACACCAACCACAGGTTCAGACCCATCGATGAAGCTGCACGACAACACAAGAAGAAACTTCAGGAAACTCTGGAGCCTTTAAAGAAGAAGTTAAAGGTTTTTGAAGAAGTTAAAGTGAAGTTTGATCAGACAGCAGAACACATGAAGGTCCAGGCCCGACACACAGAGAGGCAGATTAAGGAGCAGTTTAAGAAGCTGCACCAGTTTCTAGAAGAGGAAGAGGAGGCCAGGATGGCTGCACTGAGGGAGGAAGAGGAGCAGAAGAGTCAGATGATGAAGGAGAAGATGGAGGCTCTGAGCAGAGAGATAGCAGCTCTTTCACACACAGTCAGAGCCACAGAGGAGGAGCTGAGAGCTGAAGACGTCTCATTCCTGCACAACTACAAGGCTGCAGTGAAAAGAGTCCAGCAGCGCCCCCTGCTGGAGGATCCACAGCTGCCCTCAGGAACTCTGATAGACCAGGCCAAACACCTGGGCAACCTGAGCTTCAACATCTGGAACAAGATGAAGGACATGGTCTCCTACACACCTGTGGTTCTGGACCCAAACACTGCTCATCCAAAACGCATCCTGTCTGAAGATCTGAGCAGTGTGAGACGAGGAGTGAGACAGCAGCTTCCTGATAATCCAGAGAGGTTTGATTATTGCTGCTTTGTCCTGGGCTCTGAGGGCTTTAACTCAGGGACTCACAGCTGGGACGTCGAGGTTGGAGACAGTTCAGACTGGGTACTGGGTGTGTTAGCAGAGTCTGCTCAGAGGAAGGGTTACATACAGTCTGGATTCTGGGTAATAATGTTATATAAAGGTGAATACTTTGTGGGGTCGCCATCAGACCCAGACACTGTTCTCGTAGTGCAGAAGAAGCTCCAGAGGATCAGAGTGAATCTGGACTGGAACAGAGGAGAGCTGTCGTTCTCTGATCCTGATACTAACACACACCTACACACCATCACACACACTTCCACTGAGAGGATGTTTCCAGTCATTAGCACTGGGGATCAACTCCCACTGAAGATATTACCCCTGAAGGTGTGTGTGACAGTGGAGCAGAGCAGTTAAAGAAGTGTTTCGTCTCTGGAAAGACGTCCTTAAATAAAAATGTCTCTCTCTGCAGCAGAAAGACAAATACTTTTGAAATTGATGCTACATGAGCAGAGAAAACAGAGTAAAGGGGCTGTGGTGTTCACTTCTACTCAAAAGGTAGAAGAACTACAACACCCAGAGTGTGTGATACTATTGGCTGACAAACCTCGTTAGAAGCTGAACCGACAGAGATAAACAGAACAATTAATTTGGACCATTTATTCACAATCATAATAATGTTTTTAAGGAATCAAGAGACTTTTGTTCTGCACCGTTCTACGAGCTCTGTAGATGTTTTATTTTAAAAATGATTTGTCAACATAAAAATGTCGTCAACATGTTGTTTAAATTAAAAATCACAGAATTCAACACATTAAGCTGCAGCTGCTCCTCCTGCTGTCTCATTATTAACAATACACATGTTGATTTTTCTGTTGTTTTTTGTTTGACAGTTTGCTTTGTGTTTCTATTATCAAGCTTTTCATGAGACTGTGTATGTGTGTGTGTATGTGTGTGTGTGTGTGTGTGTGTGTGTGGAAGTCCCCTGTTGGCAATTCCTTTAAAAAAATGCACATTTGAAGTAATATTTTAGTAAAAGACGTTAAAAGAAGCTTTTCTATTCTATTTTTGTTTTTTCAAACTGACCAGAAACAGGTCCCTGCTTAGGTAGTGTAGGAATGTAGTGCCCGGTTGGTGATATTGATGTGTATGTGTGTGTGTATTTGTGTGTGTGTGAGGATGGGCACAAATACACATCAATTAATAACTGCATGTTTTGTTGTTCAGATCCAAAAACTTGTTTTCAAATTCTAGTCCAGATTATAAAGTTTACAAACAATAAATCAAAGTTTTTTGTTACATCTATGAAATGCTTGTAATAAAATGAATCTATTGAATGATCCAAAATACTGTAAATGTACCTTTTTTCCCCCTTTGATGTAATAAAGTCACAATGATTGTGATTCTGTGTGTTTTCAGTCTCCATCAGTTGAACTGTCAGTCGTCTGTTTAGTGAGAGGACGGTGGACGTCTCAGTTTGGGTTTATGTGATGTTGTTGACTGAAGAACTGAATCTCTCTCTGCTGTTTCTCCCTTCAGAAAAGGTCAAAACTTCAAATATAAATATGAGAGAACAAGTAAAATAAGCAAACAATGAATAAAGACAACAGAAGGAATGAAAACAGAAACATAAATGAAGTGACAGTGAGGTCCAGACATGTTTGAAAGCTGCCTGGATGTGATGAGTTGTGCAGCCTGCAGGAGGCAGCAAACATCAGCTCTGGTCACATTTACAGCTCAGAATGATCTGTTAGACAACTTGTTGATAGTTTGTGTTGAGAGATGCAACAAGGATCAAAGTCAGAGTCTATTTTTGTTTTTTCAAAATGACCAGAAACAGGTCCCCTCTTAGATAGTGGAGAAATGCAGTGCCCTGTTGGTAATATTGACGTGAATTTGTGTGTTTCATAAATCAGCTCTTTCTTCACATATCTCTGATGATACACAGCTTTTGATTGTGTTACCGTGGCAACACAAGGTGTGTGTGTGTGTGTCAGTCCAACACACCTCTGAGAGTCCAGCTCACATTCCTGTGGGTTACACCACTTTACAGCCCTGCTCACCCTCTTCATCAGAGATAATCAATACCTGCGACACACACACACACACACACACACACACACACACACACACACCCCTGCTGTGGTTATCTGTGCAGCTCATAAAGGATCGTTTATGTTTTAAGAGCTCAGTATTGGACCTTTGACTCAGCCTGAGACGACTTTATACATGAATGTTCAGGTGGTAACGAACTTCGTCTTCACACAGCTGATGTGCTGAAATGTGTGAAATAAGGTGTGTGGTTACCACCGGCTGAACATATTCACACGTTTTATTCATCATTAAATGTCCACAGTTTAATTATAAAGCTCTTCATGTGTTAAAAACTGTTAGCGGTTGCTAACAAGTGTCTGAATGAGACTACAGAGGTTGTCGGGGACATTAAACGTCCTCACAGCGAACACGGAGACTCGTCTCCTCACTAGTCCGTCTTTACAGGCCCACTTTAGTTACACACTGTTCTCACTCTGACTTTACAACTTGTACATTGATCAGTTTATAGAAACCTGGATAGTAATTGTGCAGTAAGACGCTCAGTGGTGGAGACGTTTGAGTCATGTGAGCGTGATGTCGTCTGTTTGTAGCCTAGCATCAGCTTTTTACTGCTACACATTTAATTTACACTTCAAACATCACAGAGTGGAGTTCATCTGTGGAGATTATCTGCTGAACAGAACCTGGACGGATCATAAGGTTCACAAAAGGAGCATATTTGAACTGTATTTTGGATTATTACAGAAAATAATCTCTGTGACAAACACAAGTTTATGATGCTGTGATTAAACGCTGTGATGTGAATTTCTTTTTCAAAATATCAACAAACTCACAGACTTTGAGACAAAGGAAGAGTTTAGACTAACGTACCCAACATTCAAGAAAACAACCTGTATGATTATGATTGAGATAAAACCCTGCACCCTGTGACAATTTAATGATGACACATCCAGATTGTACTGCCTGTTAGAGATAAACACTGTGTCATACAGTGTCATTGGCCAGATACTAAAGATGATCTCTCTATATGATTAAATTGAACCGCTGTCCCCTTTAATCTCATGAATGATTTCACTGCCTCCATTTTCTTCCCAGCAGACGAAGAAATGAAAAAAAGTCAAGGAATCCTTGAAAAATGAAAAGTTGCAGAGCTGGCACATCGTAACAATCAGCACGATCAGGCTCTCAGCATATCTTTAAAAGTGAGTGGAGTCTGTTCCTGCTGCTGGCGGAGGCACCAACAAAGAGAAAACAATGGAGCTTTCCGTTTCCCATTAACGTTTCTGTCCGCAGCAGTTTCCTCTGTAAGTGTTTCGTGTTACGTAACAGAGGAAAGAATGCAGAGTCCGTCCGACCAGAGCAAACAGTCGGAGGTTCACCGTGTGACGGCAGTGTTGTGATCGGCCGAGGAGGAAGCAGAGCATGGAAGTGACTCCTGAGGATGAGCAGAGCAGAAGGAGACCAAACAGAAGTGATTCATTCATTAATGGTAGAACAGACGTCTGTTTAAAGGAGCAGTTCACCCAAACTGTAAACTCCAGTCATCATCTCCTCCCTCAATGCTGATATAAAGTCAGGTGAAGGCTCGTAGTCCACAAAACAAACAGATGTCTCCATTGGCTCGTCTGCTGTCGTCACAAACCCCAGATTGTTTTGAATAGTTGTTATTTAAACCCTTTATTAAGCTGAACTCTTCACTGTAGCTGAGCTAACAGTGTTAGTGTGCACCTCGTCTGAAGTGGGCGCACAAGCTCGACTGAGCTGAAACATGATATTTTCTAAACTCCCGAGTGGATTTTGATCCTAAACTCATCCAGAATCTGAGGCTCTCAGGAGTGAACCTGTTGTTGATGTGGAAAAACTGCACAAACTCTTCAGATCTACATCTTTACATCTCTAATAAACTCGTCGGGCTGATTCTGCACTGAGCGGTCCTCTGAGTCTCTGAAACTCTGCCAGAGGTGTGTTGAATGACTTCCAGCAGTTGATCTGATTGTGACTTCCTGTTTTGATCCAACGATCTGACCTGAAGTTCATCAACAGTTTCTCTTCTGTTGACTGATTCAGTCCAGCGAACGTTTTCTGTCGCAGCTCCACATGAACGACACACAATACTTCAGCAGCCTGTTTCCTGTTTCTCTACCTTTAGGTGTTGAAAGGTGAGGGTGGTGGACGGGACGAGCTTCACTGACTTCTGTTAATATTCACCTACAGTGTGTGATAAAGTGGGAGCGGTGAGGTGGAGGGACAGAGGACCCACCCACCTTTACAACCACAGCTTCAGGTGAGTCACTGCAGGAAGTGACATCACAAGTGACACCAACGAGAGCAGCTCGTCATGGTACTCTGCTATGATGTCACCCAAACCGTATGACTATATTATACACTGTTAACTATACAGTGACGGAAGGTAACTAAGTACATTTACTCAAGTACTGTCTTTAATGGTCCAGTGTGTAGTATTTGGAGTATTTAGCGCCATCTAGCAGTGACCTAGGCTGAAACACTCCCTTTCTGAAGACGTTGGAGAAGCTCCAGAAGCTACGGTGGGGAGAGGGGGACATATTTATTACAGTCGGTTGTAATCTTTAACGTTACTCTGACCTGTCAGCAGACAGCAGAAAGCTTCACTTCTCTTCATCACAGATTCTTGTTTCATGCCGTCGCTTGTTCCAATCTCGTTTGCCGTCTTTTGCAGAAAATAAGTCTGATCATCCATCCTGCACCAGGTTGTGGTTTCACCTTCTCAATATACAGATTGTTTGGCAGGAAACAGCAGCCGCTCTCTCTCCTTTGTTGTCGCCGTCGCCATCTTCTTCTTCTTCGTCTTCTTCTTCTTCCACTGTATTTCTGGCAGCCACCCACTGAATTTAAAAACATGAAAGGCTCCCACTTGTGCCGGGTTTGTCTGTTCTGGGCTCCTGTAGAAACATGGCGGGGCAACATGGCGACCTCCGCGGACGAGGACCTGCTCTCTGTGTCGACAACAACGACTCTTACTTTCAGGTGATCATAAACTAATTAAAACAAACTTATGAATATTATATTCCATTTCTGCTACATATTAAACTCTGGACCTTTAAGTGCATTTAATATCAGATACTTCACGGATACATACGGCCGACGGTTTCTTTTTACTTTACTCAGGTTTTACTTTTTGGTACTTTTACGACACAGTAACAGATTTCTCTGTTTGCAGACAGAAATCAGAGTCAGAGCTGCGTGAGCACAACATTTATCCTCTGAGCCTGGTTATGGGAGCTATGTGAGTGTGTGATGCTACAGTGACTTCCTGTTTACAGAGCTGACTGTTTATTGGATGGAGCTGCAGATGTTTCCAGGCAACAGATTTACACGTTACACAAGTGTTTTAATCAGCTGAGACGTTTGTCCAGTTTTAATCACAGCTGAAAGTTTCCTGGTGTCCTCGAGAGTCGTTGTCAGTGCCGTGTGAAGTATCTGTGCTGTTGCTATGGATACCATCACACTTTGATTTAACAGAGGTGCTTAAACTGTTTCAGATGTCCGTGTACACTACTCTAATGGACACCTGCCAGCCAATCAGAAACCAGTATCGACTCTGACCAGGCGAGGCGATCTGAGCCTCAGTGAGGAATTTATGTCCATGTGTTCAGTGTGATGTGTAAAAGACCACTGAGTCATCCAGCGTGTGTGTGTGTGTGTGTGTGTGTGTGTGTGTGTGTGTGTGTGTGTGAGAGTATTTATACACCACACCCTGTCCTGTCCTGGATCATAACGGAGCTGCTGCTGCTCGCTGCCTCACTGCTGCTGCTTCTCTGAAGGTAAGACAACATGACCATCATGAACATCTCACCTGCTGCAGTTTGTTTGTTCAGATTTCAGCTGAGAGGAAACAGGACTGGATGATCAGCCTGGCACCTCCAACACTGTGAGGAGTTTATTTTTTGGTACTTTAACTGTGAGAAACTTCTGTCGAGAGTCAATCAGAGTCTATTAAAAGCTAAATCTCACCCAGGAGACTGACGGGTGTGGTCGGGTTAAAGTCGCTCTGCTCTCCGCTGGCCTGTAATTACTACGGTATCATGTTCATGTCACTTACTGAGGGAGGATCACAGAGAGGTGATGAAGCACTGAGCTCGTTATCATGTTCACAGTTCATGAGACGCTGCAGAGAGAAGTTCATTTCTTCATCTGGAGTCCTGAGAAAAGACGTTAAAGAGTGAATCGCTCCACAATTTAACTTTAAAATATTTAAAAAATGAGCTAAAATCAATCAGCAGAGAGTGAAGAGACAGCAGTGTTGATGTCCAACACGTCTTTGTTCTGTGTTGCAGAAGTTAGCATGCTAACCAGCTAGCCTCCTCACAGCCCTCTGTAGCTCAGAGGTGACGGTCTGACAGCCTGTAGTTTCAGCTGGAGATGTAAAAGCAGCCAGTTCACTACTGAGTCCAACAAGTCGACAACATGAACTCACTAAATGTGAAGAAAGAAATATTCTGACATCTATTTTCCTTCTGAACAGAAAAATACAAGCGTCCACCGTCTGAACTCGAGTTTCTCTGTGACTGAACTCAGACGAGCTTCATCGCCTCGTTAACTCATCGTCAAACACACTTCATTCAGACTGGACACAAACTGAACCACAGTCACCAGAACAGTGTTGGTCTGTCGCCACAGTCACCTCTGGTTCGGTCCAAATAAATGACAGAGTAACATGTGGAAATATTGTCCCCCGCCTGCCGTGTCTTCTCGTCCCCGGAGTCATAGTCCCGGTCAGAGCCGCTGTAAATCACCTCTGTACTGTGTCCTCTGTCTTCACACTGACCTCCGTCTCTCTGAGTTCAGTCCCAGTCTGCTGTCCACACGTCTTCACTCAGTCCAGCACACCTCCCTTCAGCTAACGGGGCCACTTAGCTTCATGGCTAACTGGGCTACTTGCTAACAGCAGCTAGTCGCTACAGCCAAAGAGTACACTGAGCAGCAGTTAGCAGTTAGGCTGTCCACCATAGCTTTAGCGCTCGCTTTGAATTCTGTCCGTTCCTGTCGACAGTGTTTAATCGACATTAGTTATTAGTTATTATTGATTAGTTTCTCGACTGAAGGCTTTTATTTTGAAACCTGCTGGACGGAGCTGCAGATGATTCATTAAGAAGCAATTAGTTGCTGCTTGTGACTGAACATTAACTAACAAACCTGCTGAATTAAATCATGCAGTTAATCCCCTAAACCTTCAAAATAATGTGTTGAGCAAAGACGCTGG
The DNA here is from genome assembly GCF_965226575.1 of Pagrus pagrus. Classification (NCBI taxonomy): domain Eukaryota; kingdom Metazoa; phylum Chordata; class Actinopteri; order Spariformes; family Sparidae; genus Pagrus; species Pagrus pagrus. Next base: position 37,713,152 of record NC_140185.1, on the reverse strand, counting down.
GATTTTAATTTGAAAATCTGTTATGAGGGAGTGAATGCTGGGGGGAAACACAGCAGACATTTTGACCGACAACATTATTATCATCGTATCGTGTTAAATGCTGGATCGTCAGTGTTGTTGGTTCCATGTGTGCTTTTCCCCTTTAAACAGCCAACACCAGAACAATTCTGCCTGTCGGACAGAACCTCAGCTTCAGGACTGTTTGTGTCAGCTGTTGCTAGGTGATGAAACGCTGACCCTCACACACTTCCTGTTGATATTTTGTAAGAGGGTCAAAGGTTGTCCAGTTCTTCTAAGATGTATTAAAATCAGCAGAACTTCACAGTTCATGGGTCAGTTACATCTAAACTCTGTACAAGAGGCTGGTTTGATTCAATTTAGTAATTTACCTGAAGTGTGTCTGTGTGTGTGTGTGTGTGTGTGTGTGTGTGTGTGTGTGTGTGTGTGTGTTACATAACCGGCTCCAGACCTCTTCAGATCTGTTTGCTTTGTTATCAATTCTCCTTATCTGCAGCCTCTCCTGCAGACGCGCCCTCTGGCACGTCCCAGGCAATAAATCAAACACACCTACCTGCAGCTCTAAACGTTAACAGACGTTTGTTTGCTCTATTTTAAGTTCATGTGAGAAGAAAGGAAGTGAATGGAGGAGGAGGAGGGGGAGGAGGATTAAATAAATATTAGGGATTAAAAATATACCCTGAGCATCTTTTTCAGCATCAGTATCTCTAAAAATAAAGTCAACGTATAACCTGAGACTGATCGATATGTTGGTCAGACTCTAACGTGTACACAAGTCAGGCTCAGCCATCATCTCCTCCTGATGATATAAAGTCAGGCTCAGTCATCGTCTCCTCCTGATGATATAAAGTCAGGCTCAGTCATCGTCTCCTCCTGATGATATAAAGTCAGGCTCAGTCATCGTCTCCTCCTGATGATATAAAGTCAGGCTCAGTCATCGTCTCCTCCTGATGATATAAAGTCAGGCTCAGTCATCGTCTCCTCCTGATGATATAAAGTCAGGCTCAGTCATCGTCTCCTCCTGATGATATAAAGTCAGGCTCAGCCATCGTCTCCTCCTGATGATATAAAGTCAGGCTCAGCCATCGTCTCCTCCTGATGATATAAAGTCAGGCTCAGCCATCGTCTCCTCCTGATGATATAAAGTCAGGTGAAGTCTCGTAGTCCACAGAACATTTCTGGAGCTTCACAGTAAAACAGAGTTGCAGCGTTCTGCTGAACACCTGAAGCAGCTGGAGATGATTCAAACATCAGATGTCTCCATGCAGCTCGTCTGCTGTGATCACAGAGATCACAACCTGATCTGAGGAGACCAGATTAATCTTCACTGTAGCTGCTGAGCTAACAGTGTTAGCATGCACCCCGTCTGAAGTGGGTGCACAAGCTCGACCGCACTTTGAGGGTGTAGATAACATGTTCTCAGCTCAGTTTGGGATCTCTGGCTTCTGCAGACTTGGATTACACTCTGTGAATCCTGCAATTGTATTTTGTTAAGCAAAGAATTTCTTGAGGGCACAAAGTCCAAACATTTGTTTGTTTCAGGTTCACAAATGTGAAAGTTTGCTGCTTTTCTTCATGTTAGATTACATCAAACTGGATATATTTGAGCTTTGGACGGTCAGAGAGAAACAGGTTTTTAGGATTTAGTGAGCTGTGACGGGCATTTGTCACTTTTCTCTGGTGTTCTGACGAAGAGACGATTAATTGATGAATCAAGAAAAGAATCTGCAACCGTTAGTTGCAGCCCTGATTGGATTCATAACTGTTGACGTTTCACTTCCTTAAGTTAATCACAAATGCTCTGTCTGTCTGTCTGTGTGTCTGTCTGTCTGTCTGGACTCTGCAGGTCGACTCAACATGGCGCTGGTGTCTGAGTTTCTGGGCCAGCTGACGCTGTCATATGGAGGGGTGAGTCACCTGCTGACATTACAGGAAACAGGAGACTCTATTTCTCAGAAAGATGCTGTGTTAATTATGTCAGTATTAAATTAATCAACCTCCAACATCCTGATTCAGACGTCTGTGCACGCTGCTCTCATGTTAATCTTCTTCAGACTGTATAACTGTGTTGAGGATGCACAGTATCGGGGCTCTGCAGGGTTTTACTGCCGTCATAAAGCAGGTAAAGGTGTGTTCGTTCTCCAGACAGAGTTCATCTGATACACTGGAGACGAGGCCGGCTGATCAATAATCCAGATCATGTCCGAACTTTCAGACGACACATTCTTCGTGGCTGCTTACACTTTGAAAATAAAGGCACCAAAACTACTTGGGCAGGAGGGGACGACATGCAGCAAAGGGTCATGGGTTGTAATCGAACCCTGTCTGCCAGGCGAGCTGCCAGCGTGGCCCACTTGGTCAGGTTTAGTTAGTTAAAACTTCTTGTGGTGCGTTTGAGTCCCTACAGACGACAAAACATGAAGAACCATCAAACAGATTTCATCATCTTCTTCTGGATGCTTTAGGTTTTTTTCCACAGGGGCCACCGTACATATTATTAGCAGCAGACTGTGAGGTAACACTTGTCCTTCTGTCCTCTGTAGGAGGAGGAGCCCATATTCCCCACCGTGGTGCCGGTGCTGGACTTCGACCCGGACAAAGACGCTGCCAGGATCGAGACGGCCATCAAAACCAAAGGTGAGCGCGCAGCCTGCCACCTGCTGGAAGTCTCCACACATTACAGTGGGTCTCAGCTCAGAGAGTCCGGATCACTCGACAAGAATTCAAACTCTTGACTGTAGGATGGATATGAACCTGCTGAACTTTCCCCTCAGTTTTCTGTTGTTTCTCTTTTCTAAGAAGGAGCCAGAAGTCTGATTTCATCCCGTCACAGTCAGATATCAGATTACTGTCTGGCTTCAGTCCACTGTGAGCTGCTCAAACCATAACAGCATGTTTCTGCTCAGATTAGAGGCTGACTAAAGCTGCTGGAATTCACCCGGAGATGTAACGTAGTCCCAGACTGTGCAGCAGCGACGGGAACCTGTGAGGCAGACTGGACAGTGTCTGTGTTCACACTTCCTGTGATAAAGCAGGACGCCCCGCAGCAGACTGAAGGTTTTCTGATGTTTTCTGATGAGAGACGGAGACAGCTGCTGATAATGAACGAGTTTAACACGAGGAGGTTAAATATGAACAGACAGATCCAGAACCGTTCAGATGAATGAAGACATGAACTTTTCCACATGAACAGCTGGGAGAGTTTAGTCATATTATGTGAGACAGAAGAGCTTTGATTTTTATCTGTTCATGAAGGAAACTACAGTCAGGAGCCGAAACATCTGCCAGAACTACAGAACTGACATGAATCTGATCTGACTGTTACTGGAGGTGTCACTGAACTGAAACACATAAGTCACCTCAACCAGAAAACGTTTCACAGTTCATGTCGTGGATTTTCTAGAAAAAAATCACATTAAAACTTCTGTTACATCCCACAGCTGAACTCCAAACACTGTCTGAGCTAAAGTTCATCGTGTCAGTGATCGTTTGTGTTCTCAGCCTCACCATCGTCTTATTTTTCACTGGGTTCGGTTGAAATTTGTCCTGAACATCACAGAAACCCTGAAGATCATTTACGTACATTTAAATAGCTGCTGCTGAAAGTTTACACAAGTTTGAAATCATTACAGAAGATGTGTGTTGAGCGAAGGAACTCAGATTCATATTGTGCCCTGCAGGTGTAGATGAACAGACCATCATCGACATCCTGACCCGACGCAGCTACGAGCAGCGGAGACAGATCGCCTTCGAGTACGAACGACTCGCCAAGAAGGTTCAAAATGTTCCTCCATATAAACTCTGATGTTCACAGATCATTTCACCTTGAAGACGTAACTGCAGTACAATCTGCTTCACTGCCGACTGATTGTTACTGAGACATTTTAAATGTTTGAGCCCTCAATGAACGGATTGTGTGCCTCCTCAGGACCTGATCACGGCCCTGAAGGCGGCGCTGTCCGGCTCTCTGGAGGCTCTGATGTTGGGTCTGATGAAGAGCACCGCTCAGTACGACGCCTCCGAGCTCAAAGCCTCCATCAAGGTCAGTGTCCCCCATGGTTGAATGTAACTAAATACATGTTCTGTAATTAAGTACAATTCTGAGGTGTGTGATGTCTCAGACGTCTCGTACGAACTTCTGTAGTCCACAAAACATTTCTGGAGCTTCACAGTAAAACAGCGTTGACAACTGAAGTAGCTGGAGACGTGTTTTAAAATGGAAAAACAACCAAAGAAACATCAGATGTCTCCATACAGCTCGTCTGCTGTGATCACAGTCTGCAGAAGATCACACACTGATCTGAAAAGACGATATTTAAGTACCAATGTGAGACTAAAAGATGTCAAATTATTATTTCACACAAAAATTAAAGATAAAATTCAAAAAGTAAAAGCTGATACATTTCTGGACTCAACTCACCAACTTCATACAAAGTATTCAAAGTGTCTCCACCTCGAGCAGCTGCAACAGTAAATGTTGCTTTAACATTGAAACATATTGATAATGTAATGACTGCATCATTCCCCTGTGACTGATGCAGTCATTACATTATCAATATGATGATTTCCTGCAAGACTACGACCACAGGCGGTGGGTGAGTCTGAGGATAGGGAGGGCTAATGTGTATAAAGTTACGTTAATAACTAAACTGCATCACAAACAAAGCTATTTATTTACATGTATTAATCAGAGCATTCACAATAACCACTCAAAATCAACAGCACAGTGTGTAGAAATATCTGTTGAAGGTCTTTTTTAGGGGCAGGGTCCGCCAAATATTTCCATGTGTGCAGTAACGTCACTGTAGCAAATGTTGTTGCACATTTGACAGGACGGAGGAAACGCTACAGAGGAAGCAGAATTCATTTTTAAGATTCTGAAATGAATATTTTTAGACAGCTCTGATGGAGCTCGGGATTCATCAGGATTGTTCATTTTTATGACCAGAACAAGTAATGTTAAATACATTTCAGTTACTAGTAATGGAGTATTTCTACATGTTGGTACTTTTTGTAAGTAAGGATCTGAATATTTTTATACCACTACACACATTAATGTAGAGCGCCCTCTACAGTTCTGGTGAAGTCACCACATCATTAGAAACACTGACAGGTGGATAATGAAGGTCTGGCTGGAGGTGATGTACGTACTTTGTCGTGGCTCTGATGGTCTTTGTGTTTCCAGGGTCTGGGAACAGACGAGGAGACGCTCATCGAGATCGTCTGCTCCAGAAACAACGAAGAACTGGCGGAGATCAAGAAGGTTTACAAAGAGAGTGAGTTTAGAAATCTTCTTCTGATAATATTCAATAAATGTGAGATAAATGCTTTGAATCTCTGTTCTCACAAGTTTTTTTAAATATTTGAAATGTCAGAAAACCGTACTGCCTTTTATATGTCAATTAATCAAATGTAAACAACACATCAGACCTTAACGACTGGACATGTCGATTAGCAGCGATTCACAAAACGACATGACCGCTACAGCGTTAGGACCTTTGTCGCACCCTCGCTGTTCGCTAGGTTTAGCAAAACTTTGTGACATTCTGAATTCTATAAGGAACGTAACATGTTACATATATAACTTAAGTTTCATTTTTGTACAAGACGTTACTTCACCACATTAGTAAGTTTAAATAACTCAACGTTGACTTTTGGTTTCACCCTGGTTACATGAGAAATGTTTCACTCAGAAATGATATTACATGTTAAGTTTTTTTACAAGTTTCATGTAAAACACAATCTGTAATTTACTACATTAATCAAAAACACATTTTCTATTAAATAATTTTACCAATAATGGATTCTGGTATCTTTAATGATGCAATATAAAATCACATAATGTAAATCATGATTGAGAATGTGATCAATATCGTACATGTCTCCCGATAAACACCTAGCATTGAAGTTAGCATGCTAACATTGAAAGTTAGCAGTTGTTGTGTGAACTGACACAAACACTACTTCAAAACTTCAAACATGTTTGTAGCATGTTAGCTGGCAGATTTGTTATGTAGGATCAACTAGCTAGTTAGCATATGTGGCTAACATTAGTTTCATCAGATTTAATAACATGACAGTTGTTTCTTTGTGTAACATCTTTTACTTCTCTCTGAAGTGTTTAAGAAGGAATTGGAGAAAGACGTAGCGGGAGACACATCAGGAGACTTCGCCAAACTGCTGCTGGCTCTGTTTCAGGTAGCCTAGCTTTGATGCTACAGGTTGCTAACTGATTTATCTTCATGTACAGTATCTTCACAGCACATCAAATATACAAGTACAGCTTAAGGTATTAATCAGTTGGTCGATTGACAAATTTTAATTGCCAACTATTGTGATAACATATATATATATATATATATATATATACACAAATATATATATATATATGTATGTATGTATTGTGATAACATATATGTGTATATATGTATATATATATAAATATATATTTTATATGTTTTAAGATTTGAAATTAAAAAAAGAAAAAATGGGATAAGTTCAGAGATCAGTTTTGATTTTGGTGAAAACATATTTTCTTGATTTTCATCATGTATAGGTAGATAATGTAATGTGTTAATACATTTTGTAATTTTTAATAATGATGTCATACATTTTCTTATAAACAGTAAATGGTCTATTTTTCTTTTGTATTGTGGAGGTAGTGACTCTCTTGAATGTGTCAGGCTGTAAAATATTTTTAGGTTAAATTCCTCGATAAGAACAGATTTATGTTTCATTTGTGTCACTGAGCTCGTAAGAAAAATTGATTCAATAATGAATAATTCATTTTAATTGTTAACACTGACGTGAATATATTCATCGATCTACAGACGAAGAGAGATGAACCCTCTAATGTGGTCGACTATGAGAAGATTGATGAGGACGCCAGAGTGAGTCCAAACATCCAGATATATATAAAACGTTTTTAGACTGATTTCTGAAAGATTAACATCACAGTGCTGTTCTCTGTGGATTTGTTTCAAACTCAGTCATCAATAATTTATATCTTAAGAAGAGTCCATCAATCAATAAACCTGAAGTCCCTCACCTTCCACCTGACACGTCACTCCACAGTGTTGTATTGACTCATGTTCGGCTGTCATGTGTGAACCTCTCAGTGTCTGTATGAAGCCGGAGTGAAGAGGAAGGGAACCGACGTGGGGACCTGGATCTCCATCATGGCGAAGAGGAGCGTCCCCCACCTGCAGAAAGGTGAACTGCACCTACAACACTGCACACGGCGAACGTCCTCACGTACAGGGTCACGTCACACCTCATCACCTGACAACCGCTCAGTGCCGAGTGTTCAATATTCAATATGAACATTGTTAATGTTCAGCGCTCTGTATTCTCTACGTTTAATACTATTCAGTGTTATTTTATGTTCAGTGCTCAAAGTTTTTGTGTTCAATGCCAAAGATTTTACTTTAAATAACAATGTTTTTAATTTCCAGTATTAGCATTTGTTTGTGCTCAATATAAATATTTTTTATACGTTCAACTTGAAATGTTTTTATCTGAAATGCCAGTTGCATTATTATTCATACTGTATATCCAATGACAATATTATTTCTATTCAGTTCCTTGTATAAGTCCAGTTACATTCATTTGTTTACATACATTTTATATTAATATTTTGCATCCAATGCAAACGTTTTTTTATGTTTTTCTTTTCCAATACCAGAATTTGTTTTTGCTCAATATCAACATTTTTTATATGTTCAACTCAAAAATTGTTTTTCTGACAAATGCCGTTTTTTTTAAAAACAAACATCCAATGACAAATATATTTTTCTGTTAATAAATTACATGTTTTTAAATGTTCAATATCACAATAATTTTCATTAACAATGTCAATATCTTTTTAAGCGCAGTTCTAACATTTATTTTTACATTAAATGCCGATGTTTTAAATATAATGCCAGCATCTTTTTATATCCATTTCCAACTGTTATATATATTATCACAGTATTTTATTATTTCCAGATGCCTTGTTGAAGTCCAGAGGCGACATTATTTACATGCAATTTATTTTTGTTATTTTTAGTATCACAATTTTTTTACGTCCAGTTATTCTAACATATTCTGCATTCAGTGAATGCAACACCAATTTCCAATACAATAATTAGTTTTTGCTCAATATCAACATTTTTTATATGTTCAACTCAATTTTTTTTTTAAATTCTAAATGCAAACATGTCCAAGTCTTTTTATATGCATTACTAAATGTTCTATATATATGATGACAATTTTGTTTTTAATTTCCAAATACCTTGTTGAAGTCCAGAGGAAACATTTTTTAAATTCTTGTTTTTCTGACATACCTGTAAATGATAATCCCAGTTTGGTTAAGGTCAGGCAGCGACTGTGTGACAGTTAGTTAAGTGGTAACGTCTCTGATGGTCAAACAGAACGCTGGTTTTGATCTAATTTTAAAATCTGTCTTCTGATGTGTTTGTGTTTCGTGCCGTCAGTGTTCGAGCGGTATAAGAGCTACAGTCCATACGACATGAAGGAGAGCATCAGGAAGGAGGTGAAGGGAGATCTGGAGAGGTCTTTCCTCACCCTGGGTAAGAAACGCCACACCAGAAGTTTTTAAAGGACTATTCCACTGTGATTTTAGGTATTGGTTATCTGTGCAGCAGTCTGATCGTCAGTGGATTACTCCTTGGAGATGACAGGACAGTTGGTGGAGACATCAGGAAGTCATCCGGGTTCATTAACTGTCCGTCTGTCTTCTCTTCACAGTCGAGTGCTTCGAAAACAGGCAGCTGTACTTCGCCAACAGACTCAGTGAAGCCATGAAGGTACGCTGTCACAGTTTGTCCGGTGGAAGAAGTAATTAAGTACATTTACTTAAAAATTACAATGAAGTAATATTATTATCCTGTAAATGGGCATGTTACATAATGATAATTTACATATTGTACGCACCGTGTGCTGTCAGTCCGTCTCCTCTGATGTCAGTTTGTTGTCCTCCATCTTGTTTTTCTGTGTCTCTGCAGAGTAAAGGAGCGAAGGAGAAAGTGGTGACCAGGATCATCGTTTCTCGCTGTGAAGTCGACCTGATGAAGATCAGAACAGAGTTCAAGAGGCAGCACAAAAGATCCCTGTACCAGACCATCGCTGTGAGTACCACTCTGTGTGTGTGTGTGTGTGTGTGTGATAGACAAACTTACTGTAATCTCCCACACAAGAAATGGCCAGTGAACACACCAGAGAGAAGTTCAGTCCAGACACAGTGGGAAATAATCATACAGAAACATGTGTTTTTATTTTATTTCCTAAATTAACTCTATAACACTATAAATAAACACTATGTAAATAAAATAAAATTAACTTTAAATATTTTAATTTCCATCTGTGCTAAATAACTGTGATGAAAAACTTCATATGCATTTACTCAGGTGCTTTTTTGAGATACTTCACTTAAATATTTACAATTTTATGGCACATTAATTTGAAAGAAACACAATTAAAAAATATGATTCAGTTTTATAGATTGAGCTATTTCATAAAATCAAACATTATTGATCCCAATAATAACAATAGTAATAATAATAATAATAATAATAAAAATAATGATAACACAGAAATAAGAACACTCAGAGCGCAGAGCTCAGCTATTCGCCCTTTTCTATGATAACAGAGCAGCTTGAGTCACCACTATACAGACCATGTCCAGATGTACTTCCAAAACTATCACAGTTATGTAAAAACATGGTTCTGCCCAGCAGAAGTCTTGAGTTTGATGTGAGTAAGTATAATTGATATGATATGTATTTGTTTCCATAGCAACACCTCAGTGCGAGGAAAGCGTTGTTACATAATGGTGATTATTGTCGTGGCAAATAAAAAACAGTCGCTTGTCTAGTGCAGATGAGAGTTGGTCAAAACACCAAGTTCAACACAACATTTCTTTTCCAGAAGTCCTTTATTGCTGCAAGCGAGAGTCAAACATCAGCAGCACGTAGATGATGACTGAAGAGAGGCCGCCTCTCCTCGTCCTTTATAACAGTAGAAACCAATACACACCATTGCAGCAGTCACAAGGTTACATGTGAACTCACTTAAATAAAACACTCCCACTATCTCCACATCCACCACAGGTTAACATAAATCTAACATACAAGTACATCCCATAGTTTATGTGTCATACATCAACCATTGTCAGAACACATATCCCCAGGAGAGGTTACACAAATACTCTTCAGGATGAACTCATTAACTGAGTTCTTATCTATGTTATGTTCTACAGCCCTCTATAGCATCTATGCTCTTACAACGATATAACTGTCACAAGACAGAAACCATGCAGGAGGCCCACAGACACAAGTTTCCATCCTACACTTGTTAAGTTTCACATGCAAGAATAACATCAAAATAATAAAATGTCATGAGAGAATTTCCCTCACATGACGTAAGGCCGAAGATATTCTTACGTTTAACAACGCGTTCACGTATGATTGTCGGCTGCCTCGCACATACGGCGTCTGATTGGAGCGTCAGGTGTTCACGTCCTCAGAAATCAACAATACGCAAGGCGCAATACGTAAGTGAAGGATCGGGGGTACACTGCACCTCAGTGTAGCGTCACTATGAGGATGAGATAGGGTCAGGGGTCAGTGAACGCGTCAGCAGCAGCAGGTGACAAGATAACGTGCGCCATCTACAGGTATCCTCCAGTAACACCCACAGTATCAATTGGAGTATGTGACACTACGTTCACGCAAATATGTGGTTAAAAAGCAGCTATATCTTCGGCCTTACATTTGTGATTTCATCTATTATTATTATTCCTGACTTTTTCTCAGAATTTGGAGTTTGTAACATTACAAACATGTTGACACTGTTATGATGTGTGAGTTGTGTTTGTAGTCAGCACCTACGCTACATCTGACAAACTGTGACAGACCTGAGATTTGTTATTACCACAGTGAAACTCTGGGGGGCGCCAAATCTCACAAAATGACAATTTCATTTCAAATTTCAAAGACATAAAAGTCAAACAGCTGCAATAATAACATGTTTCCTACAAATGAACAAATCAGTTATAATACAATATTTTATAACATTTCTACATGAGTGTCTTAACTTTTGGTAGCTGAAGTACATTCTGCCAGGAACACTAATAATAATGAAATGATGTGAAACGAGGAGCGTTTTGATAAAAACACGTTAACTTTAACGATCCTGATGATGTGTTTGTGTTTTTCAGGAGCACACTAAAGGAGATTACCAGAAGGCTCTGCTCAGTCTGTGTGGAGGAGACGACTGAAGCCTCGACTGACTCGATTTCCCAGAAGGCTGCTGGGTGTTTTTTTTGAATATCTGCTGACTGCAGATCTTCGTACAGTATTAGAGCCTTTTTGTTTTTACTTCCATATGAACACATCATGTCACCTCCGTCTGTCTGAGCAGCTTTAGTCTGTGAAATAAAAACGTTTGACCCATTTGTGTTTGTTTGCTGTTTGATGAAATGACCAGCAGGGGGAGGCAGAGATACACTGTGATTTACTGAATTCATTGAAAGCATTTAGAGACGTTAGAAAACTTGGTGAACTCTTCAGGATTGTTTCAAGAAATATATGAGAATTTAATTCAAGGTACAAAGAATGTATCATTGAGTATTTCCACTCAAACTGATAAAATGTTGATAATCACAGTCATGGAATCAGACACATGACTGTGCAGAGTCCCTCCTGTCCCTCCTGAAGTTGTGTTTTAGAGACACTGAACTGAGGATAAAGTGGTTCAGTGAATGTGGTTTTGAAGGTGTGGAGGTGGATCAGTCTGTTCAAGAAGAGTCTGTAGAAGGACACAGTGCCAGCAGGCCAGTCCACATACACTGCTACTCTGCGATGGAGAGCGTCGTAAAGGTATTCAAAGAGGAACAAGAGGACCCAGGAAAGGAGGGAGAAGAGAGGGTTGTATATGCAAAGGAAAAAGGAGAGGAAAATGAGGAGGAGGGAGAGGAAGACAATGACGTTAATTGTGGTGGAGAGTCTTGAGCAGCTGTGGGGGCGGGATGTTCTCCTCATATTGTCCCTGACAGAGTATTCACCAGATTCAGAGCGAAACAGGCTCCAGGTCTGACCGTTCTCCCCCCTGTAACCCACTGACACATCCACTACTTTATGCCACTCTACCTCCCAGTGACAGCGACCAGTCACACCATTAGTACACAGCAGCCGAGGCTCGTTGAATCTGCCTGGATGATCCGGATACGGCTGATCCTCCGTCGCATACACCACCTTCTTGTTGTCATCAGACAGTTTGAGTTTTCTGTTGATTTTGTTTGTGTCGACTTCCAGTTCACAGGCATCTGATGGAGGGAACAAGACACAGAACAGCTGCAGGTTATCACCATTCATTTATTTACAACTTGACTAATGTCTGGGACACACAGGAGACTATCAGGGATAATTGTGAATTATAATAAATATTAAGATCTAATTTACATTAGATCGCCTCAGGACCAGCAACACCTGAAGAAGGGAAATGATGGCCATGATGCGATAATTCAGTCTCATAAGAGGTACTAAACTGTCATTTTGTAACTCTGAATAATTAATTTAATAACTAAAACCAAAATTACCATAACAGCTGTAATGGTCAAAGGATTTTTGGAGATCTTGACAGAGTCGAGGTTGGCAACATTCACTCTTGTACAATATTAAATAGACAGCATGAAGGTTCAAAAGCCACTTATTTAACACAAACATGAAAACAATCTAACTAACATGTACTATATATAGCGAAACCAATAACCTGACCTGAGAACACAGTAACACCGAACAGTGAACAAATGTATAGATTGAACAGATGTGCATTACATCAACCAGATTTTAAAAAAAGAGTTATGTGCTTAGCAATGCTATGCCATGCTGTGTGCTATCTAGGCCCAGTTCAACGTTACCAGTTTTTGTTGAAAAAGGGCCTGGTGGTTCCTTGGCTGATGAGCCAAGCTGGGGAAAGTTGTTGAACAGTGCCATCCTGTCCGATGAGAGAAGGCAGAGAAACTGTTTGCTCCTGTTGTTCCTCGCGGTTACACCCCGCCTTTCTGAAACCCCGCTGTTCCGAAAATCGACTTCTATTCTTCGTAATGGCGGGGTTCCCCATTTCTCTAAAGACCCTGCTATTCCGAAAAGTGCGGCCGGAAGTGGGGATTTCAGCACCACGGACAGCGCGTGTAACAAGATTTGACAAACGTTTAAATGTGTTTGCTGCAAGTGAAAATATACATAATAAATGAAGATAGTGACATAGCCTATTAGCAATACAAAACAATGAGTTGCGTGAGTGCAGCCGGTGAGCAGACGGCAGTGTTTGATGTAGAACGTAATTTGAACTTGAAAATCAATTTCGGTGTGTGTGTGTGTGTGTGTGTGTGTGTGTGTGTGTGCGTGCGTGAGTGCGTGTGTGTGTGTGTGTGTTTGGGTCGGGGTTGGAACAGCGGTGTTTCGGAATGGAAGGGCGCTCCTGTTCCTCGCTAAGTTATCAGCTCTGTACTAACTTGCTTCATGTACCTCAGATTGTGGAGTTAGCTGGCAAGTTTTGTGTCACAGCTGAGCCAAGCAGGGGTACTGAGCTGGGGTACTAGCAGGACCTTGTGTCACTGCTGTGAGGAGAAGTTCAGAGGGCCTGCTGTGGAATTGCAGCTGGAAACTCTCAGCACCTGTTAAGGCCAGGAGGGTCCAGGAGAAGAGCTTTTTTTTATTCTTAACGCTGTAGCCGTCGCTGTTTAAAGTCCCATAAACAAGCTTACAACACATCTCATCTCATCTTCTTCCGCTTATCCGGGGTCGGGTCGGAGTGGCAGCCGGCTCAGTAGGGAGCTCCAGACCTCCTTCTCCCCAGCAACACTTTCCAGCTCCTCCGGGAGGATCCCGAGGCGTTCCCAGGCCAGATGAGATATGTAATCTCTCCAGCGGGTTCTGGGTCTGCCCCGGGGTCTCCTCCCAGTTGGACGTGCCCAGAAAAACTCCAAGGTGAGGCGCTCAGGAGGCATCCTGATCAGATGCCCGAACCACCTGAACTGGCTCCTCTCGACGCGAAGGAGCAGCGGCTCTACTCCGAGTTCCCTCTGGATATCTGAGCTCCTCACCCTATCCCTAAGGCTGAGCTCAGCCACCCTACGGAGGAAACTCATTTCGGCCACTTGTATCCGCGATCTCGTTATTTCAGTCACTACCCACAGCTCGTGACCATAGCTGAGGATTGGAACATAGATGGACCGCTCAGCTCCCTCTTCACCACGACGGTCCGGTACAACGCCTGCAATACTGCAGACGCTGCACCAAGCCGTCTGGTCCACCTCATGCTCCATTCGACCACGACCACAAAGTCTATCATCGACCTTTGGCCTAAGGTGGCCTGGTACCAGCTACACTTATGAGCCACCCTATGCTCGAACATGGTGTTTGTTATGGATAATGCATGGGGCGCAGCCCCACGTTATCCCTTTGGGCTGAGCCTGGCCGGGCCCCATGGGCCAAGGCCCGGCCACCAGACACTCGCCGGGTCTGGCTCCAGGGGGGGCCCCAGTGCCCCCCTACCGGGCGAGGTGCTCTTTCCCTGTAGTTGCCGATTCATAGGGTCTTCTTGAACCGCTCTTAGTCTGGTCCCTCCCCTGAGACCAATTTGCCTTGGGAGACCCTACCAGGAGCTAATGCCCCGGACAACATAGCATCCAGGATCACAGGGACACACAAACCCCTCCACCACGGTAAGGTGGCGATTCTTCGGAGGAGAGCTTACAACACGTAGTGTGATAAAAGCACAACACTCACCATCAACATTCAGTGTTCAGACGATCTGCTCCCACAAACTGACTTTTCTGTCTCTGTGAGAGAGTTTCCATCTGATGAATCTCAGGATAAAGATTATTATTGGCCACCAGCACCTTTCTGAAAACCAGATTTTTAACTCGAAAAGCTCAGAGCAGCTGCACAAAAGACGCAGAGTGTTCTGAAAAAACATGCTTGCGGACACGGATACTTAGTCTTCAGCAGCAGCCCGGGTTCTGATTTGGAACTAGTCCTTTGCTGCAAGTCTTCCCTGGCTCTCTCTCTCATTGTCTGTCATTCTCTAAGATGTCCTGTCAAAATAAACACTAAAAACATGCTTGGTGGAAATAATCAGCACCCTCTGCAGCTTTGTTCTCATGAATCAAACTTAAAAAAAACACTCACATCTGCTTGGAACACGTTTCAGTCTCTGTGGTCCGCCATGCTCCAACCTGGAGGAAGAAACACACTCAACTTCAGACACGTTCACTCAGTCAGTCAGAGGGACTGAGAAACAACATATGAGTTACTGTCTGTCCATCTGTCCATATCTGAGAGTGTCCAGTCTGTCTGTCCATACCTGAGTGTGCCCAGTCTACAGTGTGGATCCTTCAGTCTAGCTGACAGCCGCTTCCCTCCTGAGTCTCCTGGATGGTTGTAGGTCAGGTCCAGCTCTCTCAGATGTGAGGGGTTGGAGATCAGAGCTGAGGCCAGAGATGCACAACCGTCCTCTGTGATCAGACAGCCCGACAGCCTGCAGACACATACAATGTGTTTAAAGTGTTTAAATCAAAATTAGTCCAATTTTAGACTTTCACATTATTCCACTGTTTAAAAGTTATAAAACAAGCGTGAATTCATAATAGCTGTAACCAGCCAACCACGTAGGTGCATGCATCCATGTGTTCATGCTTTCACAAACACAACCTCAAAAATATGGAAAATAATCATATTCATAAACATAAAAAATAAAATATCAAGAGATAGCTTTGGGGTGTCCATTGATGGCCTCATGATTGCACCTGGTATTTTGTGGATAATCTGGTTCTTCAGTTAATTTCTAACCTCTGGGGGTAGGGCAGTTTGCTGCTGAGTGTGAAGAGGTGGGCATGAGGGTGATGCCGAGATGTATATGATTTAAGGACTGTTGTCAACATGCACTTTAAGTATAAAATTTAAGTTATACTACTGTTATAACGTGTCAGCTAATCCCTTCACCAAATACTGCTATTACAAATAATGCAGGATCATACAAAACACTTAAAAGCCTCAATATCTAACATTGTAGATGGCTCTTTACAAACGTATTAACCCTGACCTGAGAGTCTCCAGTGTACAGTGTGTTGTCTCCAGTCCAATACACAGCTGCTTCACTCCTGAATCCTTCAGGTCGTTGTTATTCAGGTCCAGCTCTCTCAGACTAGACGACTCAGAGCTGAGAACTGAAGACAGAGCTTCACAGCTTCTCTCTGAGAGGTTACAGCCACTTAGCCTAAAAAAGGATTTTAGTCAGTCAATCCATATAAAATCTAAAAAGTAAATAAAAGCTTGCTGGGTTAACTTCTACAATAGTCTTCAGCCTGACCTGAGAGTCTTCAGTCTGCAGTGTGGACTCTTCAGACCAACTGACAGCTGCTTCTGTCCTGAATCCTGCAGGTTGTTGTTACTCAGGTCCAGTTCTCTCAGAACCGATGACTGGGAGCTAAGAGCTGAAGACAGAGCTCCACAGCTTCCCCCTGTTAGTTCACAGCCAGTTAATCTGAAAGTAAATTCAAAAATTAAATCTATAATATCTTTGAAGCTTATTGGGCAAACTTATATAAATAGTGAAATCCTGACCTGAGGGTCTGCAGTGTACATTGTGGACTCTTCAGTCCAACAGACAGCTGCTTCACTCCTGAATCCTGCAGGTTGTTGTTACTCAGGTCCAGTTCTCTCAGAACAGATGACTGTGAGCTGAGAGCTGAAGACAGATCTTCACAGCTTCCCCCTGTCAGTTCACAGCACCTTAACCTGAAGATGATTTTGAGTAAGTCAATTCAAAAATTAAATATATAATATAATTTAAGCTTATTCGGCAAACTTCTACAAATAGTTAAATCCTGACCTGAGAGTCTCCAGTCTGCAGTGTGGACTCTTCAGTCCAACAGACAGCTGCTTCACTCCTAAATCCTGCAGGTTGTTGTTATTTAGGTCCAGCTCTCTCAGACGAGACTTGGAGCTGAGAACTGAAGACAGATCTTCACAGCTTCTCTCTGAGAGGTGACAGAAACTCAGCCTGAAGAGGAAGCAGTATTATAGAAGAAAACGATTAGAAATAACAGATTAATAGAATTTTAGGTTTTCTTGATTTAAAGAAAAAGTTAACCTGGATATCTTTGTGTGTACATACAGAGCTTTGTTGGAGGCTTTGACCACTGGCAGCAGCCTCAGAAGAGCCTCCTCTAAGGCAGAGTATTTCTTCAGATCAAACGCGTCCAGATCTTTTTCTGATGACAGTAAGATGAAGACCAGAGCTGACCACTGAGCAGGAGACAGTTTATCTGTGGAAAGACGTCCTGATCTCAGGTACTGTTGGATCTCCTCCACTAGAGAAACATCATTCAGTTCATTCAGACAGTGGAACAGATTGATGCTTCTCTCTGGAGACAGATTCTCACTGATCTTCTTCTTCATGTCCTTCACTGTTTCCTGATTGGTCTGTGAGATACTTCCCACTTGTGTAAGCAAGCCATGTAAACACTTCTGATTGGTCTTCAGTGAAAGACCCAGGAGGAAGCGGAGGAACAAGTCCAGGTGTCCGTTTGGACTCTGTAAGGCCTCGTCCACAGCACTCTGGTAGAAACGTTTTTTAGACTTCTTGGATGTTGTTTGTTCTTCTGCCAGCAGGTTGACTCCAGAGTTGATGAACGTCAGATGGACATGAAGAGCAGCCAGAAACTCCTGAACACTCAGATGGACGAAGCAGAACACCTTGTCCTGGTACAGTCCTCTCTCCTCTTTAAAGATCTGTGTGAACACTCCTGAGTACACTGAGGCTGCTCTGATATCGATGCCACACTCTGTCAGGTCTGGTTCATAGAAGATCAGGTTTCCTTTCTGCAGCTGCTCAAAAGCCAGTTTTCCCAGAGACTCAATCATCTTCCTGCTCTCTGGAGTCCAGTGTGGATCTCTCTCAGCTCCTCCATCATACTTGACATTCTTCAGTTTGGCCTGAACCACCAGGAAGTGGATGTACATCTCAGTCAGGGTCTTGGGCAGCTCTCCTCCCTCTCTGGTCTTCAACACATCCTCCAGAACTGTAGCAGTGATCCAGCAGAAGACTGGGATGTGGCACATGATGTGGAGGCTTCGTGATGTCTTGATGTGGGGGATGATTCTGCTGGCCTGCTCCTCATCTCTGAATCTCTTCCTGAAGTACTCCTCCTTCTGTGGGTCAGTGAACCCTCTGACCTCTGTCACCATGTCAACACACTCAGGAGGGATCTGATTGGCTGCTGCAGGTCGTGTGGTTATCCAGAGGCGAGCAGAGGGAAGCAGTTTCCCCCTGATGAGGTTTGTCAGCAGCACATCCACTGAGGTGGACTCTGTAACATCAGTCAGGATCGCAGTGCTGTGGAAGTCCAGAGGAGGTCGACACTCATCCAGACCGTCGAAGATGAACACAACCTGGAACTCTTCAAAGCTGCAGATTTCTTTGGTTTCAGTGAAGAAGTGATGAACAAGCTCCACCAAGCTGAACTTTTTCTCTTTCAGCACATTCAGCTCTCTGAAGGTGAATGGAAATGTGAACTGTATGTCCTGGTTGGCTTTGTCTTCAGCCCAGTCCAGAGTGAACTTCTGTGTTAAGACTGTTTTCCCGATGCCAGCCACTCCCTTTGTCATCACTGCTCTGATTGGTTCATCTCTTCCAGGTGAGGCTTTAAAGATGTCTTTACATCTGATTGTTGTTTCTGGTCTGTCTGGTTTCCTGGATGCTGCTTCAATCTGTCTGACCTCATGTTCATCATTGACCTCTGCAGTCCCTCCCTGTGTGATGTACAGCTCTGTGTAGATCTGATTCAGAAGGGTTCGGTTTCCTGCTTTAGAAATCCCCTCAAACACACACCAGAACTTCTCCTTCAGACTGGACTTCAGACTTCAGACTTTGGAGTTCAGCTCGGCACAATGCAGGACCAGTTCCTGAATAAACAAACAACAAATTAAATCAGAGAGTGAATCCGACTGAAAATCTGAGAATCTGAACATTTAAGTGTGTCAATGTAGTTTTTCCTTCACCACCAGTAGGGAGCAAATTTACAGGGTTGGAAACATAAATCTCTCCCATGTTGCCTCCTTTTCATCTCTCCATAATGAAATCTGTTAAAATGCTCTTACTCCTCTGCAGACAGTCAGGCGACTCCTCCTGCTTCATCCTCCTCAGGGAGGGCTGTGATCTGCTGCTCCTCGTCTGATCTTCATCCTGACTCTTGCTCTGACTGTTGGATGTGATGATTTAAATGAAAAGACCAAAACAATATAATCAACTGAGGATACCTCACAAGCAGACAGTAACAAGATAAACTTAAATTCCAGAAGCAGATGTGACATTTGTACGAAAGAAATGTATTGTGGTCGATATGATGTCTCATTTTAACTGATTATTTGACGAGTATGAAGGGTGCTGGTTGAAAAAATGACTAAATATCGACTTAAGTCAGAAACACTCACAGATAAGTGAGGATAACTCGGTTAATGATGCACAGCAGCAGCAGGAAACAAGCATGACTCAGCTCTAGACTTTCCTCACTGTCACTGAGTCATTTATAGGTGTGACCTTATTAAACAGCAGCCAGGGACCAGCTGATACACATCAACAAACACAAAATACTAGAAAGCACAATAGTGACATTATAGTGATAGCATTTGAAATTATAGGGACATCACTAGGGCAGTAAAAAGGCCAGGCGTGTTGTGGTTTGAGTTTGTGGTTCAGTTTCCTGTTTTATTTTGAAATTCTCTCCCCATGTGTCATGTTTTGCTTTTCATTTCCTCCCTTTGTCTTTTTCCCATCAGTTAAACACCTCCTGTGTATTTAAAGGTGCAATGTGTAAGAACTGACCACTTATTGCATTCATACTACAATCAAATAGGGAGCATCATATCACCAGAGTAACTGCTAACTGCTGCTAACTGTAGCTGCCGTTAGCTAGTTAGCTCAGTTAGCCGTGCAGTAAGCAGTCCGGGACTGAAAGTGGAGTGGTATTAGCATGAGGGCTGGGCCATATATCTGAACACTGCATCATGACAAAATGTGTAATTTCAGTCGATATCTGAGTCGAGTTCAGTTTGAAATCTTACCTTCCATCAGCAGGTCGTCCACCTTTAAATTCAATAGGAAGATCTATAGACCGATCACTCTTCATGGACACACAGCTGGGCTCAGGAGAGGCTGATCTCTGCTGCTGAGTCCTGAAACAACTAAACACATATATGTATATGGGTGTTTAGTGGTGTTGTAACTGTCTGTTGTCTTCATATTTGAAATCTACATATTATGTTAACAATATGCATAGCAACTGGTGGAAACCTGGCTATTGCAGTTGAATTTTTCCATTAGCAGATTACATTAGACCTTGTCTCACCAACCTCCCCTCACCTCCAACCCGACTAACATCTGCAGACTGTGGAGAGGAGCATCAGTGAAGAAGTGATTGAGCAGTTAGATAAATATGCCTTTGGTAACAGCCCAGTCACCAGGATAATGTTGACAGCTGATGTTTCTGCAAACATTCACACATATTGACATTCCTATGAAAACGTGTCATATCGCTTCGTCTTCGTTGTGGTGATATTGTAGAATCTCTGTCTGAAAATGGCTTCAGACGTCCATTCTGCCTCCGTAACTTTCATACAGACGGCAGCAATAATGGCACAATACTCCCGGGCCTTGTGATCCTCTCACCTCTGAGCTTCATGTTCCCCACACAGAGGCTTTAGAGGGACGGCCTCCCTCCTCTCTGTCCTCACACCGACTCATAGCAGCATCCACACCTGCTGGGAGAGACGCAGTGCATCATAACAACAACAACAGTGACAGTAATGTTGGTTTGGATGAACTCACATCCACGCACACACACTTTGTAGCAGCAGACACACACACAGAGGAGATGCTGCTGATTGTTCATCAGTCTACTGAGTGTTCAGCTGTGGCTGCAGGTGAACAAACACAGTTGTATCAGCAAGTTTCTTTCCAAGGAAAGTTTAAAGTTGGATAAATATTCTGGCAAACATGGTTTCTATGGACTCTATGCACAGCTCCACTACTTCCTGAACTTAAGGCTGCTCCTTTATTTCCTGTCTTACTTTATTGGACAAACTGATTAATCCAGGTGTGACTGATCATTGTGACTACTCAGTTACACCTGGATTAATCAGTATGTCTAATTATTTAAGACAGGAAATAAAGGAGCTGCCTTAAATTCAGGAAGTAGTGGAGCTCTGCATAGAGCCCATTAAGTTCCACATCATGTTTTGTGGAGAAGACAGTCAAGTCAATTTTGGGCGTATCTCCATGAAATACGTGTCTTTTTGCACAGTGACACACACACACACACACACACACATATATGAAGAATCACATCAGGTCAATAAACAAGTCGTGTGTTTATGAGAGAAGTCTGGTTCATTGTTTCCTGTTTACTGCTGCTCCGTCTACTCGGCCCACATGACCTCAGTATTTATTAAACCTACATTAAGAAAATGATCCACCTTTAAAGATGCTGCTGCTCTTTGTGAATTCATTCATTCCCTCCAGTTTGAAACAGCTTAAAAAATCAAAGTTCACCATGTTGTTGTTAAAAATAACAGTGACAATAATGTAACCGTGTGTGTGTCTTGGGTGTGTCCCGGTCCTTTAACAAACAGCACTACAGGCCCGGTCGAGGCCCGCTGTGATGGCCCTGAACACGGAGGCTAACCGTTAGCACAGAGCTCCTCTCACCACAAACAGCAGATATCTGATGAAACTAACAGTGAGACCAGAGATCAGCTGAGACTCATTCAACTCTGAAAACTGACACTTACCGAAGCTTCCACATGGAGAAAAGATCTGCGCCACACCGAGGAGACAGTGAAAGTGAAACTGCTGACACACACTAAAGATTACTGCAGGTAAAGGTAACCAGGAAATACCACGAGACAGAGAGAGAGAGATAAACCTGTTTTTATACTTCAGAAGCATTTCACTGGTTCTCTGACTGCTCAGGTATTTTGCTGCAGCACACTGAGGCCAACATGTTGTCATGCTGTCGACCACCAGAGGGCAGCAGAGACTCACCCAGTGTCTCAGTGTGTCTCTGAGTGTCTCAGTGTTCAACCTGCTCACTGTGAGTTTTACTGCAGGAACACAGACAGGAGCTGACAGAAACAGAGGTGAACTCCTCTGAGATGTTTACTGACGGGTTTACTCTGTAAAAAGTCTTTTACAGATCAAAAAGGTGGAAGTTATAACTTCACCTAAGTTTAAAGATGATCCAGGTTTTACAGGATTGCATCATTAAATTACATTTACACTACAGAGTAAAGAAATTAAGAATTAGTTTTTTACTTTCATTTACATGTTTTCAGCTGCTTTAAATGTGGATGACAAATTTCATTTTCCTCCTAAAATTAATCCTATTAATTACCCCAATTTTTCGAAAAACAAAAAATTAATCCATTAAATCTGACAACGTTCAAGATTTTAGATGTGTTTTGTCACTGCGGTCATAAAAGTACACTCGTCGAGACGAAACAGTAAATAAGTTAAAATAATGTACAGAAAATAAAAACGATAAAGATGAATAAAAACAAAATAGTTCTGTTTGAAATTCAACTTTGTCATGTCTGAAACACTCTGGACGAGGAAACCAGTGTTTCATCTCCAGCTTCAGTTTCTGTTTTTAGTGTAAAATCTGAAACTTGACTTTCAAACCTCTTTATTAAATGTATAATTTCACTCATTATCTCTGCAGAATAAATGTGTTGATATATTTCTCTACAAAAAGTAAAAATGATGATGAATAATAAAATAATCCATCTTCACAATAAGTTTTGCTGCTCCGAGCTGCAGTCGTCTCTGAGGACGGATCAGTGTTTGTTGGATCAAAGTCGTATTTGATGTGAAAATATTGGTTATTAATTTCTCCCCAGCAGACTCACGTAGACACATATTTGTGAAGGCTGTTTGTGTAAAGTCACATTAATTCACTTTTGATAATTAACTCCAGTGAAAGTCAGATAAAAGATTCTCCGCTGCTCCTCCAGGTTGTTTTTCCTTTAATCGTTCGTATGTTTTGTTTTGTTTGTTTGCTGCTAATTTTTTAATTAAAGATGCTGATTTTACCTCCAGCAACACTCACACACATACACCCTGCTGATCTACACCCTGCTGCAACTCACTGATCTACACCCTGCTGCAACACTAACTGATCTACACCCTGCTGCAACACTAACTGATCTACACCCTGCTGCAACTCACTGATCTACACCCTGCTGATCTACACCCTGCTGCAACTCACTGATCTACACCCTGCTGCAACACTAGCTGATCTACACCCTGCTGCAACACTCGCTGATCTACACCCTGCTGCAACACTCGCTGATCTACACCCTGCTGCAACTCACTGATCTACACCCTGCTGCAACACTAGCTGATCTACACCCTGCTGCAACACTCGCTGATCTACACCCTGCTGCAACACTCGCTGATCTACACCCTGTTGCAACACTCGCTGATCTACACCCTGCTGCAACACTCACTGATCTACACCCTGCTGCAACACTCGCTGATCTACACCCTGTTGCAACACTCGCTGATCTACACCCTGCTGCAACACTCACTGATCTACACCCTGTTGCAACACTCGCTGATCTACACCCTGCTGCAACACTTGCTGATCTACACCCTGTTGCAACTCACTGATCTACACCCTGCTGATCTACACCCTGCTGCAACACTCGCTGATCTACACCCTGCTGATCTACACCCTGCTGCAACACTCACTGATCTACACCCTGCTGCAACACTCGCTGATCTACACCCTGCTGCAGGAGTACAGAGGAGGAGAGGAGGAGGAGGAGAGGCGATTCAGCTCGTCTGAGTTCAGCCAGAAAGAGAAAGTTCAGACGTTGTGCGGTTGTATTTTTCAATATTTCCTTTGTTGACATTTAGTGAGTTTGTTGTGTCTATTGGTGTAACTGTCTGTCTGTCACGTGTGATCTCTTACATGTGATCTCATGGGGAAGCAGACCTTAACAAACTGGAGATCAGCGTGGTGCAACAACTCGCTGTAAAAATCAAGCAGAAGGTTGGACGAGTCTGGACAAGGAGAGGTGGGGGAGGGGAGGGAGACACGGTCAATACCAGTTTTATATTCTTTAGCATTAACTGAAGGGGAGATTTTGCAGTTCCTGTCTACAATAGCATGCTAGCTAATGTTAGCCTCAAGGTCTAGAATGTTTACTGTTGCTCGGCAACACCGTCAGCTGCTCCAGCGCGCCTCTCTCATTGGTTGTTGTGGTCCGGCTCGGACAGTGTAGAGCTGAGCCCTGACGAGATGGCTTTGTCAGATTAGATCATGATCTCTGTATTTGATGCCGATGCAGCGTCTATGTGGAGGATTTCAGGTTGAGCCTCATTAAACTAAAACGTAAAGAGTTCGTCCTCCAGGGAGCACGAGCAGGACCAGGATATCTAAAGTAAATCAGCAGTAGAAGCTGAGGTGTCTCACTCTGGACCAAAGCCAGCGAGAGACGAATGATTCATCGTGATCAAATTCTTCAGGTAAGCTTCAGTCGCAGCTGCAGGACAGGAAGGACGTCATGTTCTGATTCTGGTACTGAACAGACAGACGGACGGACAGACAGACAGACACACCAGCTGTCTCTCTGAATCACACGGCGTCTTGTTGAGCGCTGAGGTTTGAAGCTTTACGTCAGCAGCTCTTCGACAGCAGCGGATCTTTGAAGGCGGTTTGACGAGGACGTCTCACGCTGTCTCGTTTCTTCATAAACGGTGAGCAGGAAGTGACGACTGGACGTGTTGACAGCTGGTGAAACTTCAGCTGAGAGCGTTCACACAGACTGAAGCTGAACCTGAACTGCAGCTGCAACCGTCAAATCAACCCGGACAGGAAGACTTTCATTATTTCAGACCAGCTGCGATATTTTGATTCGATTCAGACACATGAAGTAAAATACAAACCAAACATTTATTAAAGTCGACTCTGATCAGGTGATCAGATGGTGATCAGGTGGTGATCAGGTGGTGATCAGGTAGTGATTAGTTAGTGATCAGGTAGTGATCAGGTGGTGATCAGGTGGTGATCAGGTGGTGATCAGATGGTGATCAGGTGGTGATCAGGTGGTGATCAGATGGTGATCAGGTGGTGATCAGGTAGTGATCAGGTGGTGATCAGATGGTGATCAGGTGGTGATCAGGTAGTGATCAGGTGGTGATCAGATGGTGGAGCCACCACTTAGAGTTTTTCACCCAACTGGGCTCAGCTGTCAATCATGACACTGTTTTATTAAATCAATTAGCTAATTAGAAACAATTTAGTTAAAATAGGAACGACCTAAAATAACAGAGGCCATCTTTGGGATACCTGCATTAGTGCTTTGAGTTTTTAGTTTCTGCAGCCACCAGGAGGCGACTGAGACGTTTCATGTCGTCCATCTTTATAATCGTTGATGGCTGTGAGACAACAGACACAACATGTTAGCGCCACCTGGAGACATTTTTATTAAAAACGATTTGTGAGTAAACAAACTTTCCTAACGAACCCTGACGCTTTGTTAGTAATTACAATTTACTATACTTTTTAAAAGAACACTAGAATCTAAATAAAAACATTAAACTCCTTTGTAGAGAAACTAAAGTACACTTCAAGAAAACACACACACTTTATATTACAGGAGTATAGTTTCTATCAGTACACTAAGTTATTACTTTAACTATCTGCAATTTATTATCATTTAAAAAGTATACGTGTAAATTTACAATATACTTACAACTAAAAACACTTTTTTAAGTATTGTTGAATTAATTAATTTATTTGAGTTCACTGAAGTTAAAATCTGTTTTGAAGTTACTTTTTAAAAGTACATTTTAAATATACTTTAAAATTAAGCACAAAAATAAATTAAAAAAAATCAATAAAGTTTATATATCTAAATTATATTTTCAGTATACTAATACACACTATTTTTCCACGAGGGTGACTCTTTCATTCTTCTCTCCACAAACTGTCCTGATTAACATTTTTATTTCTTTTTCATACATCAGCTTCTTGATCAGGAGGTAATATTTCTGTGTGTTTACGTTCTGTTTTAGATTTTTCTTCAGATTTCTGTTGATCAGCAGTTAAACTCACCGACTGACTCACAGTCCGGTTATTGTTTGAACACACAGACGGATCGATGTGTTAATGAAGTCGGCAGCCGCTCGTCTTCAGCTCTCCACACTGAGTGTTGATCTGCTGACCTGCACGAGTGTTATTTGTTTAAAGCAGAGCTAATCCTCAATTGTCACGCTCCCATAATCCCATCGCCGGCCTTCCTTTTCAATCCCATCATCCCCCTCTCTCTCTCTCTCTCTCTCTCCCCCCGGACCTTCAGACGGCGAGCAGAAATCACCACGACGGCCACTCCAACATGAACCAAATGTCAGCCTCTCCTTCCTCGTGGAGCCGCAAACCGACGAGATAATTACAGCCGCCGCTCGTTCGCCGCCGGGCGCTCCTCAGCCGCCATCTTCGTCCTCTGACCGCCGGAGCTGGGACGGCAAAAAACAACATGTGAAGGACTGTGAAGGTGAAGCGAGGAGAGGAGGATCTATTAAATACAATAACAGAGAGATCTGAGTTTAACATTCATCCACCTTAAAATCTGAAGTGTTGCTGAAGTCCAGAAGCCACGAGGACAATGTGTCTTCAAAGAAAGTATATTTGCTGATGACGGATAATATTTCACCTCTGGAGTTTCTGACGCTGCTGCTGGTTCATCACAGCTCAGACTGAACGACAAGACAAGAGGTTTCTAAAGAAAGTCTCATAATGTTCATATTAATATCAGATAAATGTTCACCGTCAGTGTTCAGTCTCACGACAGCTGCAGGTTTAGACCAAACAAACACTTTATAAAAGACTGAAGTAGGATTATTGTGTGATTCATCCTCAAATGATCTGCAGTCTGATTTCATGTCTTCTAACATAAACACACTGAAAGAAACGCTCAACAGACTCAGAGATATAATAACTTTAGCAATACAACCTAAAAGTGCATGATGCTAACATGGAATTAGCAAGGCTAAGCTACTCGTACTCTAGCTAACAGGGCACAAGGCTAACGTAAACATAGCCGGACTAAGCTATCAGTGATTCAACATCAGCTAACAGCTAACTAGCATGCTCAGGTGTCATTTAAGGCCAGACAATCAGATAAAAGTTTGTCTGAACACATTCTGCTAACGAGTACTGAGTGTGCAACACTGACGATACGTCCTCGGTGCTGTCGAGCTCCTTTGTTGTCACAACAGCACCAACTGTGGATTAATTCGCCACGAAATATAGTATATAATATACAGACGCACATTTCCCTCCATTTTGTCTGATAAAAACTAATTTATAATATTTTTTAAATTTTAAACTTTTTATTTATTTTTAAAGATCCACGTCTTCAGTAGGAACCAATGAGCTTGCAGCTGAGCAGGAAGTCAGACGGTTTTGATAGACGGACCAACGTGTCGATAAAAAACACTCAACATGTTTATTGTTGTTGTGTCTCACAGATCATCAGGAATCAACTGGAGCCTCTGAAGATTATCTGGCAGCTTCTCTACAGAACCACTGGAGGGGATGGGAGGGTGATGGGAGGTGATGGGAGGGGATGGGAGGGTGATGGGAGGTGATGGGCGCTCCCCCTCCTCACCCTCACCCCGGGTCGCCCCCCGCCCCGTCCCAACCCGCCTCAGGTTTTGTTTTGATGAGCAGAAACAGCAGATCAGGACGGTGAAGCAGAGAGCGAGAGGTCTCGCCTTGTTTCTTTTCCAGAGAAACGTCTTCTGTCGTTCTCCCGTCGACTCATGTGGACGCCACAGGCCGGCGGCGGCGACCGACCAGCGGAGCCACAGAGCAATAATCCAGTTATCATTGCTGACTCACTGAGCATGGACTTCCGGAGCGGCTCAGAACCGGACTGATAACAGATTAAACTCAACTTATATCACCTGACACATTTTACAGGAAGAAGTTAACAAGATGTTCAGAAGATAAAAAGACTGCGACAGATCATTCATGCATAATGCAAACCAACAGATCTCACCAGTGAAACCATTTAGTGGCTTTTCAGCTCATATCAGGGCTTCAAGTCATGAATTAAGATGAGCACACCAGGCTGCCACACGCACTCCCCCGCTCTGTAAAATGAACAATTAAGAAGCGGGCCGCTAATTAAGCGCGGAGATCAAGCGCCTTTCTCTCTTCGCCCTGAAGGAGGTTTTCCACCGGGCCTTTGATCAAAGCGACGCCCAAGGAAGGAGCCCCGCGACGGCACGTTTCCTCTGGCTAAACGCAGATTAATGCTCCGCTCGCAGGATCCCCGTTACAAAAGAGAGAGCCGTGTTTCACAGAAAACTAAAAACTGACACAGGCGGATAACACAACAAATATTTCCTGCTGAACAGGATCCATGAAAGCAGCTTGTTGAATCATCATTACACACATGAAGACAGAGCAGCGACCAAAAACACTTGTTTGTGAGTCAAAACAAAGACGACGTCTCACACTTGTTCTCTGCGACTCTTTCATTCTGCTCTCCGAAGCCAAATGCAAATGAATCCAGGCGCTGGAACTCTAAAATTTTTATTTATGCCCGCCTACTGAGTCGCACATGTTTAATCTTGCCGTTTCTTTTTCTTCTGCTCTTGTTCTTGGGGAATATGCAAAGTTTATCAGGCCTGCATCCTGACTTTCATGTCGGGCCTTGGCTTCTTGACTGAGACGCAGACAGACGCTGAGAGAGATTGAAGAGTCAGGTAGAAGCAGAGTTAGCCTGCAGGGCTGAATCGGCGCGGTGACGCTCGTGTCTGCTAATCCGCCCTGACACGCTCCTGATGCCAGCCCTTCATTATAAATATTTTTAAAGGGGCTCCGACCTTCTGCACGCCCCGTCCGGGACCCGAGCGCTGCGTGCACGAGCCTTTGATTTCTGCTCCTCGGTGGGTTTCAGGCTCGTCATTATGACAGCGCCGCTGACAGCTCCTCATCACACGCGTCTTGTCGTCTTTTGTGGGAAGTTTTGCAACAATTAGCATAAATATTTCATCTGTTTCTGCCCCGCGTCGTCCCTGCTGCTGCTGCTGAAACAGGATCCGGCTGACGCGTCCCAGAGATGTCACCGAGCGCTGCCGGAAAACGACAAACCTTTGTAAAGTGTACTTTTCTCCCCATTAACATACAAAGATGAAGCAACAGAGGCAAACAGCCAAACATATGTATCCTTTGTGCAATCTTTTATTGAACATATTTGGGAGCAAAGCGAGCAGAGTTTGATTACGAGGTGAAGAGCCTCGGTGACTTGCGGCCTGCGAGTATGCAAATCTCTCCGCTGCATTTATGAGATAAACTTGTACACATTATTTATTTCACACCAACTTATTTACATTCGAGATGGAAAGCCATCCGCTGGAAGTTTACCGAGGGAATCGTCGGCGCTGTGCGGCGCTGCCGACACTCTGAGGTCTGACATGCGGGAGAAAGTCAAGAAACTTTCAGGTAAGTAGTGCAGAAAACTCACAGGGAAGTTTTGTTTCAGTCAAATCGCTCTGCAGATAACGAAGGTGCAGGAACGTTACAAGGGCACATAACGCTGTGCCAATTAATCTCAGCTTCTGCGTGCGCCTGCAGCCATCCAGCAACAAAATTAAATATATACTTACATCTGATTTCAAAGGAGTTGTAAACCCTCTCTGGCTCCAGCGCCCACTGTGGAAGACTTTACTTAAGCTTGAGGAAGAGCATCATTAAAATTAAAGTGAACGAAGGGAAGAGGAGGATTTCAGCACTCGTGCCGTCGGCTACTGTTCAGCACTTCAAAACAAACTGCAGGGCCGAGCGAATCCAGCGCTGCACTCAGACGCTCGTCCTTCACTATTTGATGTTGTTTGTAGGCGCTGAGTTGATTAGTTTCCCCCGATGAAAGATTCACATTACAGAGAGGAGATAAAACCAAAAACACATACGAAGCAGCTCGCGTGAAGCTCTGCATCCATTCAACCATCATCATAGGTCAGACGCTCACGAGGCCGCTGATCTCAGAGAAACTGAGCCGTCACACATTAACACAACTGGATCTGCGGCTCGCAGCCGGATGTTATCAGATGAAGCGAGTGTCGTGTGTCCAGACGGTGATGTGTTAATTATCTTACTGAGGGACTTCATACAGAACTGAGTATTTATAATATACAGTTCAGAGAACGTTTTGATCCAAGATGAAAACTGACCCAGAGGCAGACGGGCTGGTGCTGACTGACACTTTATACAAGGAAACACACAACTTCATGTTCTGATTTAATGCTGAATTTACAAGAAGACACGGATGATTCAGGATTTGTCAGAGACAGAGTTTCACAATGTGTATGAAGTTTTACGCTACTCAACAACAACTAAAATTAGCTGATTTGTGAAGGGAGTCTGGTGATGTTATGGATGATATTTGGCTTCATGTATTTCATCGCACCAACGACTTAGATTTAAGTTTCTCCTCATGAAACAACTCATGAAATCACAACTCACCTGAGAAGAAACCACAGAAACCTCCATTGATCAGGTGCAATGACTGAGTCTTACCTGATGATTGTTCACCTTTTCCTTTCATTTGAATCCTCACTGACTCTGAGCGTTAGGAAAACATTTCAGGTGATGTTGTTCGGCTGCCTGCATCTTTCTGAAGGCCTCACTCCTTCACAGCAGCCATCCTGTCTTCCCTCCACTCGTCTTCATGGACGACAGAACGAGGCCCTCCGTTAGTGACGAGCTGTCTCGTCCTCACAAAGAGGATTTAAAGTTAAACTAAAGGATTGAAGCGTTTCACCGCTAAACTACGATGTGATTCAGCGACATCTACAACGGGGCTGATGTTTGAACGCTCTCTGATCGTGTCCTCGGTTTCAGTCTCATTATTTCCTAAATCTAAAACACAGTTTTCCTCTCAGATTTCCTCTGAATCTCAGCAGTGTCGTCTGTTGTCGGGCAGAACAAACGACATCATCTGTCACTGAACTTCCTAACAAAGCCGTCATGTAAATGGACTCAGTCAGCTGTGTCCTCCATCTCTGATCCTCCTCTACGATTCATATATCATCCACATAATAACCCTCATCTACCCCACCCGCCCCTGGGTGACCACAAGACTCCCACCCACCCCCAACCTCACCCACCTTCAGGCACCTACAGCGCCGGTGGGATTTATTATCAGAGACGTCCCAACGGGTCCAAAGATCCAAAGATCCGGCAGGATTCATGTTTCCTACACGACGACACTGTGATGAAACTATTCTGGTGATGTGATAGAAGTAATCAGACGCTGAGTAACAAGATGTGACGATAACGTCTTTACAGGAAGTGTGACGGCCTCGGTATCGTCCAATCAGAGCTTCAGATTCAGCTGTTTTTCTTGACGGCAGCGATTAAACAATCTGAACAGACGTGGATGTCTGATTCCTCCAAGAGAGGCTGGTGCTGAGGCTCATGGGTACTGTAGTGTTAAGAGCCAAAGTCGACCTGAGGGAGAACTCAGTGGGTTGTGTGACGTATGTCCGTTTTACCAACGTCTCTTTACTTCTGTCTCAACTCTACAGTAATGTTACCTCCACCTCCGACCAGGGCTGCTGACAGCAGGGGTACACCAGGTCACACGTCCCGGGCCCCGGGTCATAGCCGGGCCCAAAGGAACCGATTCCGATACTTGTGCTGTGGGTATCGGCCGATACGAGTACCGATACCGATACCAGTGTGTTATAAAAAAATATATATATCATACTACGCCTGCATGACTGTGATATGATTATCTTTGTGGTGAGGCCTGGCTCAGGTTAAACCCTTTGTAAAACATGAATGAATACAGCAAATGAAAGCCATTTATTTTTAAATAGAACAGTATAAAGCCGAATTCAGCACAGAGCAGACAGGAAGTCAGACACGAATAATAACATGACATCCGGTTAATTTGCAAAATAAAACACTCCGTGTTGATACAAGCACAAAAACCTCAAATAAGAGACAAATACACGCTCTTCTTCTAATCCTTCAGCCGGGAACACTTCGTGTTGTTGTGTTTATAACACGTATAACTGCGGTCGTGCCTGATTATGTAATTATCACAGGAATTCCTCGGTTTCGTAACTCCAGCTGTTCGGCTGCGCTGTGGCGGACTCAAAACACAGCTGGTTCGGGTTGCCGGACGGGGACGACGGAGCCAGATCGTACCGGAGCCGTAACGCAGCGGACACGTATCCAGAGGAATCACGGAGCTAACGGAGCTAACCAGTACATAGATTCCTATTTCTAATAAATTACGTGGTATCGGATCGGTGCCTGGACTCCAGTACTCGCAGATACCGATGCCGGCATTTTCGCCAGTATCGGAGGCATTTCCGATCCCGGCATCAGAATCAGAACAACTCTAGTTGAGAAGAACGTGATCGTCATCAGTTCTGCAGATATTCAGTCATGAACCAACGTACTGGACGTTAAACTGTTGACCTGACGAGGCGCTGGATGAAAGTCAGAGGGTCACCACAGTACATGTATACATGTACATGAGTACATGAATATCATTACAGTATTCAACATGATAACTTCTGAGATACTTCAGAGAGGAAAGTGGTTTAATTATCCAGCAAATGTCTGAGTTTCATATTAAGGATGTTTTTAAAAAAGCGAGTCAGGATGAAATGATCCTCGTCAGTCCCAAATTTAGCAGCTTCAGTATTTCAGTTTTAAATTTCACGGTCACGAGGAAATAAAACCACAGCAGTGTTTTGTGGAGTTACTTGGTTTGATCGGCGTCTTCATCACAGCCTCGTTCATTAAACACAAACCCGACAGGTTCTGAGTGGCAGCGTGTTGTTTCCCGTCAGAGAAGCAGAACACACGACAGAACGTGAGAATAACGGTGAGGACGTCTCCACGCTCAGATTCTGGTCCGGAGGGTTTGATCAGTCTTCTCTGGTCTGCTCATCTTTTCCAGCCGGTCCTGCTGAGAGACTCCATCTCATCTCCGGCTCGGTGCAGCCCGAGCCCGGCCCCAATGAGTTATTATTACACCCTGAGAATATGCAAATTGCAGCAGCTCGACGGTGTGTGTTTTTGATGGAAGAATACAAATCACGGCGGACATGACACTTTTTTAATTTTCCTGATGAATGTAATGCTTCAGAAAGAGGAAGGATTGATGACGGGGCGTAATGAACTCTTTAGCACACAGAGACTCGCAGGTTTTTCATTACTGTCCCGCGTGAAGACGCTCGTCCACAAATCTGTCCCGGGCCAGCTCGTCTCTGAAGCCCGGAGCGGTGCAGAGCGGTGCCGGTCCAGGTCAGAGTCAACATGGGCCAGAGTGATCAAACCAGCGGTGGAGGAAGATCCAGTTAAAGTTCTGATACCACACCGGACAAATACTCAGTTACACCAGTGTTAACATGCAGAAGAATTTCAGAATAATAATATGTAAAATTGTTGTTATTATTATTATTAATGGATTCATGTGCTCACTTTATTGTTGCAGCTGGTGACAGTGGAGCTGATTTTATATATAATATTATTGTTTTGGGTAACTTGTGATTATTCAATCAGTTAAGTCTTAATAATAATATTAACATTTATTTTCTATTATATATTCTATCATTATTCAAAGTCTGGAAACTCACCTTTATTAATAAATGTAGTGGAGTGAAAAGTACAGTATTTGCCTCTGAGGTGTAGCGGAGCATCAGATAATAGAAGTACTCAAGAAAGTTACAAGTACATCAAACTGTATGTCAAAGTACACGACTTGAGTAAATGTACTGCGTTACTCTCCTCCACTGAATCTGAGTACTGTTGACTCATCACTGCTCAGGTTCTCCATGTAAACTACTTAAAGGCTCAGTTCACCCAACATACAGTGACAGC
This sequence comes from Pagrus pagrus, assembly GCF_965226575.1. Classification (NCBI taxonomy): domain Eukaryota; kingdom Metazoa; phylum Chordata; class Actinopteri; order Spariformes; family Sparidae; genus Pagrus; species Pagrus pagrus. The sequence goes on along the minus strand of NC_140185.1, from coordinate 37,679,152 downwards.
GAGTCTGTTTGACTGGAAACAGCTCGCGGCTGCAGGAGCCAGGAGGAGTTTTGGCTAACGGCATTAGCAGCTAACGTTAGCGCGGCCTGCACGTCACCTGCTGAAGTTAGCAGTGAGGTCTGAGGTGCAACGATACTCAGTAGATTTTGATTCTGTGTCCTTAAATGTGTTTTATTTTTATTTAGATAGCGAGCTTGAAAGACAGCTAGCAACACTCGACCCGGCACCAGAGGAACCGGATAATCTGGAGGATGTGCCGTCAGCGACCGTCATCAGAACCACATCAGCTGTTTAAACAAAACAACACAAGAACAAACAAACGCTCACAAATAAAACCAGCCGACTCACGTCACTGCAGGGCTCCTCACAGGCCGCAGCGCTCGCAGACGTCCCCTTGTTCCACATGCAGCTAAGACACGGAGGTCCACGGGTCAGGACTCAGGCTCAGAACCGAACCTGGTGCCAGTGACCTTTATTAAACCAGGATGTGTCTGCAGGACGGAGCAGAACTGGGTCTCACTCCTCAACTCTGACGTGAGCGAAGAGACATGTTCAGTGTTTTCTGCTAAACCTCCAGTCGGCCTGTGTGTGTGTGTGTGTGTGTGTGTGTGTGTGTGTGTGCGTGTGTGTGTGTGTGTGTGTGTGTGTCTGTCTGTCTGTCTGTGTGTGTGTGCGTGTGCGTGTGTGTGCAGTGGGGGAGGAGTCTGGGTAATAGTATTTAATTTATCACTTAAAGTGGTGGGCGACCTCTGGGCGTCCCGGTTCCTCCATCACCTCCTCAGCTGCTCCCTTTAATTGTCGGAGCTGAGAGAGTAAATGAAAATCAACTGGCCTCATAATGAATGGAGGCCATTACTCTGTTTAACCACACACACACACACACACACACACAGACACACACACACATAGACACACACACACCACACACACACAAAACACACACACAGACACACACACACACACACACACACACATAGACACACATAGACACACACACACCACACACACACACGCTGCACCATTTAAAAGTATTTAAGTCCGTTTCATTAAATGTTTAATTTGTCCTTCGTTCATCGACGTAAACAGAAACATGTTTTTTAAGCATTTAGAGAACAGCTCTGTGTTAGCAGTTAGCTCTGTGTTAGCAGTTAGCTCTGTGTTAGCAGTCAGCTCTGTGTTAGCAGTTAGCTCTGTGTTAGCAGTCAGCTCTGTGTTAGCAGTCAGCTCTGTGTTAGCAGTCAGCTCTGTGTTAGCAGTTAGCTCTGTGTTAGCAGTCAGCCCTCTGTTAGCAGTTAGCTCTGTGTTAGCAGTCAGCTCTGTGTTAGCAGTTAGCTCTGTGTTAGCAGTCAGCTCTGTGTTAGCAGTTAGCTCTCTGTTAGCAGTTAGCTCTGTGTTAGCGTCCTCTCTTATCTCGTCCCGTCTCGTCATCTCATTTCCTCGATATGTGTCATCTCATGTGAATCCCTTTTCTCCTGGTTGTCTTGTCCTTTTCCTCCTGTTGTCCTCCCAGTTGTCTCATCTCATCATCCCCTGTCTTCCCCTGTTATTTCCCCTCTTTTATTCTTACGTTGTCCTCTTGTTTTGGTGTCCTCTCTATCGTCTAATGTCATCTTGTCCTCCTGTCTTCCTGTTTTGTCCTCCTGTCAACATCATCATCGTCTCGTCATGTCTCCTTCTCTGCCATCTTGTTTCTTTCATATCATTCTACCTCTGTCATTGTCCCTGTTCTCTTGTGTCTTCCCATCATCTCATCCTGTCCTCCATGTCCTCTTGTTGTCTTCCCTCCTGTTATGTTTTGTTGTCGTCCCCACTGTCTCGTCCTCTCTGTCCTCTCAGTGTCAGTTGTCAGTCACCATCTTGCCTCTGCGCTCTTGTCTTTTCCTTTTCTTTCTGTCCTCGTGTGAGTCTGTGTGTGAGACAGACACCTGAGTCCGACTGCGTCTCGTCCACAACAAAACACATATTAGCATTAGAGAGCAAACTAACATATTAGTGTGCAGTTGATCTGATGGGACGGCGGCGCGGGACAATCAGTCATCCTGCGGGGGACAGACACAATTACAGCGCAGTGATAACAGAGTGCGGAGCAGGAAGAAGAGACGCCTCCTGACCTCTGCGGCTCGGATCCATTTAGATGTTTGATGTCTCATTGAATTAGTATCACAGTGTGAAAGACAAAGCTAATGGGAATGAGCCAGAGACGGGCAGTACTGCTGATTGGGCCTGATATAATTAGAATAATATCACGTCCGGCGTTAATAACAAGGAAGGAAATAAATAACGTGCAGGTCCGTTAATAGCCGGCGCACTAAAATGGCTGCGTTTTAAATATGCCGAGGCCAGCGCTTCTTTCTGTTTACTCATGGGCCGCTGATCGTCTGCATATTGATGTGGCGGAGCGACCGGCGCTGAAGGATCCTCGGCTCCGGGCGGGGGCGCTTCTTCATCTGGATTATTCATCTTGATAAATACATAAGGACGGACTAAATTATGGCTGTTTTTCAGGCGGTGCTGGTTTGTACCGGGTGTGAATTAGCTCTGCTGATAGATGGAGCGGCCGGCCCGAGAGGCAGCGGCGCCGCCCGCTCTCACTTCACTTCGCTGGGAATCTTCACGGTGATTTTCTGCGTCCACAAATATTAATTTACCTCCTGACAGGAATGAAGATGTTGTGTTTTTAATTGTTTTTCCTCCCGAGGAGAAAATTATTTGTCATTTTTTAGGAAATTATCAGGAAATTGCAGAAGAGCCAGAAAATAAACAGACTCATTTATACTCTGAACACTTCAGGATGGTTCAGTGAGCCCGAGTCTGTGATCCTGGTTCTGATTGGGTTCAGCCAGCTGTTTATAATATACAAAGATGATTTAATCAATACTTTTATTCATTAAATCTACATTTCCTCAGTTTGTCTTTTATAAATATATAAAACATGAATCTCACCTGTTTGATCGTCTCATGTCTCCTGTAAGAGCTTTTAACAAACTGCTTTTAATTATATTCAGTTTGATAATTAAAGGTCTTTATCAATAACATGTAATTATATTTTAAAAAGTCCTGATTTTCTTAACGAGCCTTCAACAGGGACATGCTGGTTTTATTTAAGGCAGATTTTTGTCTCCGTGAAAGTTTAATTAAATAAAAAGGACACAGACAGGAAGTGAGCTGAGAGAGGACGAGGACGAGGCCGCGACACGAGAAGATGTCACTGACTTCATGTTGGATCATCTCCACACACGCTGTCTGCAGTGTGACAACACACACGCTGTCTGCAGTGTGACAGTAACACACACGCTGTCTGCAGTGTGACAACACACACGCTGTCTGCAGTGTGACAACACATACGCTGTCTGCAGTGTGACAGTAACACATACGCTGTCTGCAGTGTGACAGTAACACATACGCTGTCTGCAGTGACAGTAACACACACGCTGTCTGCAGTGACAGTAACACACACGCTGTCTGCAGTGTGACAACACACACGCTGTCTGCAGTGACAGTAACACACACGCTGCCTGCAGTGTGACAACACACACGCTGTCTGCAGTGTGACAGTAACACACACGCTGTCTGCAGTGTGACAGTAACACACACGTCAGTCGTTATTGCATCAATATCTGAAAACTGACGATTGATTGAATCATTGAGCAGGATGGATTTTTAATTGTTTTCTGTTGTGTCATTAACTCACTAAAGATCCTGCCTGGTTATTTGATCCAGTAACAGTTTCTGAATTATGTTTTAAAACTTAACATGTTGCTGTATTTATATTTGTGATATGAGATGATGTATATTCAGACATGTCTGCAAAAACCCACCAGATTTACAGATTTAATAAAAAGATTAAACTGTTAAATTACCAACAAACACTAAAAGTAACGTGATGAAAAGCGTCTCGTCTGTTGTCTGTCTCTTATTTTGAGTAAAGTTCAATAAAATGTGATTATTTCAAGCAAAATTAAATTTAAATCAGTTAACATTAAAATGTGAGTGCGCTCTGTTTTTCGTGACGATCTCATGAAGGCTGATCTGAAGTTGAGGAAACATCCTCCTCGTCAGCTTTATTTTGAAAGTGTCATCCTGAAGCTTCTCTTCCTCCGCAGCACTCGCAGGTGAGACGAGGTGTGTTCGAGTGTGTGTTGATACCAGAACCAGCGAGCGAGAGGAACCTCATTAATGTCACATCCTGCAGATTCACCGACAACACGACCCGCCGACTTCACCTGAAGAAGAAAGAAAACAGGCGTCTGATTGGCACAGAGGCACTCTGGGTAAAAAAAGAAGAGGAAACACAGCGGGGGGACGTGAACATCCATCGCACTTCAAATATTATCTCACGGCGTCAGCACTGATGGAGCGGCGGGCCGCGATGTACGGCCCGCTGACGCTCCCATCATCCATCTGCTGAGTGAACGAGGTCTGAGACTCCATTACTCTAAAGCTGCCGCCTGCTTCCCTGATCTAATAACATTTGAATCAATCAACACTGTGCATTCTGATCACAGCGTAATGGATTATGAAGAGCGGCGGCGGAGGCTGAGCTGAGTACGTCAGGTTACGTCCAGAACGACAGACAATAACTCCTCTGTGGGATTAATCCGGACCTCGGCGGCGCTGAGGAGCAGAAGAAGACGATGACTTCCTGTTAATAGTATTCCTGTTCGCTGGGAACAGCCGTCTTCAATTGTTCCGCTCGGCGTCGCCGTCGCCTGAATTAACCCCTCCCTCCTCAGAGCGCTCTTAGAGACGACCCGATGGGATTAAAGCGCCGCTCATCACATGAAACACACACTCCACCTCAGACTGTGTGTGTGTGTGTGTGTGTGTGTGTGCTGATGCAGGAGCAGCAGCCATGTTTTAGATGACAGAGACGTGAACGAGCGCTGCAGACTGCAGGAGTTCAGACTGAAGCCGTCACGACGTATTTCAGCTTCGTGATTTTAAACAGACAAACCACATGAACTTATCAGCGTCGGGCTGCATCCTGGCTGCGTCACCGTCACTGGTGTCTGTTCGACCATTCGTGTGTTAAATATGTTTTACTGTGGCGACAACTTCAGAAACACAAACATCTTCATCTGCTGCCACCGTCCCAGGAAGTGACGACCTGTTTCTGACGGAAACGTCCCGACATCTGGAAACGCGTGCCGGCTTAATGAGCGCTCACCAGTTTACTTTAGACTCGAGGGCCAGCAACGTAAAAAATACGGATACTCTTTAAAACTATAAAAACCCCAAAAAACTAAAAGTCCAAACTCACTGTCACTGTTGATCCTGGAGGTTAATCTGCACACAGATAACGTGGAGGACTCAGGGACTGATCCTGTGAAGACGACTGTGCCACTTTATTTTCTGTCTTCTGAGGCTGCAGAGTGTAAAAATAAACCACAGCGCTCTCGCTGAGCAAACTTTGTGACACGACTTGAAAATAAGCTCAAACGTCGTTTCAGTAAAACTTTAGCTGCTGTTGTGACGAGGACAGAGGAGACAGACCGTGGACGTTTCCACACACTGCTAACTGACACAGTCTGAGACAGACGGACACGTTTACGTTCAGCCTTCGAGTGAACAGACGGACGTGAAGTGACTCAGTGTAAATGAACTTATAAACTGTCTCCATGTTTTCAGAGCCGGTCTGTAAAAAACCGGAGGACGGACGTAACACTGAGACTCTGTCCTCCCCCAAAATCCAGAAATTCATTTAGCTCATAAATTCTGCAAAATTACAATTTCTCTGATGAAACAAAAGTAAATAAAGAAAAGCAGATCGATTCGGATATTTTCAGCTGCCGTCTGAAAACAGAGCAGGCGAGTCTTCATGCAGAGGACTCGCAGATTAAAGAGATACAACTTTGCTCTTTTATGTCTTAAGCACTTTGCTAATTAGCGGCGCGGCAGCAGAGAGAGGATGAATACATTTTGGTAAATGGAGTCAGATTAATAAAAAAAAAGCAGGAGTGAAAACAGCCGAGTGGATGAACGACCCCCCGGGGAGCCGAGCGTCGCTTCATTACATGTGGATGGAAATGATGCAAGCAGCTGCACGTGATCCTGCTGCTCGGCTGCTGCTCGCCCGGCTGCCTCGACATCCACAGCGAGATGAAACTCTGTTAAAGGTTTGTTGAATTAAAAAAACAAGTCGACACATTTAAAACAGGAAGTTCAGTTATAGAGAGAGGACACGAGTCTGAGTCCAAACACAAGACGTGAGCACTGTCTTCACTGTTAACAACCATCAAAATATAAACTCATAGACGATCACACACGAGGTCACGTTTGAACGTTGTCTTCTCGTTGTGTTTCGTCTCGTTCTCTGACTCTCCTGCAGTTAAACCTCAGCGAGAGGCCGCCTGGAGCCAACATGAGGATTTACACAACTCAACATGTCGAACAACGTCGAGTCCTTACATATTATTACATATTATTATTATGTGGAAATGTGAAATATCGTTAAGAAACAGTTTTCTTCCCGTTAACTCCTGTTTACACTCCAGTGAGTGGGCTGTGAACCTTTACATCCTCATCCTATAGATTTTACATCAGTCACAGGTGTGGGAAGGACGGCAGGTAAACAAGGAGGCTGATTTCATCTCAAAAAGGGCTGAGCCTGACTTTATATCATCAGGAGGAGACGATGACTGAGCCTGACTTTATATCATCAGGAGGAGACGATGACTGAGCCTGACTTCATATCATCAGGAGGAGACGATGACTGAGCCTGACTTCATATCATCAGGAGGAGATGATGGCTGAGCCTGACTTTATATCATCAGGAGATGATGGCTGAGCCTGACTTTATATCATCAGGAGGAGATGACTGGGTTTCTGTTGTTGGGCGAGCTGTTCTTTAAATACCAGGCCGGGCTGGTGTGACTGGATCAGATGTTCGGCGCTCTCAGCGCTCAGCTCAGACGCAGTGAGCCTCCTGATAACGCAGCTCGGCTGTAACGCAGCAGCAGAAGAAGCAGCTCATGTTTAATTCATGGAGCTGCACGTCCCTCAAGTTAATTCCACCGCGGGCAGTGTTTATTTCTGCTTTGTACTTTTGTTTAAAGCCAGTTGTTGACAACTCTTGAACATGTCAAACTATCACCGCTAATAATTGCTTAAGGAGCTGGAACTTTCTGCAAATGTTGGTTCCAGCACAAAACACTCCTCCTCCTCGCTCCTCGCTCGCTCTCTTCGCTCCTGAAAGTCTCTCAGATGAATTTTTGATTTTTTCCTGCTCAGCGATCGACTCTCAGCAGAAAGACTCCCTCTGTAATTCAAAGCGATGGCTGCGAGAGAAAGAATGAAAAAGAATAATGTAGCGCCGCCGCGGCATCTTGTTCCGAGAGCAGCTTTCATTCTCGTGTTCAGTGGGAAGAAAACTGTCAAGTGCTGCTCTTTTTCTTTCTTTTTTGATTAGTTCGGTTTCTTTTCTCCCTCTCTGGCTTTTTGTTCTTGACCCAGGAATCCTAAACAGGCTCCTTCTTCTTCTGTGGTGGAGTTGGGAATAATAATGTTATGCTGAGGAAGATGAATCGGTACAAGCGCTGCCCCGGGGCGGTTTACACCTCTCTCTTTGGGTCAATGCCATTTCTCTTCAGATCGCGTCGCCGCCACTCAACTGGAGCTGCCAGTTGATTAATCCCAATTAGACGGGCTGTCACTTTCCTGCAGAGAGGGAGGAGGACGGCGACGGTTTCCCCTCTGACGGAGGCAGAGGAAGAACAGGAAAGAGGATCTTTCCCCGTCTGTCTGTGATCTGTCTGTCTCTCTGTAGACAGACAGACAGACGGACAGACGGAGGAATAATGAGTCTCTCAGAGAAACCAGACTCGTCTGACAGCGTTTCGTCTGTCAGTCGTCACTGAGGCAGGAACAGGAAACACATCACCACACAGGAAACACAGCGCTCGTCTGTGTTCACCCAGCCGGCGTCAGCGCAGACAAAACATTTAAGAAGAAAACAGCCTGACGACTCGTTAACGTCGACTGATCGAAGGCCTCAGATCTCAGCTGATGATTCAGATCAACTCATTAATATTTAATCGTATGAAGGCTGATTAAAGTTCTGCTCACCGGTCATAATAAAGTCCAGGAGGGAGGAAGTGTTCAGATCATTCAGTAAAAGTACTGGTTTAAAAAGTGTGTGTGTGTGTGTGTCTGTGTGTGTGTGTGTGTGTCACAGAGACAGTGAGTCTTTGACAGTCTCATGATTTGATTCAGTTCAGATTCTCGGGTCTCTGATCTGAATCCGTTTACCGCTAAACTGCTGAAATACGACACGAGACACGTCTGATGAACTATCTGCAGTTCACTTCACAATATTAATTAATATTCAGAAAATCCATCGTTGACATTTGTGAATCGATTCTGAATCGTAGGGAGAAAATTCAGAGTCCAAACATTAAAAATACATTTAAATACACTGAAGTCGTTCAGAGGAAAAGCAGAACATCTGAAACCATCTGAGAAGCTGCAACCAGACAACGAAAAACAAATCAAGATTATTAGAACAGTCGATGATTCATTTTCTGTCACTCGACTGACTGATCGATGGTTTCAGGTGCACTTCATATACTGTACTATACACTGTAATATAAACTGCTGAGTACTTTCATAAATGATCGTTCAACAGTTTGGACTCAGCTGATTGATGATCATCACCTGAAGACTGAAATCCTTTCACACTGATCAACACCCTGAACTGATCCTGCAGCAGACTGTTAACTGACAGCAGGTCTTTATCTCCTCGTTCGCTCGTCAGCGAGCCTCCTCTCTTTGACAAACACATCGTCTGTTTCAACATATTTATGGAAGAGAGACTGAAGCCCGTCCTGACGCCGGCGCTGTTATTAAGTCATCGTGCACTTGTTGTTTCCTGTGTTTCACCTGCAGCTGCTGTTTCCTTAAAGCACCTTTTAACCTGCTGCTGCCGCTTCGTCTGGCAGAGCGACGCTGCTGTTCGCTGTTTATTTGCTCTGTTGTTTCTCACTTTGTCTTCTTGTAATGAACTAACTGAAGAGCCGGAGCGTCTCCCGGCGGCTCAGAGGTTAGCTTTAATGTTCCCTGTTGTTTTTTTGTTTTCCGCAGGCTGTAAACAACAGCAGCACTCACACTCACAATATTACAGCACATTAAATATTCATGGAGCTTCTTCTGGAGGCAAAGTGTCAACAGGGTGTTTGCCTTTAAACCACAGCGATATGGCAAACATTAAAAACTGCATGTTTTTATGGGAAAACGTGAAAACATGTTTGATACAATAAATGTCTCTGTGTGTGGTGATCGGACAGACGGACGGACGGACGGGGTCAGTGTGTAAAAAAACAAGATAACAAGAGAATAAAGGTCTTCATGTCTGTATTCTGGGATTTCTGTGTAAAAAGCACCACTAATCAACTCCAGTCCATCCAGTTCAGTCAGTCAGGAGATTTCCACCGCCGCTCCGAGGCTTCCCAGGATCAACCGGGGATTGGACAGGAATAATGAGCCAGCCAAGACGATGGACGCCACGCTCAGCCAGCTCAGGCAGGACAGTCTCACCGCTTCTTGGCAGCACTGCGCCATCTTGGACTTCCACATCACCACCAGTTTAAAAGACGAGGTAAATCAGGGGAATCGGCTTACGAGCAGCGGGATGTGTTGGTGGCAGGGATGACCCAAAACACAATAAACATCCGGCGGTAGAGATGGCAGATCGATACAGTTAGACTTATTACATCAGAGTCACACACTGGAGCGACATAATGCTGCTGTGGTCTTCTTCAGTGTTAAAAAACAAGATGAGAGAATAAAGGCCGTCTTTATGACAGCGCATCCTGCCCAGCAGGACAACAGAGCTCAGGCTCTCTGCGAGTCCACGCTGAGTGTGAAGCTGAGCAGGAGTCACTGAAGGCCAAACATCAGGCTCCAGAGAGCAGCTGTGGACAGACGCTGAGCAGATGCAGTGCGGCTGTAGATGAACGTGTGGACCATAAACTACCAGTAGCCTCCATCTCAACCTGATGGTGCATGTGAAGGAGTAATTCAGAAACGGTCCTGAACAATTGTCAGGAGAACAGAAGGCTCATCAGAGAAACGATGGCGACCCCTGACAGAGGCTGTGGTGATTAATCAACATTCTCTCAGCCAATCACATCACTGCTATCACAGCTCTGAACAGCTGAGCCAATCACAGTCAAGCCTCAGGTGTCATCTCTTCTCACAGGTGAGCTGCGATCAGCTGTTTCCGTCTCACTTTCTTCAGTCTGAATAGTTTTTAGGGTCCAGTCCAGTTAAACGTTCAGAACAAAATGTAAACACGAGAGCAGCGTGAGCAAAGCCGACAGATTTATTCAATCTAAACATACTGTGACATCTGAGCGACCCTGGAAGTGATCACTGATTTAAACAGACTGAATATTAATGAGCAGTGATTCTTCTCGTGAAGACGTGAATCCTCTGGATGTTTCACGTTCAGTCCATCCTGTTTTAAATCATTTTATCTAAAGAGATTCAGCCAGAACAGCCATTAAGCAGATTTGAGTCCACCTCAAAGAGGGATGCGATGCTGACTTCATCACTGAGAACAAACAGCACTTTAGGAAACGAGGCGGCGTCCCTGATGAATCTGCCACCGCGTCCAGACGGCTCATTTTGGCGGCGTCGGCCCGGCGTTATGGCCGCCATCATCAGATTAATAACCTCCACTCTGGACCGGTGCGGCGATTCAGCCACGGGTTAATTAAACATTTACATATAGATGCCCAGCGATCTGTTGTAGTGGGAGATAATTTATACCATCAATATGCACTTTAATCAGAAACTACAGGAGGGCGTGTGTTAGCGTGCTCCGTGCTAATTGGCACCACGCTGGCTGCTGTTTTGGAGCTCAGAGACAAACTGAGTTCAGACTCTCACTGTTTCCTCTGTAATGTGCTGCTCCGCTCTGCTCCATCTTCCTGAGCTGTGCTCTTATTCTGACGGGACTCTTCATCCCCCTCGTGCCCCCCGAATGAACCAAAAACATGTTATTTTATACTTTAAATGTCCTTAATTTGTTCATTAAATCCAGATGAATTCTTCATTAAATCGTCGCAGCAGCGAGTGTACCGGGGGCTTGTATGGGTCGATACGTGGAGGCTCGAGTAATGAAGAGAAACTCTGAGGCCTTTTGTGCAGGTTATCAGTTCATTAATGAGCAGAGCGTTAAACGTCTCCTGACTGATAATCAAAAGAAACAGTTCAACCCAAAAATGAAAACTCATCATTATCTACGCCCCCGATGACAGGAACCCAAACTGATTTGAAAAGACGTTATTTACACCCTTTATAAAACGTAACTGTAGCTGCTGAGCTAACAGTGTTAGCATGCACCTCGTCTGAAGTGTGTTCACGAGCAAACGTTACTCAAACCGGAGGAAACATTTGCCGGGACTATTTTCAGCGGCGGATGAATCCACATGTGGTGCTCTCAGATTTTTATCACTGGACAAAAACTTAATTGTTTCCTGTTTGTCACGGTGTTGACATGAACAGTTCAGTAGCCCCACCCACTGAGCTGTGATTGGTTAACGAGTGGCTGTGAGTCACTTCCTGTCTCTGCTCCATGTTCAGGGTGGTGTTTATTCATGTGAACAGGTGGAGCTGGATGCCGATTAGACACATTTGCAGAATTAATGAGTCTCCCTCCCCTCGCTGTTTGAAGCCGGGCGGAGCGGCTCGTTAAGCTCGTTAACGCCCGAGGAGGGAAGCTGATTGGGTGCACAGGGTGGAGGAGTCTCCCTGGACCTCTCCTCCTTCCTTCTTCTGATATCTACATCTCAACCTTTCTTCTTCTCCTCCCTTCATCTCTCACTTGTCTCCCTCTTCTCTCCTCTTTGTCTTCCTCTTGTTTTCCTTCTCGTACACCTCCTCCTCTTCTCCTCTTCACCCTCTCCTCTTTTCTTTTCTCTTCATTTTCTTGCTTCTTTCCTTTTTTACGTCCATCTCACGTATTTTTCTTCCTCCCCTCTCCTTTTCAACCACTCTTTCCTCTTTCCTTCCCTGGCTTTGCTTTGGAAGGAGATGACAGTGTTGATAATTAAAGAAGGGTTTTGTAGATTTGTTCGTCTACAGGCAGCAGGATGACTGTAGCCCTGAGCGCAGTCTGCCAGGCTCATGGTTCACGGCTAACAGGCACCTGTTGTGTCTGGCGGCAGCGCTACGCTGGATGAAGGGTAAACAACGACGTCCTCATTCCAACAACAATCTGAGTCCCAGCTGAGTCAAATTATTCATGAAATCAAACACTGTTCAGGCTGTTTACTGTGCAGGAGGACGGAGAGCGCCACGTTCACACACACACACACACACACACACATACACACACACACACACACACACACACCAAACGAACACAAACACATGACAAACGATTTAAACGCATCAGCTACGACTGATTTACTGTCAGCTGTCAATCAGGGAGAAGACTCATGTTAACATGGAGGTTGTATCAGTCCAGGGTTTGAGCTGGGCGTATTGTAGACATGAAACAGCATTTATAGTGATGCTGCGACACTTTTTACAAGAAAACAAACAACTTCATGTTTTGATTTAATGCTGAATTTAGAAGAAGGCTCTGATGATTAAGAATCAACTGTAGCCAATTCACAAAGTTTGTTAAGTTTCTCCTCATGCAACAACTCTTAAAATCATGTGATTTGTTAATGGAGTCTGGTGATGTTGCTGTTATCAGAGTGCGTTCACAAACGTCTGCTGCTAATTTTGGCAGGTTAAACGAGCCCAAACATGTCATTTACATTACAAATCAGACAGTGTGTCATCCATTATGATCTTCTTCTTCTTCTTTAATAACTTATTAGCTAACATTAGCATTCAGCCACTTTGTAGCTAACACAGCCGTTTGATTACTTCCTGTGTGTTTCGAGGCTTAAATGAATGTGTCCGAGATGTCTGTTGATCTTTTAGAATGAATCTTATCAGTTAGCTCTGATCTCGCTAACTGGATCCGGTTTTACGTCGACATACGGCCCAGTGTCACTCCAGATTTTCACTTTCTGTTGTCTTTTCACTTCCTGATCAGTCAGGAGGTGGTGAGATGATAACGACTTGTCAGATTCATGTTTATATGACTTGCACCAACATATTTGATCCCACCCTGAGCATGATGTCAGAGGAAAATGGCCGCCGTGTGACTATGTACTTGAGGATGATGGGTACTGTAGTATTTAGAGCAGAAAAAGACTTTTCAGAAACATAAATAATGTTTAAAACATAAACTTGTATGATCGTTACAATATTCTTCCTGTTGTTATGTTTTTAGGAATCAGTCTCAAACAGCGATCGATCAAAACTGACGGCAGGAAACAGTCAGAGGAGGATGTGTCTGGTGCATGGCTCTGCAGTGTGTGTGTGTGTGTGTGCGTGTGTGTGTTGATGAAATAAAGACCTCTTGTGACAATGAAGATGAATCAGATTGAGACCCTCAGTGTTCGTCCCTCCACGGTCTGCTGCCTCCATCGCTCCCAGGAGGAGGAGTCACAAACCATCACGACAAACAAAGACAACATGTCTCCGGCTCCTCGCCTCCTCGCCTCCCCTCCGCCGGGACGCCAAAACAAACACAAACACTTTATACTATCAAACAGCCTCAACACCACCAACACCACACCTTCACACCTCCATCACACCTCCATCACAGCTCCTTCACACCTCCATCACACCTCCGTCACAGCTCCTTCACACCTCCATCACAGCTCCTTCACACCTCCATCACAGCTCCTTCACAGCTCCTTCACAGCTCCTTCACACCTCCATCACACCTCCGTCACAGCTCCTTCACAGCTCCTTCACACCTCCGTCACAGCTCCTTCACACCTCTGTCACACCTCCGTCACACCTCCATCACACCTCCATAACACCTCCGTCACAGCTCCTTCACACCTCCGTCACACCTCCGTCACAGCTCCTTCACACCTCCGTCACACCTCCGTCACAGCTCCTTCACACCTCCATCACAGCTCCTTCACACCTCCATCACACCTCCGTCACAGCTCCTTCACAGCTCCTTCACACCTCCGTCACAGCTCCTTCACACCTCCATCACACCTCCGTCACAGCTCCTTCACACCTCCATCACACCTCCGTCACAGCTCCGTCACAGCTCCTTCACACCACCATCACACCTCCGTCACAGCTCCTTCACACCTCCATCACACCTCCGTCACAGCTCCTTCACACCTCCTTCACACCTCCGTCACAGCTCCTTCACACCTCCATCACACCTCCGTCACAGCTCCTTCACACCTCCATCACACCTCCGTCACAGCTCCTTCACACATCCATCACAACAGTTAATGTGAGCGAGCGTCTGCAAACACCACGAGGAGACAAATCGATGAAAAACAATAAATCCTGACGTCTCCAGACTTCATTAATACTCAAGTCCTTAACTTCCGCTGACTCGTCATGCTGGCAGCTTACAGGTGATCTGTTTGACTAAATATTTTTAAACTGGTAACAGAAAACCTTTTGCTTTAACATGTTGATTGTAAAATGTAGTGACTTTAAAATAACGACACCATCTGTGTTTAGATTGATTCCCAGTAAACCTGGATTTGATGGTCCAGGCTGGCAGCCTGGCTGGATCGACAGTTAACCATCTTTTCTGGCAGCCTGGCTGGCAGCCTGGCACCATTTCTACCTGCCTTCATGTCTCTCGTGTTTCGTCCTGTGTTGTCGACAGTTGTTCTGCGCTGAGGGGAGGAAGTCGTCTGAGTCTGAATCAAACTGCAAAATCCAACAAATCCTCCAACATAGTATCTTCTGATCTGACGATGATCTGGTCTGATGCTGCTGTGGTTAAAGTTTAGTTTGTTTATACACAAAGACGTCTTTGTTACAGTGATGACAGGTTCAAGAAGAAGTTAAAAAACTACATATTGACATAAAAATAAACAAATAATAATATTGTGTGAATAATCCAGAGGGGATGTTCGGCCTTGTGCATCTTTTGTATGGTTTCCTTTTCACTGACCGACTCTTTCCACCTTACACTCACATTTTGCACAGTAAATGTGGTTAAAGATAGATTTGATTGCTTGTCATTAACTATTTATATAATTTTGCGATAACATTGTTATCATAAATTTGTTTGGCCATGATAATTGTGTATTTTTTACGTGTATTTTATTTTTATTGTTATTTTTATTGCTTGTTTTTATCTTTTATTCTTTATATTTTATTTTAACTCTTCATTTCATTGTAATTGTGCGCTTCAGTCTCCACATGTGTTTTCTCACTCATTGTAAAGCACTTTGAGTTACATTTCGGTCTGTTTGAAAGGAGCCATATAAATACGTTTGATCGATTGATTGATTCGGTGACAGCCTGACTCTGATGTTCACTCGTCTCTGAGACGACCTGACTTCACAGTTTGCTCACTAGAGGGCTCTGAACGTACACAAGCTGTTTACAGACGGATCTTCTTCTTCTGTTGTGAGCACAGTGGTGATCAGCTGCAGAGCGTCACGTTCAAGACATTCACCTGGAACTAAACACCTGACAACAACTGACACAGACAGAAACAGCTGGTGGTGACTGACACACTGCAGCAGTTATAACCAGGTCAACACTTAATATGAAAACAACACCGATAGAAAATGAAAAACACTCCACCGTCCAGTTTTTTAAAATCAAACTGAGTTTTTGGTGAGAAATCTCAAATAAAGTTATTGTAGTTATTTTAAAATGACAGAAAAAAACCTTTATCCTGATCATCACTGTGTTAAAGAGGCCCAAAAATTAGGTATTTAAAAATATATATAACACATACAATTCTATTAAAAAGGTCAATAATACAAAACGTAATATATATAATTTTAAAAAAATCTAACAAAAGCATTACAATAAAACTATAAAGCACATTAAATAAATAAGTATTATATTGTGATTCATAAATATGAGTCAACAATTACATCGACTGCTGTAATCAATTATTTATCATTATAGATTATTTCAAAAGCGAAAACACACTATTTTATTTCAACTGTAACAACAAGAGAGAAAACGAGTCACAATTTTCACTTCATGTGTATTTATGAAATAATTCATCATCATCAGGAGACACTAACACAGAACTGGGCCTCATTCAATCAAAACGTCTACTTTTCTTTATTCCTCGTCTTCGTCTTTATTTTGTCCCTGCTGAGCTTCCATACAGTCGAGTGTTTGTGCCGCAGCAGAGTCACAGTCCAAGTTTTTTCCTCTAGTAAACAACCTCGATGAGACAAACTGCTTGAGAAGCTGCTTGCTGTTAATTTATGGAGCTCAATAGATATTTAATGTAGCATGTTATGATACTCAGGCTTTTATTACTCCACTTAATTGTTTTTTTGTCCTTTGTTTTCTTTGCAGAGCGGTCAGCAGACAGTCAGCAGACAGTCAGCAGGCAGTCAGCAACGCTGCAGAGCTGCACGTGTCAACGACATCAGTTTGAGTTCGATCATCAAGAATCTGTTGACAGTAAAATACAAGAAACACTGAAAGGTTTACGCTCCAGGAAGATAAGAGCAGGACTGGATTTAGATGTGTGTAATGTTTATTTCTGATCTGACGGGTACTTTTTATTGTCTTTACTTCATGTGACGTCTCTTCATTATCTCTCTGTGATTTAATTTATTCTTTTATTTTCAGCAGTGCTGCTTTCATCCCGACTGACGGCAGAACAATGAGGAGGGAGGACTGTGTGTTTGTCACACTGGGCTTTAATTAAGATTAATTGTGTACCTGTGACGAGTCCTCCGGTGGTGTTTAGCCCGGACGCTGCCGGCTAAACGCCGTCACACCGACTCGTCAAACGCTGGGGGGATGGTGCAATTAATGATGAGTGGGATTTTTTTTAATATATATATATATATATATATATATATATATATACATATATATATTTTCACGTCATTACAAAATCTAATAAATAACAAGTGACGTTAAGAAAACATAAAGCTAAACTGAACAACTTCAAACCTCTGAACACACGAACATAAACCACTAAAAGATGATTATTATAAACGCACAACTCAGCTGATAATCTTCATGTTCTTACGTTTTCTTCTCGCAGTAATACACTGATAGTTGTCTGAACGTCTGTGTGTACACTGTAATCAGAAACTGCCCATAGCTAATTCAGCACGTCTTTTATTTGAGGCCTGAATGTTAACAGCAGGCTAAAAGACAGAGCTTAAAGTTCCCACAAAGACAAAATCAGTGTAAAGTATTTTTATCACCTATAGGCCAGCATCAGTCTCAACAATGGCACAGAGTCGTTTCGTAGGTGATCTCAGGTATTTCAAAGTGAGTTATTTCCGGGAAAATAATAAAAAAACTGTTGATGACTCATCCTGCACTCACGGGCGTATACTCAACCCTCCAATCTCCTGAACACAACTTCGTTTCATGATTTGGGTGTAACTGGATCATATTTCCTGGCGGTCCTCCGGCTGCTCTGCCTCAGCTCTGGACAGATAGCTTTACATGTTGCTAAAGTAACCGCTAACTGCTGCTAACCAGCAGCCTCCCAACACACACCTCCTGACCGCGGCCGTACGCAGTGATGACAGAGGCCATTTACAGGACTGAATGCTTTATGGAGATCCTGATGGATTACTGAGGCTTTGGTCCTCAGACAAATATATTGACAGTTACACATGAACACAGTTCAAATTCATTATGACATCGACATTGTTTATATGTTCCTGAGCTGCATCACCTCCGTCCACTCGTATTAAGATATTTTGCTGATAAAACGGATAAAAAACGACTTTAAATTGCACTGAAACAACAACAAACATAACTGATGTCATCTCAAAGTTTTACAATTCATTCTCAGAATAAAACACAAGCTGTTTCTGATCCACAACTTGTTAATAAAGAGTGAAAATAACAGTGCAAACAAGCCTAACGATGAGTTAACGGTGGTCTCAAACCTAAAAGAAAATTAAAATTAAAAACATTTTTCTGAGCAGTAAAATCTTATAAAATAGATTTTTTTTTACTTCTATAAAAGGAAATTTCCTGCGTTTGTTTCGAGCGAGCGAGCCGTCACCGCAGCTCATTTCCCACTGAGGATAAACGGGCCGGAGACGGAACATTTCCCATGAGTCCGTCTGTCTGTCACGGATGGAGCGGCGGCTCTAAGCAGACCCGTCCCATCTTAATCTGTTCTGCATGCTAAGCAGAGCGCCGCCCCCCTCCTCCTCCTCAGATTGTTATAAATGCTGTTTATGGTCTTGCTATGACAACTGTGAAGGGCACGACGGAGGATTTATCACAGGATTATCTCCTCAACCAATGAATAGACGGGACGGGGTTGTAAATGACCCTGCAGGGTAATAAAAGGAGATGCTGCTCCGGCGGGACAATAAGAGGAGGAGGTGTTATTATTATTATTATTAATAATAATAATACCAGAGACAGACAGATAGACTCTCACTTCCATTCAGTCGTGTTTGTTTTTGTTTTGTATTTAAGTTTTTATTGATTTTAAAGATAGAGCTGCTGATGGCAGCAGACAGGTCTTTACATTATTTCAGGGCCACAGGAGGAAGGCTATTACAAGACATGATGCAGAAATGTGATGAATAAGTTAAATAAACATTTACAGGAGGAACGAATCTACTGAGCAGAGACTCTAATGCAGAGTGTTAGCTGTTTCCTAATGCCTTCAGACATACACACACATACTCACTATTTGAGATATGCACCTTAATAAACATAAATCAAGAGTCAAAGGGCGTCTCGACTCTCTGATGTACAGTCCCACATCAAACATCAACATCTCAGGTGTCATGAGAGTTTCAGCTTTCTTGCTGTAACAAATATTATGTGGGACAGAAATACTCATTAAAGGAGACACCGGGTTTTGGATCAAGAGCAGCAGACTCTGAGACCGTCACCTCCCACGGCATCTCTCGACCATCCAACCTGACCAGCCGCACCGCTGGAGTCAGGATAAGAGTCAGGCTAATGCAGCTTGGTTTAAGGCTGCTCCTGGATAATGTCTTTACAGAGACCTGTCCTCACCACATCTTTACAGAGACCTGTCCTCACCACGTCTTTACAGACCTGTCCTCACCACATCTTTACAGACCTGTCCTCACCACGTCTTTACAGAGACCTGTCCTCACCACATCTTTACAGACCTGTCCTCACCACATCTTTACAGAGACCTGTCCTCACCACATCTTTACAGTGACCTGTCCTCACCACATCTTTACAGAGACCTGTCTCCACCACATCTTTACAGAGACCTGTCCTCACCACATCTTTACAGAGACCTGTCCTCACCACGTCTTTACAGACCTGTCCTCACCACATCTTTACAGAGACCTGTCTCCACCACATCTTTACAGAGAGCTGTCCTCACCACATCTTTACAGAGACCTGTCCTCACCACATCTTTTCAGTGACCTGTCCTCACCACATCTTTACAGAGAGCTGTCCTCACCACATCTTTACAGACCTGTCCTCACCACATCTTTACAGAGACCTGTTCTCACCACATCTTTACAGAGACCTGTCCTCACCACGTCTTTACAGACCTGTCCTCACCACATCTTTACAGACCTGTCCTCACCACATCTTTACAGAGAGCTGTCCTCACCACATCTTTACAGAGACCTGTCCTCACCACATCTTTTCAGTGACCTGTCCTCACCACATCTTTACAGAGAGCTGTCCTCACCACATCTTTACAGACCTGTCCTCACCACATCTTTACAGAGACCTGTTCTCACCACATCTTTACAGAGAGCTGTCCTCACCACATCTTTACAGAGACCTGTTCTCACCACATCTGTACAGAGACCTGTCTCCACCACATCTTTACAGAGAGCTGTCCTCACCACATCTTTACAGAGACTTGTCCTCACCACATCTTTACAGAGAGCTGTCCTCACCACATCTTTACAGAGCAGACAGGAAACCAGGGGAAAACCCCCAAACTTAATAAAAATCCAACGCTACATTGCTTGATTACCCCACACACACTGCACAGACAAGCAGCGAGCGAACCAGACTTCTAGTAAAAGGTAATTCTGAAACTGTGAAAACAGCTCTGAATAACAAAACGATGATTAAAACGATGATTAAAACAATTATAATATGCAGAAAGCAGTAGTGACACCAAATGTGTTGATGAAATAATCTGAAAACTGGATTCACAAAAGTAGGTTTGTAATTAGTCCCTCATTCCAGGAAAAAACAAGATATTACCAGGAAGTACAACACAGTAATTCAACAGCTACAATATTAGCACGTTAACATGCTAGTTTAGTGGCTAACATTGGTTAGCAGTAATCAGAAACAACCACAGATGTCTGTCGGTATTTGTTTGAGCTAACCAAAGTAAAGAATGCTCTGTCAGCATCATGGTGTGGATCTGGGAAACACTGAAACATTCACTGAAAAGCCTCGATACTGAAAAATAGGTCAGGAAAACAAAGCTGTCTTCTGCCAAATGTCGAACATTTTAATGAGCCAAGAAAACAGTCCCATGTTTGACTTGTTATCTCGAGCATATGGCGGCTGGAAGGCGTGGCCCCACAGTCCCCCAATACTAACGTCCCCGGGCCCCTGAGACCCTCGGGGTGTCAGTTTTTAGAGCTCTGCCACTACAAAGACAGCAGGACTGCCAGTCACATGTGAACCGTTCTGTTAAACTGGGTTCACGTCTACACATGTAAACACCAAAACCTGCCAACACGGAGGAAACAGCGAGACTTTTCAGATCGTTACCTTGTTCTCACTGTGAAACACTGACAGCACGATCTGTGTTTCCATCCTCACTCCTACAATTCTTCTTTCACTGTGACAGAAAACCCCGACAGGGAACATCTTCAGTCCCAGGACCTCCTCAAGTATTTGTAGGGCACCCTCAAAGACATAAAGCCTTCTCCTCAGACACACACTGAACCAACTCAAACACTCATAGAACCTCCTGAAGCATCCCTAGAACCTCTGCAAGGAAACCCAGAACCTTTTAAAGAACACTTAGACCCTCCTGAGACATGTACAGGACCTCCCCAACGACTCTGCTCTAACTCCTAAACACTGCTAAACTACACTCAAAGCCATAAAAATATGTCTTCAAAAACCTAAAGAACCTTCTCAGAGACACCTACGATGTCTTCAACATCTCTTAAACCTACCACTCTTAACACCTCCCAAAATAAACCTAAAACCTCCTCTATCGTCTCTAGACGCAAAAACACCAACACCCACAGAAAGTCCACACGGAGAAACTCCTCAAGGACCCCAAGGACCTCCTGGGAGAGATCTAAAACCTCTTTCATCTAGAACGCCTTCAAAAAAATGACAGACTCTCCACGCAAACATCTAAAATGCCCTCAGAGATCCAAAACCTGTTCAAACACCCACAGAACTTCCTCAAAGACCCTCCAGAACCACCAACAGAACCCCAGCAAAGGACAACAAGAACCCGGTGAAGGACCCATTGTACCATCTAAGTCTCCTTTTTTCCTCCCCCAAACATCTTGAACCTTGAACCTGATCTCTGAGCCGTCTTAAGATTTTCCGATCATTGTTCTGTCTTGTGAGTTTACTCTGCGTGGTTCTGTTTATAAGAACGCTTCATTCAGTCCGCTCCACAGTGTGACACCAGTACGGGACATTAAATATGCCCTTTATTGTCTTTTCATGTGTATCATCGCCTAAACAGAACATTCCCAGATTTAAGCCCACCTGCTGTGACGGCTGAAACTCTGTCAGCATCACCAGAATGAGCAGAACTGTGAGATGTAAATGGCAGATTAAACAGACAGACTGTAAACTAGCAGCCGTGGAGAGAAACAATGCAGCGACTCCCTGGAGACTGCAGCCTAATCCTCGCAAACGCTTAAACTCCCCATTAAATATTTAATGAGCACAAAGAGGGAACCGACTGTGTAAAGTGAAACAGAGACAGACACCACAGCAGCCGCCCACACGGCAGCAGCGTCCACGCTTAACAAAGATGCTGCTGATGACGGGAGCCGGAGAGGAGGGGCGTCTCCCCCCGAGACCCCGACAACCGTCCAAAGACTCAGTGTGAGAGGAGACGGGAGGGGGTCTGCAGGACCGGCATGAGGAAGTGCTATTGTGTTCAGAATCAGTGGCATATTGTCAATTTACCAGCACACGTTCTGTGATTTGTTCATTTTAAACGGCCTGATGGGAGGAGTGAGGCTCCCCGACGCTGCTGAACGATCAGAAATATTACATGATGGGAACACTTCAGGCTGCAGTGTGTCGCTGTGGTCCTCCTGTCTGTAACCACACGATGCTACTCTGATCATGAAGGTGACTAGTGTAGTAGTGGTAGTATAACGGCTTCAGTTCAGACTAAAAGAGGTGACATAAGGGTGGGACTAAAGGAAAACTACAAATCCGTCTGCTACAGCGTCATGGATTCATCAACACACAGACTTGTCGGGAATGAGACTCAAAAATCAACTTCTCTGACAAATAGCAGCTTCAAACTGTGACGCTCTGCGTCAGCTTTGGACGTGAAGGGCTTCACGGTCAAGCTAGCACCGATACGTTAGACTCAACTTGGACTCAGACTCTCAAAATAACAGGATGTGGATGTGATGTGAGTTCTGGTCTCTGGAGGGAAAAGCTTATCAATCACCCAGCAGGATGGCAACCGTCCTCATCCCTCATCAAGCTACCTGCAGCCGACACAAACGTCTAAATATCTGTTCTTCCTTCCAGTCGAACTGAGCCATGAAACCCGGATCGACACAGTGAACCCAAGTGAAACCAGAACTTCAACCTTCAGATTCAGGAGTCAGAAAACTTTATTCAAAATCCAACTGACAAACGTAAAATCATGAAGAACTACAAATCCCATCGGTAATGTTGTGTTTCACTCCACATGTTCAGATAAGAACAATAATTATTTTAATTATTATCTTATATCTTAGATTTTCCAGTATTTAAGGATGTTATTGGCCTTTATTGAACACCAACCACAACCAACTTTACCAGCCAGCGTCGTGCTGGTGTTTTCATTTATCGATCTCTGTGTCTGGTGTCAGGAAGACGTTCGTCCTGATTTTTGACGTCTTAAACAGTCAGAAACTAAAGCTCTGTTGTGTTGGACACCACGAACCTTTCTGTAAGATTTGGGTTTGAAAACTGTTTTCCGTGATCATTCAAGACCAGCTGCTGCTGAAGGCCTCTCCGGGCTGAGGTGGAGCAGCGACCGGCTGACACGTCTTCATGTTATAGCACTTACCTCTGGATGGGCTGGTTTAAATCCTCTGCGGCTCCACGTGGTCCATCTTACTTTGAAGCGTCCGGACGTCGCGTGCTTCCCCGTGTCACACGCTGCATGCTTTATAGCCGACAGTAAAACATTTTAGTGCTGCAGAAATTGGGCTGTTATTAAAATAGCGGGCTCGTATCTGTCACAGGGAGACGTGCAGTTATCTTTTTGTGACGCGGAGACATATTTTATCATAATCTGCCGAGGCCGAGCGGGGCCTTGTACACATCATTGGCTTTTCCTGCTCGGTTAGATTGTGAAGGTCAGAGTTCCTGCAGCCTTTTATGGCTGTTTAACTTTTAAGACTGATTGTGAGGCTGCAGCCGAGCCCATTTATTTTCACACCCGTCAGTCAGTCGGCCGCCAACCGAAGCGCGACAGGATGTCAAAGAAGAATAAAAACAGATTTTTATAAGATCTAACTGCCGACGATCAGTCAGTCTTCAGACAGATGAGACACGAGTCACAGCCTAAAGTCTTCTTCTCCAGTCCAACAGGATTCATTGTTCGAGGTCAGTATCAGAGACGATGTCTCACCTCTTCATGAGATGTTCAGGTTCTGTAGGGAAACTATCGTTGAGACGAGCAATAACAACTTGACATTAATTAAAGAAAAGAATATTTTACTTTCATTTATTTTCTGAATCCTCAAACTTTTGGATCATTTCCAGATTTATGTGAGGACGTCAGAGAACGTCCATATGATCGATATAAATAAGAGACTTTTTCACACGTTAACACCACTGAGGCGACTCCAGGGTGGATTATATATTTTATAAGATTTATTTGGAAATTGTTTTTTTTATGTAATTTCTATCAGATATTTATCAGTCGTGTAAACATTTCTGCACTTTAAATGGTAGAAAAACATGGTTTTGAACTCAGTGGAGTTAAATAACTGATTAAAAAACTAATGCTGACAGATTTAAGGCCCCAGAGGCAGTGACTGTTCAAATAACCTGCTGTTTTATTATAAAGTTTGAACAACATTAAAGTCTCAGGTGTTTTTCAGGTTTAATTTGTCAGTAAAGTTTAGGGACATAAACATGAACATTTCCAGAGAGTGAACCTTATTTTAAAATGTAGTTTAGTTGATTGTAATCAACTGAATATGTGTTAATTTTCACTGACTCCACACGGCTCTAAACTAAAATGTGCATTATAAAATTAATATTTAAAACTGAACTGCAAACAATAACATGAACATAAAGTCTGTATTAATCTGTCAGTGTCACGGTTTCAGGTATCAGGAGTTAAAACTCACAGACGGTCCTGATGACGGTGCACGAACAACATCAGCGCTCACTGAGCTGTGGCCTCCTCTGCTGCAGATATGAGTGTTGTGTAGTTTTGACCTGCAACACAAAAAGGGCACATTTTCATTGTCTCATAACACTCGACAGCTTTTACACTCATGCTTGAAATTTGTTTGGAAGTCCTCGAGGGTAGAAAGTGCCAGAGAGAAAGGACCTGTGGCTGCAAACAGTCTCAGCCTCCAAAAAAGCCAAGAAGAAGAATTACCCTGGCAGCGAGGACGTGGAGTGTGTGTGTGTGTGGTCCCTTCAGTCGCCAGGCGATGTGGTGGGGAAACTGTCAGCCGGCTGGACGGCGGCTGAATCCCGGCGAGCGGGGCGGGAGGAGGAGGAGGGCCGAGGCATTCTTCAGCGCTGACACCCTCATTGAGACTCGGGGCAGCCGTGAAATAAAAGCTGCGAGGAGGCTGAAAGAAAGAAAAAGACGGCTCCGGTAGTTTATTTTGTCGAAACAAAACGTGAGTCCCACTTGTGGAAAAAAGTGATTGAACCGCGCTTTGTGTGGAGCTGAATGGCTGTGAGCAAATACGGCTGGAAGTGCACTGTTAGTTTTACTGATTTTAACTGTGAAAAGTGTGGAGAGAAAAAAAGCTGCAGACCAGATGAAGGCTGAGAGGCCATGAGACCGTCTCCCAACGATTACACGTCCTCCACGACACACTGAAGGACCGCTCACAATCAAAACGCTGAAGAAAAGTGACATAATAATTGTTTAACTACGAGAGGAAGAGTCAGACACTTCTGTCTGTTCAGCTGCTTAACTTCAGTCATGTACAAAGATGTTGTCTGTTTGTGTCTTTGTCTTCAGAATTAGCTGCTGAAGTGAAGAATTAGTGAGCATGAAGTCAAATAACCTGAAGAGCAAAGGTCACGTAAACGTCTGTCTGAAGGTGAAACACTGAACTGTGAGTCAACTGTAACCTGAAGACGACTGAGCTGAAGAGTGAAGGTCACTACTAAAATATTTCAATAAGATAAAGGCTTCAAACTCCAAACTGATACTGAATCTAACAGGTCACACCTGTTTTTATTGGATCACTGTGCTGATGACAACAAAGAAACTTAAACTATAAATACAATTTTATATTGTAAAAAACAAACAGATCAATGAACAGGTGAGAAGAAGCCAATATAATAACCTGAACATCATGTTTTACATGTTATATATGTTTGTTTATTGTCAGGAGAATTACGAAACAAATACAACTGAAATTCAACAGTGTGTATATATATATAGATATAATATATTAGATGGCTCTGTGTGCATACACATGTGCAAAAGATCCTGAGGTACGTCCAGTCCATGTCACTGTGACCTGAGGGAGAATATATTTAATATTGCACTCTTTATGTAATAAAGCTTTGATGAGTGAGTTCAGTTACATTATTCTGACATGATAAAGGAGATAAAGGCTTTAAACACGTCACTCAGCAGGTTTGCTGTTCACTCGCGTCGCGCTGTGACTCTGCTGATGAACTCTGATGTGACACAACTCAACCGGACTGATAAACGTTGCGTTCAGCTTCGAGCTGCAGCAGATTGAAGTCTCAGCTCAGGGAGATTCAGTGTCGTCTGCAGTTTATTCATCCACACACATCTGGTCTGCTGAGACACGTCGGTCTGTCCTGCTCATATTAGACTGTTTGTTGTTTCACATGTATTCACTGACACGTGTTCCTGTACGTATATTAAAAGTTATAAAACGTCTCCTGAATGTGTGAAGCAATACTAATCCAGGAGGAAACCAGCATCTCGTGGTGTCATGTGTCTCTCCAAGAATTTCAGGCGGGTCAGGACTGATTTTTGATGTCAGTAAACACATCAGTGAGGAACAGAGCCTCTGGTCAGCAGTCAGCAACAACATGAAACCAGAGCAGGTTAGAGATGTTCGAGTGTTTGAACAGGCCTTGCTTCAATTACACTTTAGAAAAGTGATTAAAAAGCTACAAAGGCAGCGTCTGAATGCAAACTGAGACAATTAAAAGAGCCTCACGAGTGCATTAAGAAGAATCAGTTGTGAATTAGCACTTCAGAGGAACACAATGGCCTCTGTTCGTCCCCTCCCTTCTTTCTTTTCTCTCCCGGCGCTGCCTTTCACCCCTCAGGAGCAGAAACCACCAGAGGAGCCCTTTCACTTGTCCTCCCTCCCCTCATCGTGTCTTTCAGGCTCAGCAGAAAGAAAGGAGGCTGAATTGGGCCTAATCTTCTCCTTGTACATGTGAATGTGAATGTGTGCGGCCTGGGATCGTCCTCCTCGCCTGATAAAAAGGCTGCAGGTGCAGGACAGCGGGTTGTAAAAAAAAAAAAAAAAGACAAAAAGAAAGTAAAGAAAGAAAGAAGGGGAAAGGCCGGAGCTTTGATGGCGCATGCCTGCTCCTGGACGCTGATTTGTGGTTGCTGGGCCAAATTTACAACACGCCGGCCCTCCATCACCACAAAACCACAAACCGCAGCCCCAGAGCACCAGAGCACCAGAGCACCAGGTGTGGAGGCGTCACTGAGCCTTCTTCAGGCAGTCGAACTGCTCGTCTCAACTTTTGATCTTTTAAATCTAAGATTCAGGGATCAGTTCGGAAATTTCTCCAAAACCTCAGATGAATGAAACCCTTTGAAACCTGCTGATCAGGTCAGTGCAGCTGGAAAAAGCAGATTTTGGAGGCTGCTCACCTGAAACAGGAGCAGCTCTGTCAGACAGCTTCTGATTGATGGTTCACCTGCGAGGGAACTTGGACCGGCTGACCCGCGCTGCTGCCGGAGAAACTAACATCAAAGCTGCTCAGTCGCACTTCAAAGTCAACAACAAGGCTTCTGATTGGCTCTGTCGCTGGCGTGACCGACTGGTGTGTCTCACTGTAATTTGATTGGACGATTCTACCTGTAGTTTTCTGCTGGAGCAGCAGTCTGAGTGCTGCCAGCAGCGACAGCAGCTCAGGACATTAAATCAACGTCAGTCAGACACGTTTTCCTTCAATCTCCAAATCTCAGTTACAAACTCACGCTAAGTTTTCACTGATGAGATGTGATGACAGGTGACAGGTGAGACACCAACCCGTCTGTTAAAGGAGCAGTCTGAAGAAATGTTAATGAGCAGACGAAGCTCCTCATTGGCTGATAAACAAACTAAATAATCAAACTCTGTTTCATGACTGAATAAACTGAATAAACAAACTGACCTGAAGGACAACACGATGGTTTATACGTGGCGGACCCTGCCACCTTTCTAGCTTCAAAGTGTTCTGGGACCTTATTTTCCTCTGAGAACAGCTGGTTTATTCACTGATGGAGAAAGTTTTAATATTGTAAATATTAAAATTCTCAAAATTCCCTATTTTGCTGCTGAAATGAAACTTTAGCTGTGAACCAAACTGAAATGTTCGCTAACCTGAACTCAAACATTTAAATTTCTGGCTGATCTGAATCAGCTGTTCATGGTTTGTGTTTGTTTCTAGTTAAAGGAACATTCTGCCATTTTGTGAAATCCACAACATTCATCAGGTCCAAGACATGTTTAGCGTAGCTTAGCATAAAGACTGGACGCAGGGGGAAACGCCATCGAAACAGAAAAAATCCACCTTTCAACGGCTCCAAAGCCGTCGTGATTTACAGCCCGTCTCGTTCTTTAAGCACAGATAGAAGCAGAAACGCAGCATTGTCAGGACTTAGCCTTCCCCGGGCTTCCAGTCTCTCAGCTAAGCTAGGCTAAAGTCTGTCTGTGTCTCTGCTGAGACTCGTCTCTCGGTTTCCCTTCGGCGCTGTCAGGCAGATCACCAAGAACACAATCTGTCGCTGTGCCGACCGGCTGCCAGCGTCTGAATAAATCATCCGTCTCAGCTAGAGGTGAATCTGTTTGATTTCATGTGTGACCCAAATAACGAGGCTTTCCCCTGTGTGTGTGTGTGTGTGTGTGTGTGGGTCACATGTGGTTTTACCTTTCAGTTGTCTCCTCTCACTTCTCAGTTCTGGTCAGTAAGACTCTGGTAACAGGCCTCTTGGTTCCTGCTGCAGGTTTGCAGGAGTGTTGTAAGTTAATTTCATGTATCAGGCTTCACAGTTTGTAAAGCTTGACGAGAACCTGAATTAATTCACTGCAGATTTGTCGGGTTTATAGCTGCTGATTCACAAAATATTATCTCAGCAAAAATTCACAATTACTTAATAACTTAGTGAGAGATGACCTGTTCATCTGTAATGTAGAGTACATGCTGTGTTTATTGACGTGCAGTGACGAGCTGCAGACAGTTTGAGTTATTATCCTGAAATTTAAACTGAAAAAACACTCAGGTTTATTGTGAAGTCGATCTTTACATGAGCTCTACAAGATGCATGACAACACACGAAGAGGGTCACGGTTAGAAACTGGAAAACTGACAACAACATATGAAGAAGTGAAAATATTATAAAAACAGTAAAAATAAAAACTATGACTTAATGAAACAGAGCTGCAGAGAGATGTGACTCAACTTCATCTGTCGATAGAGAAGTTTCTTTAGAAAAGTTGATTTTTAAGTCTCAGCTCGTCAATAATGACGTCAGTCCGGTCAGTCACCATCCCAAAGCGTCAGTGTTGGACAAGCTGAGACTTAAAAATCACTTTTCTTACAAACTGAACCTTTAAAGCATCATTATGGATAATAATGGATGTACAATAATGACACCATCTGTGTCTAGATTAGTTCTTGATAACGTCACTGTGCTCTCCTGTCTGCTGACCTGTGATCAGTCGCACCAGCAGCCTGACAGACTCCCGTCTGTTTCACGTCTCCATTAAAGATTAAATAAATGAATAAACTCAGGTTTTGTAGATGTAGATTTGGAGATGATGTTGAGGTCCATGGTGTCGACTGGGGTGTCAAACAGGAAGGTGGGGATGGCTGGAGCTGGACTCCTCCAGTCCACAACCATGAGCTCCAGATGTTCAGTCTCCCAGAGACGAGTCCAGTGAGGGCGGTCTGATCCGTGAACTTCAGGAGCTTCACAGACTGATGACTGGAGGTGCAGCTGTTGGTGAACATGGAGACGAGCAGAAGAGAAAGGAAAAAGGATCTGGTGCTGAAGGTCCAGGAGTCAGAGACGTCTCCTCAGTGGTCCGGCTGCAGGTGGAGTCAGAACCAGTCAGCTGGGAGAAAACGTCTCCATTCAAACACAAAGACACTTTAACCTTTAACCTGTGTTGTGTTGTTGGTCGGAGCTCTGCTCCTCGCCGGGCCTCCTCGTGACCTCGCTGTTTATTAGCTTGTTTATTATGATGCTGATCAGCTGTGGTGGTCGCAGACTGCTGGCACAGCGGCAGGGTCCTCCCCCGCATGTCTGACAATTAGTCGTGGGTGGAGGAGGAGGAGGTGGGGTGAAGCTGCTGAGCACAGCACTGCCTGGGAACAGGAGGAGGAGGAGGGGAGGAGGTGGGGAGGAGGAGAGGAGGAGGAGGAGGGGAGGAGGGGAGGAGGAGGAGGAGGAGAGGAGGAGGAGGAGGAGGGGAGGAGGGGAGGAGGAGGAGGCGGTGGAGGAGGAGGAGGAGGAGGGGGGGGGCTTTTATTACCAATGAATTAGAGTCGTTTTCTTTTCACACGCCCACTAACTAACCCCCCTCCCCCTTCCTCCCCCTCCTCCCCCTCCCACTGCCCTCTAAATACTTTGTGGCAGGCAGCTCCGCCCTCCCATAACGCACCTGTGTATGATGAGGAGGGGGAGGAGAGGGGCGGGGCGGCTGTCGCTCCCTGCAGCCGTCAGGTGGTTTTCAACGCCGCCGTAAACTGTCGGGGTGAACTGCTGAACTCTCAGAGACACAGCAGCGGATCACAGAGCTGCAGGTACGCGATGAGTCACGACGAGTCGCTGACTGAAATCTGTCCGTCAGGACGAGCTGGTCACCATGACGACACGATACTGATGTAGTGAATACAATATTAAGAAGTGAGCTCAGGATCAATATGAGCAGGTGGAGGAAGATGGAGGCTGTGAACTTAAAGTGATGTTTTACAGATAAATGTAAAAAATAAACCCAACACAACGTTTGAATGAAATGGTTCTGGTTCTGTGTGTAATCACTGCAGTGAAACTAAGAACATTTACTCCGGACCTGTAAAACACGTGTGAGGTTCCTGAGAAGCTTCCTTACTTTTTACTTCACTACATATATTTGAGAGTTTAAGTTGCGTCTAACAAGAAGGTTCTGTTTGAAGATAAAAAGTAAAAAGATAATATAATATTACTTTGGCAAAAGTATGAAGAGTACTCGAGTAAAAGTATCTGATGTTAAATGTATTTAAGTATCAGAAGTCAAAGTAAATCACAGCTTCACATGTTTACAGGATGATGTGTTTCTTTTAAAAATCTGATTGCTGATAAATGGATTTAAAAGGTTTCTGCTCTGGCCGGCGTTATATTTCCCATCAGCCCCCTGTGCTGAGCGCCTGCGGGTCGTCCTCCAGCAGGTTACAGTTGTTGTTTGGCTGTTAAAGCTGCTCTTGTATTTGGAGAATGTGTCAGGTGATAACAGACTCTGTCAGCTTTAACGACCTCTGTGTATTTTCGCCTCCAGCTTTGTTTTTTTTTTCGTGTGCGACGACTTTAATTTACGGCCCATTCAGGAATCTTATCTGCAGCGGTCGACCATAAACTAACACCTAACACCGACACTTCAAAGCTGCGGCGAGAGGCCGAGGCGCCAAAAACCAGCCCGCCGCTTTAAGGGAAAACACGTGCAGATTGATGAGGTGTCGTAGATTATTGTTGGGAGGAAGAAACATTTACTGAAAGACGGACCGGAGCTGGAGGGATCCTGCAGATGGGGAAAGGCCACATCGGCCCCGAGGAGGGTTGGAGCAGTTTTAACAGGAAAACCAGCTTCCACATCAGGACACCGAGGGGTCAATCAACACCTGAGGACAGACCAGGACCAGGAGTTTCACCTCAACAGGTAACTCAGATCTGAGCTGGAGCTTCTGTCCAACAGCTGACTGATTCTCACAG
Organism: Pagrus pagrus; assembly: GCF_965226575.1. Classification (NCBI taxonomy): domain Eukaryota; kingdom Metazoa; phylum Chordata; class Actinopteri; order Spariformes; family Sparidae; genus Pagrus; species Pagrus pagrus. The sequence continues at coordinate 37,647,576 of NC_140185.1, read as the reverse complement.
ACATCACGACACAAACACAACATCCAGATCAACATGTTTTCTTCTGGTTTTCACTGTGATGAGGACCAGAGAGAAACGTTATCAGCTGCTTTATCTTAACGTTGACCAAAAGACAGAAGTCTGACCTCCAGAGCGTTTTCATTGTGCTGACCTCGTCACGACAGACGTGTGTCCTCGTGTGTCCTTAACAAGAAGAGGATGAAACTGAAAACGTCGTCTGTGAACCAACAAATAAATCAAATAAAAGCAGAAATATAACGAGACTTTAAAGACCTGTGATTGGTCTCGTGTGGTGGACTATAAAACCTGGACCAGCCTGGATGGAGGGTCCACAGCGGAGGTTACACATCAGACAATATGTCTTCATTCGATGAGACGTTCTGATTAATTGTTCACACGGATGTTAAATAAAGTAATTAAACTTTTTCGAATGTGTAAAGTTGTTCGGCTCGCTGTGAAGCTTCTACTCTGCTGGAGATACCAGGAGAGTCAGCGCAGTCGTCCATTAACCCGTCTGTTGATACAGTTTTCAAGATGGAGTCACGTCGTGTGGGACAGTATTTGTATTTCTTCACCGGCAGTGAAGGAGGTACCAGAGCTGAATCAGCGTCTGTTGGATGCTTCACCTGTTGATGAGCTAGCAGCAGTTAGCAGCTAACTCAAAGCAGAATAACAGTAACTGAACTCGTCTGTAAATCAGAGACGACCTGCAGCTCTTCAGCCTCCAAGCAGCAGACGAGACCAACCGACATCCAACAGAGACGAAGATGAAGGTGTGTTTCTTGTTATGACGTCATTATTGTTGAGAAAGTGCTGACTGACGTGTACGTGACGCGTCTGCAGCGGCGGCTTCATCAGACAGCTGTGAGACTGAACCAGACAGGAAGTGTGCTGCAAAAACAAAACTAGGAGCTAAAAGAGGCTAAAAGGCTCTGTGAGATGTATCATTACGTCCTGTCCTCGTCAGTCTCACCTCCTGCTCTGACTCTTCATGTCTTGTTGACGACGGTGAAAATCTTTCACTGCGTTTCATCATCCTGAAGTCATCCGTCAGTGTAAATAAGCCATGTTGGCGTGTGGCTGGCGGGGGCGGGACGCTCTGTGCGCCGCCGTGTCATCATCATCACTGTTCTCGTGTTCTTCTTCTCTGCGTCGTGTCGTTCTCCTCCTCAGTCTGATCTCTCTCCACAGGGCCGCCTGCTCGCTGCAGAAGCTGTTTGTTAATTAGTGTTTCGTTAGAGATCCGGGGACACCTCGCTGTCACGCCTCTCCCTCAGGTCTTTAATTAACCAACACAAACAGCAGCGAGGGACTCGTGATTAATTACAGCCCAACGCATGGCGAGTGAGAGGGCCGCCACTGCCGCCGCCGCCGCCGCCGCACATCCAGCTGATATTTAACTGTAATTGTGTTTGTGATATTCAGACCTGAATCGTGTCCAGAGTCGCTCGACTGAAACTAAAATGTGACATCACAGCGTGTTGTTGACGTTACGAAGCTTCACAGCTGCTTTTTAAATGTTTCCGTGCAGAAAGCTCAAGGTTAAAGAAAAGTACTCTGCAGTATTTAAAGCATCTTTATGGATATTTCTATATATTTTATATGAGAAACGTCAGTGTGTTGGTGTCTCTGGTGGAGAATCATCACCTGATCGGCTTTATGGAGCTTCAGCTCATTGTTTATCTGTTTGCACATAATTTTACTGTTCTGGATCCTTCCAGAGAAAAGCTGTAAAAAGCCGGTGAGCTGGTGAACGTAGTGGAGACAGAGACAGAGACAGAGACAGACATGTCCCTCAGGAGCTGGTGGAGACCAAAAACAGAGCTACAAGAGAGGCAGAAGTCTGGATCAGGTGTTGATATAAGATATCTGCAGCGTCCCAGAGGAAAGAGAGAATACAAGGTATTAGTTCATGTCTAAACCTTTTTTTACACATTTCTATTAAAATATCCCTTTTAAAAAGTGAGACATCGACGTCCAGACTGAAGAAAGGTCAAACCGAGTCTCCAGAAGCCCGAAACTTTAAAAGATGTTATTTGGCAAAAAATCTTCTCTGTAGCTGCTGAGCTAACATGTTAGCATGCACCCCGTCTGAAATGTGTGATAGCTCGACCGCTTGTGGAGGGTGTAAACATCATCTCCTGCAGGACTACGAGACTTCACCTGACTTTCACCTGATGACATTTTTGGGTGAACTGTTCCTTTAATGGTGTCTCTAAATGCTCAAAATGAAATAATTTATTTCAGATTTCAGTCGAGTGAACGTTGTTAATAAAGAGCTTTGAAGGGTTTTCTGACAGCCTCTCACTTTAGACTTGAATACTGTTGCGTTAGCGTTAGCATGTAGCCAGGACTGTAGAAGAGTGAACAGTAGATTATTATTGACATATCTGAATTTGAAGCCAGTGCAGGGATGGCGGACTCCGCCACTAACAAGCACAACCACTACACAGGACTGAAAGTAAATGCACTGAATGTTTTTGCAGGAAGAAAAAGAATTAAAAAATGGAGGATTATGACTTTATTGTGAATCTCAGCCGCAGGAGGCTTTCTGCTCCTCCTCCTCCTCCTCCTCCTCCTCCTCCTGCTCCTCCTCCTCCCCCTCCTCCTCCTCCTCCTCCTCCTCCTGCTCCTCCTCCCCCTGCTCCTCCTGCTCCTCCTCCTCCTCCCTCTCCTCGTCCTCCTCCTCAGCCTCCATCAGCTCCTTCACCTCTTGTTTTAACTCCTCCTCCTCCTGCTCCTCCTCCTCCTCCTCCTCCCCCTGCTCCTCCGTCCTCCTCCTCCCTCTCCTCCTCCCTCTCCTCAGCCTCCATCAGCTCCTTCACCTCTTGTTTTAACTCCTCCTCCTCCTCCTCCTCCTCCTCCTCCTGCTCCTCCTCCTCGTCCTGCTCCTCGTCCTCCTCCTCCCTCTCCTCCTCCTCCTCCTCAGCCTCCATCAGCTCCTCCACCTCTTGTTTTAACTCCTCCTCACCCTCTTTACTGTAACACTTCAGTGTATTGCCTGTGATTTCTTTAAGCCTCAGTAAATGTATAAATGTTTCTGCTGGAGAATCTGTTCCTCGTCCTCTCCGAGCAGGAATGTCAATAACAGCAGGCGACAGTTTTCCTCTTTAAATGTCATTTGTTTTACTTGTGTGTGGTCACAAACCTCAGGAGGGAGGGGTGGAGGTGGAGGTGGAGGTGGGGGGCGTTCAGAAACTGACATTTTTACGGTAACAGTCGCCGTCTCTCGGCAACACACTCAAAGACCTATACACACTGACGGCGCACAATTGTGTTTGGCACCAGGGAAGTGTTAACTGGCTAATCCCTTACGGCCGCCCAGACGCTGCCTGCTGCTAATTCAGCGCTCTCCACAGACCGGCCAGTGTTTACACACCAGACCTCCGTCACTCCGCAGAAGAAAAAGCTCTTCAGACGAGCTGTTCTCCCTCCAGAAGAGCCGTCTGTCCTCCTTCAGCGTTCAGAGAAACTGCAGCCGAGAGTCGATTAAACCGAGCCGACGCGCCAGCAGAGAAATCTGACGCCAGAGACGCGCTGATGCCCGAGAGTCGAGTTTACCTCTGAACTGAGGGGACGGAGGTCAAAGGTCACCTTCAGTAACCTGCAGACAAAACATCTACGGTCCAACAAACTGTTTTACAGTCGATGTGTGAATCATTCATGAGACAATCAGATCTGCTGAAGTAAAGTAACTAAGTGCTTTTACTCAAGTACTGTAGTTCCAGTTTGAGGTACTTGTACTTTATCTGAGTATTTGAAGATCAGACTTTAAATTTTACAGCCTCTCTGTCATCCTGCCAAAGCTTTGTGATTGGTTACACTGCAGCCAATCAGAGAGCAAGAAGGGGAATAATTAACATAATCAGAATAATCAGAGAAATAAAAATACTGATTTATTATTATTATTATTTATAAATAAAGTTTTTATGTGTTTTTTACCATTTAAACTTTTAGTGTTAGTATTCATACAGCTGTCCAGTGATGGAATGTAACTAAGTTCTTTTACTCAAGTACTGTAATTAAGTACAATTTTGAGGTACTTGTACTTTACTTGAGTATTTCCATTTTCTGCTTCTTTATATTCCACTCCACTACATTTATTTTATAAGTTAAGTTACTAGTTACTTTACAGATTACCTGCTACATCAGTCAGATTACAACTTTATTAAATTAATTTATCAACATCAGATTTTAAAAAACAAACAAAAACATTCGGATCGTAAACATGCTGAATATCAGATCAAATAATTGTTTGTGTAAATATATGTATTTACTTTTACTTGTACTTTTGATACTTAAGTACATTTAATATCAGATACTTTAAGACTTTTATTCGAGTACTTTTCATATGGATGGGAGTAATAAATACATTATCTTTACTTTTACTCCAGTGTGACTGTTGGATACAGTGAGTGGAAATACTCAAGTAAAGAACAAATACCTTAATACCACACTGTAAAAGTACTGCATTTAAAATATCCCTCAAATACAAATATGAACCATGTTGTTGTTTTAAAGGAACCAGTCGATTATCGTAACGTTTAATTACAAACAGAATTTAATTCTGCCGGGTCACGGTTCTGATAAATATCAGTTTTTATAGTTTCATGTCTGTGAGGAGGAAACGTTCAGTGGAATTATAATAAAGTGTTCAACGAAGAAATTCTGTTTTCATTCTCATCAGGGTCACTGTGGCTGACAATAATAACAGTAATAACAATAACAATATAGTAATAATAATAATAATAATAATAATAATAATAATATAAAACGGTTTACAGCGACAGGATATGGTTCTCGTACCGTCGCAACACTAATTGTATTACTCTGATGATTATTAATGATGTAATTAATATTTGACTGTCGTTCAGTTCATTTAAATGTTTATTTAATATTTCTTTAATGTTAATTTTAAGAGTTTTTCATTAAATTTGTGCAAAACGTTCACAGAGCAGAACTTTTCCACACTGAGGACGGACAACGTTCAATAACATCGTTAATAAATGGTAAAACTATAATACATTTAACTTTAACGTTATCTGACTGTCAAAAGAAATGAGTTACAATTTATTTAATAAACAACATTTTTAAACACCAGTTGCAACTTTACAATAAACATGTTTAATAAATGTTTTATAAAACATTTGAAAGTCAAATAACGATAAACTAAATTTAATTAACTGTAAATTTAACATTAATTAATGATGTCATCATGAAGCGTGAAAATCTCACTGCAGAACACAGAAATAGATTCATATTAAATTGTTTTTATGTTGATGTTTGTTCAGATTAAAATGTTTCTGCTGTAACAGATTAAAACACGTCCACGTGATTTACGGCCACAGAGACACTAACAGCCACAAACTTACGGATAATTTAATGTCAAATATTTTACTGTCACTGAAAATCTGCTGTTTTTGGGGATTTTCCAGCTGCAGGATTTAGATTCATAACTTGTTTCTGCATGTTGAGAAAATCCTCCAACAGCTGGAAGACAAATTAATTTAAACATCATCATCGTCGCCTGAACGACGGCTGGCAGGATGGAAAGTGTCAGAGTGAAAGTGATTCACAAATATACGTTTAAAAAAATTAAATCTGTTGTTTAAATCAATTTTCAATCAATTTTTCTCCACATCTGATCAACAGTTCATCACATGAACGTTTGATTTTCTCTCCACATTTTAAAAACTGAATAATTTCTGAAAGTTGTTTTTTAAGCAGAAACTGAAAAACTGAGATTTTAACAGACTGACACCAAAAAACATGTAAATAAAAATGTTCCTGTGTGTGTGCGTGTGTGTGTGTGTGTGTGTGTGTGTGCGTGTGTGTGTGTGCGTGCAGGTGAATAACAGGCCTCTTCTGTGTATTTTTCCCAGGAAGGTTTTTAATGGATGTGGATGAGCAGACAGAGCGCGGGGAGTAAAAGCCCGTTGTTCGTGTTCATGCTTGATGCTTCAGCCTTTTTCTTTTGGTCTTTTTTACAAACACTGAGTTACTGTGGTTCTTCAGACAGGAGGAGCATGCAGCAGCACAAACACACACAGCAGGTCATCTCACAGCTTTACAGCGGAAACAGACTTTAAGTGAAACCAGCAGGCTTCAGAATAAAAAAACATCGAGAGTTCATATTTAAAAAGTGCATCAGAGACAGCAGATCGTTTCATTCATGGTCAAATATCTCCTCTGACATAAATATATGATTTAAGTGTTATTTCATCTCGTCTGATCGTCACGATTATAAAACAGTGTAAACGGGACAAAACGGATTATTTGGCTGTTTATGAATTTTCCTCTTCACGTTTATTAATGGACTTCCTTTCGGGGGTTTTGACTTTTGTTTCGGGAGCAGAAAAGAAAAACCAGCAGAGGCTCCGAAGTGAAGCGAGAGAAATCTTAAAGTCATTAATCTGCAGAAGAAAAGGCTGCGACACAAAAGACCCGGATCATCTGTCACGACCCGACCCGACCCGACCCGGAACACCCGGAACACCGAGTCAGTGTGAAGGAATGTGGAGACAAAATGAACCCGGAATGAAAAATGATTTTAGTTTCGTTCAGATGAAGATGTGTGTGATGGTTGTGGTGTGTGTGATGGTTGTGGTGTGTGTGATGTGTGTGATGGTTGTGGTGTGTGTGATGTGTGTGATGGTTGTGATGTGTGTGATGGTTGTGATGTGTGTGATGGTTGTGGTGTGTGTGATGTGTGTGATGGTTGTGGTGTGTGTGATGTGTGTGATGTGTGTGATGTGTGTGATGGTTGTGGTGTGTGTGATGTGTGTGATGGTTGTGATGGTTGTGATGTGTGTGATGTGTGTGATGGTTGTGGTGTGTGTGGTGTGTGCCGGGTGGAGGTGTGAGCGGAGGTCAGAGGTCAACCCGCTGAGTCTTTACATGATGATGAAACATTATTTTTCTTTTCAGCACAAAAAACAACACAAATCCGAATAATTCACGCGCATCCTCACGTGCGCGCGCTCTGCGTCCTGGAGATGAGCCGCTGCTTTGGAGTGAAAGTTTTTCCTTTTTAAAGAGTTTTTAGAAAAAGAGTCCGGTGCGTCAGTGCACCGCCACCGCGGACTGCAGCGCCGCGGAGGCCGAGGAGGACAGCGCCTCTCCGGGCGCGGCCGGGCTGCTCTGTCCGGTGGCGGTCTGCGGGGAGGTGGGGCTCAGAGACTGCGGAGAGTTCGCGAGGAAGGCCGGGATGTGCGTGGGCAGCCCCGGCAGCCCCGCCATCGAGGTGGGCGTGGGTTTGATGGGCACCGGGATGGCGGGCAGCGTCTGTCCGCCGTGACAGATGGACTTGAGCGGCATGCCGTAGGCCGAGTAGTCGCTGGTGGCCATGGAGATGGGAGCCGCCGTGTCCATCATCCCGGAGCCGTACATGTGCGGCCAGGCCGGGGTCAGCTGGTTGTGCAGCGGGTACCCGGTGGTGGAGAAGGCCGCCAGCCCGCCCGGCATCTTGTACTCTCTGGCGATGATGTTCTCGATGGCGAACGGGTGTTTGAAGCTGGACGGCTGGGACACCGGGCTCAGGTTGTATCCAGCCGGCATCTGCGGGAGGTGCGCGGCGGCGTGCAGCGCGCTGAGCCGCAGCTTGGCCTGCTGCTGCAGGTAGTGCGCGGCGTCGTGCGGCTTGCTGGGCGCCAGCGGGTCCGTGGCCTGCATGCCGCCCACCTTAAAGCGCTTCCTGCGCCGCAGAAAACTCCCGTTCTCGAACATGTCGCCGCAGCTCGGGTGCAGAGCCCAGAAGCTGCCCTTCCCGGGCTGGTCGGGTCTGCGGGGGATCTTGATGAAGCAGTCGTTGAAGGACAGGTTGTGCCGCAGGGAGTTCTGCCACCGCTGCGTGTTCTCCCGGTAGTAGGGGAACCGGTCCATGATGAACTTGTAAATCTCACTGAGGGGGAGCATCTTCTCCGGGCAGCTCTGGATGGCCATGGCCGTGAGGGAGATGTAGGAGTACGGAGGCTTCTGGTCGCTGTACGTGTTCCTCCCGGGGCGAGGCATTATTCTGCTGAACCGGACCGGGCCGAGCCGAGCCGGGCCGGGATGAGTTCAGTCTCAGTTAGAGCCTCACTTTTTCCAAACTTTATCCAAACACTTCCAACTCTTTAAAACAGCGTCACGCTCGGAGATAAACTCGCCTGGTGTTTGGCACGCATGGTCCCGACTGCCCCGCACGCTCCGCCGTCAAGTTGAGGAAAAGTTAGCGGCCGGTTCCTCCTCTCTGTCCCGGCAGGTGCAGCGCGCTGTCCGTCCTCCTCCTGCCCCGCTGCTGAGCTGCGCTAAGCGGCTGCTGCCTCCTCCATGCCCCTCTCCCGGTCTGTCCCGTCTGCGGGCTGGACGGCGGTGACAGGAGCAGAAAAGACCCCCGGAGAGGAGCTTCATTAATGGGCCACTTCTTCACCATCACATGATCACAGCCGGGAGGAGGAGGGAGGGGGAGGACGGGGGAGGAGGGGGGAGGAGGGGGCACAGTGTGGTTTCATTTACACGTATTTACATGGACGCGCTGAGCCAACACGAGCCACTTTCATGTGAAGCCGCGGCGGCAGAAAGAGGCGAGCGGAGCCGAGCAGGAAGCCTGATGGTCGGGTCCGCCTGCGAGGGGCTGCGCTGCGCTCTGTGGAGGTATGTTTGGACACGTTTTACGCACAGTGTGTGTGCGCGTGTTTGTGCGTGTGTGTGTGTGTGTGTGTGTGTGTGTTGGGGGTGTCGGGTGCCCCTCACCAATTTGCATTGACAAATCGAGCCGCTGAGCTGCTGTTTGAGCTCTAATGACAGTTTGCTTTGTTTCTGTTTTATGTCGCGTGTTTTTCTTTCTGCTCAACATCCGGTTCATCAAACACGCATCGTGTCTTCACTCACGCACTTTATGGATTTAATCTTTTCTTTTCTTTAAATAAATCGATCCTCTGTGATTTTTTATTTCAGGAACATTTTCTCAAAGAAACTCTGAAGCAGAATAATTTCAGCCAGTTTCTCCTGCAAACATTTAATTTATTGAAGTTTTACATTAAAAGATGAAACTGAGGATTTATTTAAAAGACTGAATGAACCTGTTTTGTTTTATTTGACGCTTCATTAATTCTTTTAGTTTCATTTCAGCTGCTTTGTGTTTTTTCAGCCACTTTTTATTTCCTCAGTTTTTTTCTTTCGGCTGATTTGGAGCTTTAAAAAATATCATTTTAAATGAAAACATGTTCGTTTAAATTATTAAAATCTAAATCTGCATTTTGTTAATTTTACCTTCTGCTAGTTTAGTTTATTAGTGGAGAAATGAGAATAAACGGATTACCGACCCTCTCAGTGCGCGCGCACACACACGGGTCGTCGATCCACGAGACCAAAATTAGATTATTATTATTGTTATTATTATTATTATTATTATTATTATGATTGTAATTATTATAATTATTGTTGTTATTATTGTTATTATTGTTATTGTAATTATTATTAAACAAACTATAAACACGGGTTTATCCGTTATGACGTTGCACTTGTCGTGTTTTTCATTTATGAGGCAGAATTAATTCATTTAATTGATTCTGTCGGTTTCAGTAAATTAATGACGTGAGTCATCAGAACGTTTGTGGAACTGATCAATCAATAATCAATAAACAATAAACAACGAGGAGTTGAAGAGAGAGCAGCTGTTAAAACATGAAAACATCAAATGATTGTTGAGTTTTATATTGTTGCGTAAATTATGACGTCATTAACGAAGAACAGCTGATTTAATTCTCCCACTTTGTTTCATTGTGTTTGAATCTGTGACGACAAATTTAAATATTCCCACAGGACCCAGAGGAGGAGGAGGAGGAGGAGCAGGAGGAGGAAGAGGAGGAGGAGGAGGGAGAGGAGGAGGAGGAGGGAGAGGAGGAGGTGGAAGAGGAGGAAGAGGAGCAGGAGGAGGAGAAGGAGGAGGTGGAAGAGGAGGAAGAGGAGCAGGAGGAGGTTGAGGGTGAGGAGCAGGAGGGTGAGGAGGGTGAGGAGGAGGAGCAGGAGGAGCAGGAGGGTGAGGTTGAGAGTGAGGAGGAGGAGCAGGAGGGTGAGGAGGAGGGTGAGGAGGAGGAGCAGGAGGAGCAGGAGGGTGAGGTTGAGAGTGAGGAGGAGGAGCAGGAGGAGCAGGAGGAGGAGGAAGAGGAGGAGGAGCAGGAGGAGCAGGAGCAGGAGGAGGAGCAGGAGGAGCAGGAGGGTGCGGTTGAGAGTGAGGAGGAGGAGCAGGAGGAGGAACAGGAGGAGGAGCAGGAGGAGGGTGAGGAGCAGGAGGAGCAGGAGCAGGAGGGTGAGGAGGAGGAAGTGGAGGAGGAGGAAGAGGAGGAGCAGGAGCAGGAGGAGCAGGAGGAGCAGGAGGAGCAGGAGCAGGAGGGTGAGGAGGAGGAGCAGGAGGAGGAGCAGGAGGAGCAGGAGGGTGAGGAGAAGGGGGAGGAGCAGGAGGGTGAGGAGGAGGAAGTGGAGGAGGAGGAAGAGGAGGAGCAGGAGGAGGAGCAGGAGGAGCAGGAGGAGGAGGGTGAGGAGCAGGAGGAGCAGGAGCAGGAGGGTGAGGAGGAGGAGCAGGAGGAGCAGGAGGAGGAGTAGGAGGTTGAGGAGGAGGAGCAGGAGGAGGAACAGGAGGAGGAGCAGGAGGGTGAGGAGGAGGAGGAGGAGCAGGAGGGTGAGGAGGAGGAGGAGGAGCAGGAGGAGGAGCAGGAGGAGCAGGAGGAGCAGGAGGAGGAGTAGGAGGAGCAGGAGGAGCAGGAGGGTGAGGGGTGTGAAGACACCAAAGAGCCACTTTCACACGTCTGACCTTTGACCTGTGAGCTGATGATGTGTTCAGGATGCAGCGACACGATCCGACATCACAGACACACTGAAGAGAAACGTCAGAGTCTTTATTATAATTAATGTTTCTCTCATTAACTCATTTATTGTTTAATTTCTCATTTAGCTGTTTATTTATTTATATATTTATTTAATATCTCTTTCTGCAGTTTATCTTGTTTTGTGATTTTATGTTTCAAAACAGTCATTTAAAAAATAAATAACAGAAATTAACTCCTGATTTATAATCTGACATGAAGTTTAACACGGAATGATTTTATTTTGAAATTCTTTATCTTTATTTATTTTATTTGAAAAATATCTTTTTTTTTTCCTCCAGTTTCTAAGGTTTTTCAGTTTTGTGTTGCTTTTATGTTTTTATTGTTTTGCAGTTTTGCATAATAATAATAATAATAATAATAATAATAATAATAACAATAATAATAATTTATAATCATTATGATTATTATTATTAAAGTGTAGTACAGTTTAAGATGTCTGCAGTACTGATGTTTGTATTTTAAACAAACAAACAAACAAACAAACATACAAACAGCTGTGTGTGTGTGTGTGTGTGTGTGTGTGTGTGATATTTACATTAATGTACATATTGACTCAGGAGCCAATGAAAATAAAGACCAGACTTTAAATTTTACAGCCTCTCTGTCATCCTGCCAAAGCTTTGTGATTGGTTACACTGCAGCCAATCAGAGAGCAAGAAGGGGAATAATTAACATAATCAGAATTATCAGAGAAATAAAAATACTGATTTATTATTATTATTTATAATGAAAGTTTCTATGTGTCTTTTACCATTTAAACTTTTAGTGTCAGTCTGCAGTGATGGAATGTAACTAAGTACTTTTACTCATGAACTCTACTTAAGTACAGTTGTGAGGTTTTTGTATTTTACTCGAGTATTTCCACTTCATGCCTCCACTTCACTACATATGGAGGTTAATATTGTACTTTTTACTCCACAACAAGTATTTGATAACTTTAGTTACTTTACAGATTACATGCTGCATCTGAGACAAAGTAGTTCATTTTTAATTTCTGTATATACATACATGTAATATATCAGATACTTTATGACTTTCTACTCGAGTACTATTCAAACGGGTGGATTTCAGTTTTACCAAAGTAATATTTTAACTCCAAATCTTTACTCAAGTACGACTGTAGAGTACAGAAAAAGGAAATACTCAAGTATTTAACAAACACCTTAAAACTGTCCTCCAGAAACTTCAGCACATTTAATATCCTTAATATTACTTTAAGTACTCTGTGTATGGGCGACCTGGACGTTTACTAAAGTAATATTTCAGCACGGTATCTTTTAAAAATACTTTTACTCAAGTCTGACTTCAGATTACTTTTCACCAGCTGCTGTCGTCCTCACAGAGATCAATAAAGCTTTACTGAATTAAATTAATCACCATGACACTGATCATATTCACATTAATGTGCCACAAACAGGAACGAGCAGCAGCAACAAACAAACAGGACAAAAAGGACAACAACAACATCAACAACAACATCAACATCAACAACAACAATAATAATAATAATAATAATAATAATAATAATAATCAGCAGCTTGTAACATTAAACGTGTCATGAATATTCAAAAAGCTGTCAGTTAATTAGAATTAATGTTTCATTCATTAGTCAGCTTGTTTATTAATTATGTGTGTGTGTGTGTGTGTGTGTGTGTGTGTGTGTGGAGACTGCAGAGGAAACATTAACTGTGTGTGTTCTTGTTTTACAGACGTCACAGATGAAACATTTCTGGAGAAACACACGTTCATTATTCACACACACACACACACACACACACACACACACACACACACACACACACACACACACACACACACACACACCTCAGGGCTCCTGACCTCCTCCATCATTCAGCCGCTGCCACAGAAGAACCTCAGGTTGATTCGCCTCCAGAGGACGAACGTCTGAAACCTGAAACACACGATTCAGATCTCAGATCAGTTTGATTCATAAAACACAATAAACTCGTCACATGTTCCCTGAAGGCAGCAGCCGACGCTCGCTCTCCTTAAAGTCTCGACTCAGGGAGGGAAAAACTTTAACGAGGACAGAAAATGGGAGAGAGGAGGGATCCCTCTTCAGGGGGACAGACAGGAAGTAGATGTCAGTGGGTGTTAAAGGAGCAGTTCACCCGAAAGTTAAAAAAGCCTCAGTCATTATTTCCTCACCCGGGTGAAGTCTCGTAGTCCACAGAACATCTCTGGAGCTTCACAGTTAAACAGAGTTGCAGCGTTCTGCTGAACACCTGAAGCAGCTGGAGATGATTCAAACATCAGATGTCTCCATGCAGCTCGTCTGCTGCGATCACAGTCTGCAGGAGAGACGAGATCACAACCTGATCTGAGACGTTATTTACACCCTCGACGTGCCGTCGAGCTCGTTCACACACTTCAGACGCTCTTTGTGTTTGTGTTTTGTTGTTTTTCTGTTCCTCGTACTGTCTGACTTCCTGTCTCAGCTCTGAGCCCATCGCTTCTTACTGAAGATGTGAATCTTTAACAACACGTCACAAACAGATCGTTCCATGTTTAAAAATGTTCAGCGATTTCCTACAACAGCTCGTCACCACCGGCTCCACGAGGAGGCACGCGAGACTGGATGAGATTCAACAGGACACGACATTCATTTTAAAGAAGACAGAAAATAGGAGAAGAGACAAAAGTTAACGAGCCTGTTAAACAGACCGAGCTCACACCCACACAGGTGCAGACATCAGTGAGGACTGAGGACTATTTTCAGCAGCGGATGAATCCACATGTGGAGCTGTGTGAGTGAACCACAGTGTGTGTTCATGGAGATGGAGGAACAACAGCGAGGTCACTGATGTGTTTTTAATGGAGCTCACAGAGGAAGAAACCTGTTCATCTCAGCAGCAGCCTGAACCCAACAGACACACTGACGGTTCAGTTCAGAGTCCAGCGGGTCGCTGAGGTCCTGAAGAAGAATCTCTGAGGAGCACGAACACCAGCCGAGCACCGAGGTCTCAGTCTGACACCAAAACATCAGCGTTATTCAGAGCGTGAGGACAGAACAGACTGAGCGGCAGCTGTCAGGAGTGTGTTCACCACGCATTAATGACCATGTTCACGTGCGTGTGTGTGTGTGTGTGTGTGTGTGTGTGTGTGTGTGTGTGTGTGTGTGTGTTAGGGAGTTTTTACAATGCAGAGTTGCGGCGGCGGCGTTGGTGCTTCAGCACGCTCCTCATCATCCCCCGACACTTCAGCTGCACTCAGAGTTAGAGAGGAGACACACACACACACACACACACACACACACACACACACACACACACACACACACACACACACACACTGAAGGCGGGTGGAGGGCCGATCAGTTCGCCCTCGGGGGACCGTGAACGTCCACAGTGAATTTTAATGTGAATCTGACAGATTAACATTAAACTGGACTGACTCATTAATGTGTTTCTCGACAGGCTGATCGTCCTCAGTCATCGTCTCCTGCTTCGCTGCTTCACTCAAAACAAAAGGTGATATTTGAAAAATGTAAAAGAGGATTCAGTTTGAAATCGGAATAAAAACATGATGTTCCTCGAAAAATAAATCCAAGTGAAGGAGACAACAACACGATGGTGAAGAGTTCAGGATCGCACTGATGAAAAGATGTTTGTGTTGATCTCCAGTCGAGCTGTGTGTGTTTTATATGAGGATGTGCTGTTGTTGTGTGTTTTGTCTCGTCGATGCAGGAAGTTCGTATGATGAAGAAGAAAGAAGAGGACGGACGTTTCTCTGAAAGACAGACACGATTTTTACAAATCTTATTCTGGCTAATTTGGTTTCTGCTGGATTCACACGTCGTCCTCGTCGCGCTGCTTCAGATGTGAGAGTCAAATAAATGTCTGAGTTGTGACATGAGTCTTTTCATGTTTGTCAGTTTACACACAATTTTTCAAGTCAATAAAGTCGCAGTTTGTCATAAAGACAATAAAATATCATTTAGTTTTGCATGAAAGCAGGTGTTGTAAAAAATACCTCAAACGTCAAACTTGAGTAAAATGGGACTCAGAAATCAACTTCTTTACAAATAAGAAGTTTAACTGTGTCACTAAGTTAAAATAACTCACCACTGACTTCTGGTTTCTGAAGCAGGTTGGATGATTTTCACACGTCCTGGATCGTTTGTAGTCGTCTCACCTGAAGCTGAAACAATGCAGCTCAGCCTGAAGCAGCTTTGTTAGATTTTATATTACTAATGTACAGTATAGTACAGTATATTACACAGTATATTACACAGTATATTATACAGTATATGACACAGTATATTATACAATATATTACACAGTATATTACACAGTATATTATACAGTATATTACACAGTATATTACACAGTATATTACACAGTATATTACACAGTATATTATACAGTATATGACACAGTATATTAGACAGTATATTACACAGTATATTACACAGTATATTACACAGTATGTGATACAGTATGTGATCAGGGAGGGTCTGGGGGGGAACTAAGGTGCAGAGATGGTTTCCGTGTCTGGTTGGATGCAACACTCGTGTTAAACTGTGAGAGCAGAACAGGTGACCGGTTTGTTTCCTGCCGTTTTTATTTGTTGTTTTTCCAGCATGTCTGCTGTGGTAACCGTTGGTAACCAGATGGTAAATATCCTGTGTGTTGCAAATTTAAATATTCCTCCTGCGTCGACTCATCGAGCGTCGCCGAGGCTCCAATTTGTGACGGATTAATGACGACCCCCCCGCTGCCGCCGCTGCCGCAGGTTGGCCCGGCCCTTATTATGAAATAAATGAATGGGTGCCACTGAATGTGTCATGGCCGTTACCACCCAGCACGCCGCCTGCAACCCCACCCGCCTCCACCCCAGTCAGAGCTGGTGGCCTCCATTAGAGCTGCTGATTTATCAGGAGGAGAGAATTCAAAACAATGTAAATCACTCAATTAGACTGTTTGTACATGGAGGGACACAACACCTCCACCTCCACCACCACCTCCACCACCACCTCCAGCCCCTCCACCTCCACCACCACCACCTCCAGCCCCTCCACCTCCACCACCTCCACCACCTCCACCTCCACCACCTCCACCTCCACCTCCAGCCCCTCCACCTCCACCACAACAGACTATAATTTTGACCTCCTCCAGCCTCCATTTTAAAAGATGTCAACACTCAGAGGAAAGGTCAAAGGTCAAGTACACACTCGTGACCCTGACAGTCTTCAGTAGCGGCTGATTTACCTCCACATCACACACACATTTCTGGAGTCTCCAGTTTTGTTGTTTTCAGAGGTCACATGATCGACAGCGGCAGCGATGCTGAAACTTAAAGATGCATTCATTCATTATTTTATGCTCGAAGGCAACGAGCTGTAACAACATCTGAGATGTCATCATCTTATTGATGCTGACATGTTATCAGACACAATCACATCAGACCGTGTCCACATATTCAAACATTCATCTGTTGATTATTTCCTCGATTAATTGATGAGTTGTTTGCTCTGTAAAATGTCAGAAAATCGTGTTTTCATCCTAAATGTCACACCAAAAAGAAAGAAACCAGAAAATATTCACATTTAACAAGCTGACATCAGAGAACTTGGACTTTTTTCCATAAGAAAAATGACTGAAACTGATTAAATGATTATCAAAATAGGTGGCGATTAATTTAATAGTTGACATCTAATCCATTTCCAACAAACTGACTCTAATTATTGCAGCAGCTGACTGAACCATCAAATCCTGTTTGAAGCCTGTCAGATAAAAGCCTGGGCTGTACAGAAGCAAGGCACTCACAGTGAAGGATCTCTGGTTCGATTCCCGGCAGTGTTCAGCAGGTGTGTGTCTGCTCCGGTCGTCTCACACTCGAGTGGCTCGATTACTTCAATTAAACCGCTGATTAAGCAAATTGGAGGCTGATTAGTAAACGAGCTGCGGTCTTCAGGAGAGCTGCTAATTAGAGCGGCGATTAGCGCCTGTCAAGAGCGGCGAATGAGGCGCCGGCACTCGTTAAGAGATTATTACTCCTGCAGGCCGCCGATACAGAGACCTCATCACAGAGACGCTCAGCAGAGGAACTCTACATCTGGACTGAAGACAGCGACTCGCTCACAGCAGCTGAGTGCCGTCTCTGAAAGGACTCCGAGGTAATGCGTCTGAAACTTTTCGGTTAGTTTGGACGTCACACCAGAGCAGCGGAGATGAACCTCACGTCTCTGTTCTGCAACTGAACGACTCAGACGGAGCTGGTGAACGTGGTGGAGCGTTCAGCAGCTACAGAGACACATTATGTCCCCGAGGAGCTGCTGGAGACTGAAAACAGCCAGAAGAGACGGCTGGATCATGTTGATGTGTAACTGCTGGGTGAGGAAATAAACAACTGGTTCAACATTATGAGGTGAAGATATATTAATGTTATGTTCACTACGTGTTTCTGATGAAAACCAGTGAACATCAGTTCTCGCAGGTTTAAACTCTTCATGCAGGCTCCATGTGCAGGTAGATGTTGTGGTAATGTGGCGCATGAAGATGCTGCGGCCGGCTGCTTTGTTGCTGACCCGTGAAGTCCACTGGTTGCATGTACGTTGCAGAACCTCTCACTACGGCTCGGCGAAGCACGGCCGGACAGCTGGAGCTGCGAGACCGAGCAGTTCCTGCGATGATGGCAGAATCACGCGTGAGCGCAGGTAAATATGTGTCATAAACACAACAACAGACAGACAGAAGGTCAGTGTTCCCGACCGAAGGATCAGAAGAAGAGCATTTTGTGCTGGCGTCAACACGAGTGTTTTATTCTGAAGGTTACCCGGATGCTATGTTGTTGTTTCGTGTCTGACTTCCTGTCTGCTCTGTGCTGAATTCGGCTGAGTTGATGCTCCTGCAGAAACAGAAGCCTCGTGTATTTTCTACAGACGGTTTCAGACTTCTGGAGCTGATACGCAGCAGAACCAGTGGAAGTTAACGCAGACTACAGGGAAACCTATCGGCTCCGCTGCCGTGGTGGACCGGAGACGGACCGAACACGGATCTGGTGGAATTGAGGGTGAAACACGTGCTGCCCATGGCAGGAACACGGTCACCATCACTGGTCCGTCGGACCTGGCAGTCTGGACCGTCCCAGAGAGGAAGAGAGTCCGAATAAGAGCTGTGCTGACTCAGCTCAGTTTAAGGCCGCTGCTGGCTGATGTCTGGTCAAATGGGACGCAGACAACGACATGAAACCAGAGACTGTCTCCACCACAACATCTCAGATCAAGCTTACGGACCGCGTTCTGATCCGACAGAGTGCAGGACTACAGCTGGACGAGGACAGGTGGACTCTGTTTATAACATCGATGCGTGGTGCTCACACACAGTCACAGTCGATGGACAGATGTCAAACTTTTAATATGAAGATCCCGACGACATCATCATCACCAGCTGGCTGCTGTTCACATTCAGCCTGACGCACATTAAAAAGCTGCACGACGTGTTTGTGTGTATTTGTACATTAATAACTGAGTATATGTTCTGGAGCTCTCAGACTGAGAAGTGTGGAGGCTTCAGGGTTTTAAAGTCCAGATCCATTAACTTAACAAACCAAAATCTGTTGACATATTTATGTTGAAATGTAGAAACTTTAAATGGTTTTAAATGTTTATGGGTCGGTGGTGTTTGTGTGGTTGCAGGTCTTTGTGAGGACGTCCTGACGAGTGCTGGATGTGTCGTCTCTCCGCTGAGGCAGCTGTTATTTTCAGCATCTTGACTCTGAGCTGGTGAAGTGCTCCCTGCTCGGCCTTGTTATCTGATACGCTTCTTCATAAACGCAGCCAATCGAGTGCATCGCATCCGTGAATATCTGCGGCCCGGCGCCGCTCGGGATCACACTCCATAACGTTCTGGCCAGGGCCTAATTATTCCATTTGCCCAGACCTGGCTGCCATTTAGATGCAAGGTAATTCAGCGTGGTATAACTCAATTAAATTTCTCCTGACTGGGATTTATGGAACATCAAGAGCTCCTCAGTGGGACCAATGGGAGCGCTCCTTACTCACCCCGAGTCCTCCTGATGCTGCGCTTCTGCAGCTCAATTAAATACACGAGCAATGAGACGGTTTCACCAGGCTGTAATGAGAAGAGACAAGACGGCGCTCCTCCTCCTCCTCCTCCTCTCTCTCCTCCTCCTCCTCCTCCTCCTCTCTCTCCTCCATCTCCTCCTCCTCCCTCTCCTCCTCCTCCTCCTCCCTCTCTTCCTCCTCCCTCTCCTCCTCCTCCTCCTCCTCTCTCTCCTTGTCTCCCTCCTCCATCTCCTCCAACACCTCCTCTCTCTCTCCTCCCTCTCCTCCTCCTCCTCTCTCTCCTCCCTCTCCTCCCTCCTCCATCTCCTCCTCCTCCTCTCTCCTCCCTCCTCCTTGTCTCCCTCCTCCATCTCCTCCTCCTCCTCTCTCCTCCTTCTCCACGTCTCCCTCCTCCATCTCCTCCACCACCTCTCCTCTCTCTCCTCCCTATCCTCCTCCTCTCTCGCTCCTCCTCTCCAACCTCTCTCTCCTCCCTCCTTCCTCTCCTCCTCCTCTCTCTCCTCCTCCTCCTCCTCTCTCCTCCTCCTCTCCCTCCTCCCTCTCCTCCTCCTGCAGACGGAGGACTTCAGAGAGGAGGTGAATCAGCAGGAGCTCAGCACTCATTACCTCTGAAATTAACTTTTGAAGGCGTCAGATAAAGGCGGTGCTGTCGTGTCTGACCGGGCCGCCGGGTGTGTGACGCTCTGCACAAACACTTCACGTGTTCACGTTCAGCGTTAGTGAACATGTTTAACTGTGTTACACATAAAAACACCAAACAGCTGTTCATCCTGCAGTTTGTGTGTGAGTTTAAGTGTAACACACAGTGTGTAACACCAGCCTCAAAGGAAGAACGTCGATGTGCTGGACCTGGATCGATCTAAATGTACCATGAACCGGACGATCTAAAGATCAGCCCCGAACACGTCATCAGTGCACCCGGTCGCATCTGAAGAGTAAAACATATCACACAGTGAGAACAGTGAGCCCACTGTGACGTCTGCCAGGTGTTTGTTCTGTCCGACGGGTCAGAACCCAAAGCTGTGAACACATTCATTTCAGATTGACTGTTGTACTTGGTTTAGTTTTACACTCATTAAAGTGTCGTAAGTGTTTTTGTTTCATCGGCCCGGTCACCAGAATAAATGTTGGTCACGTACGTTTCTACAAAACTTTATGTTGAGTTTTCAGTGATGCGACGGCGCTGTGCTTCTGGTCGGCCCGGTTTGGTTCAGGTGAGGAAAACATGTTTTGGTTTAAAATACCTGGTTCTGTCTCCACAAACGTGGCTGAAAATGTCCTGATGTCCTCAAACACCTCCAGTGGTTTCAGCCGTCTCACCAGCTTCTGACGTGAGAGTTGTTTTCAGGCAGAATCAGTTTGAGACGCTCTCTGTCCAGTTTCTCTTGTTGATTAATGAGATTGAGTGTAAAAATAATGAAAACAGATTCAGAGTCAGACGCTCTCGTTAACAGACGAACAACAACAAGTCAGACGTTCTGTTCCAGTGTAAAGTCTGTTTGGATCAAGTCTCTGTGGTTGGTTCTGTGTGGAGCCACCAGACCGAGCTGCGACTGAACCTCCGCTGACATCACGCCGCCACAGACAACGACCAATTACAGCCTGTTTTGTTTTAGGGGTCATTATAATTAATGACAGTCTGGAGCGCCGTTACGAGCCTCTCAAGTCCTTCACAGATAAAAGCCGTTTGGCATCTGGACTCTGCCGGCGCCGAGGCGGCTGCTTACAGCGAGCCGCCGCCATCACCGCCGCCTCTGCTGTACGACACTATGAATATTTAATTAATAATTAGTCATGTAATTCCTCCTCAGGAGTTATTATCCCTCAAACTGGTTTGTGAATTTAATTATTAGCAGCCTTTTTGTTTCCACGTCCCCCTCATTACTGTCAGGATTGATGTAACATAAACTTCATTAAAAATTAAAGTGGGATTCTTTAATTACGAGGCCGCCCTCGCCGAAGACAGAATTAGC
Source organism: Pagrus pagrus (assembly GCF_965226575.1). NCBI lineage: Eukaryota > Metazoa > Chordata > Actinopteri > Spariformes > Sparidae > Pagrus > Pagrus pagrus. The sequence goes on along the minus strand of NC_140185.1, from coordinate 37,626,685 downwards.
CAACTCAGTGATGTGCAAATGAGAGCATTATTTAAGAAACATGCTGGAAGTAGTTATGCTAATTCACCGGGGTTCACAGTGGCAGACCTTTCCACTCGCAGTTGCATATTCATTAAATGCACTATGCAAATTTAATGTAGCAGCCTTAGTAATGCCTTGTTAATTTATTCAGATTTATTGAGTAAGACTTGTAAAAAGTACCAATTTAATTAGCCCATCTCCTCGGATGGCGGGCGGTGATCGCTGAGCTTTTTAAAAAGAAGAAACATGGTGTTTTACATTCGCCGGCTTTAAAGGGGAAATCTGCTGCACTTATGGGGACGCTCAGAGAGAAATCACTTAAACTGCTGCTCGCGCTCCCAGAAGGAGGACGGAGGAGGAAATGAGGCCGTCTCCTCCGACTGAAGGCTGAGTCCACAGCTCTAATGGCTGAAATGATGCCGGAGAGGCCGTTAGCTCGACGTCCGGGTCGACCCCGGAGGTGTTTACTGACGGGCAGATCCCCGGACGCCACGGCAAAACACCACCGGAGGAGCCATGAGACCCAGACGCACTTTATTCTTTTAGAGGAGGAGGTCAAGAGGTCACAGACGATGTGGAGGAAATGTAGAGTTCAGGTGTGCCGTCAGGTGAAAACCTTGTTTCTCTTATTTCAGTTGTAGTCGGCAAAGATCAAAAAGGAACAGAAAAGAAGGAGCATTAAAACACAGTTCAGTCCTGAAAAAGGTCGACTTTCCGGCTATAAAATGAATCTTCTGTGTTGTCGGGCCCAGATGAGACTGACCGAGCCGGCTGACTTCCAGTTTAGCACCCAGCTGACTTAACTGGGAATAAAAAGACTCAGTGGTGCAGCTCTTCTGGACTTTCAGACTCAACGGATCAAATTCTGACAGTGAAACGAGTCATTTTGTCTAAAATCGATGTTTGGAACTGATACTGTAGAAATAAACATCTTTGTGTCAGAGTTGAGAACAGCCAGTGATGTAACTACGGACAATTTACTCAAGTACTGTATGTACTCATTGTTGAGGAACTTTACTTGAGTATTTCCATTTTCTGCTACTTTTTTCTTCCACTACATTTATCTGATAACTTTAGTCACTTTGCAGGTTCAGATTATTCAGTGTTGATTTTTACGCATCACGAGTAACAGCCAATCAGACAGTGTTGTGGGCGGGACATTGTGTCAGCGTGGTGACCACAGACAGACAAATGTTGAATATCGGCCCCAATAATCAGCCAGACTGATGATCAGCCTGTCCGTACAAAATATAACCGCAGGCAGCAGAAGGAGTAGTTTTCTTGTACCAAGTATTCGTGTCGTCGTAGCTCCTGACACACAAACATCCTGCTCGTCTTCACTTTTAAAATAAACTTTGTTTCATCTTCTGAAACTGGATGAGAAGCACAGTTATGTTCCTGTCGACTCCTCCAGAATAAAATCCGTCTGCAGGTTTTACACGAGACAAAAAGCTCTTGGTGTCACCGTGTGGAGGGTCGAGCTGATCGGTTAATGAGAGTTTCTGATCCCCAGTTCAGTTTACTCACCTTTACATTTACCTGTGCAGCCCTGCAGCTGCTCTCAGGAGTATTTGCTCTGAAAACCAGCAGCTCTGTGTCGGATCGTATATCAACACATTTGCTCCTGTTTCTCTTGCTGCGTTTCTGTTGTCGGGCCGGCAGCGTTAGGAGGGAACAGATTGGTGAATCAGTGAATTAAACCCACAGATAACCTGCAGGAAATCCCCCCGACCGCCGCTCTCACAGGGACTTACTGAGTCGTCTGAAAGAAAAATGGAATAACGGCTTCTTTAAGGTCAAGATTTGCTGTGCCGGGGCTCGGCTCACACATAAATGCTCTGTAATACCGGCTCGGCTGATTGCTTTACTCTCCAGACGATGTCAATTTTTGTCCGAGGAGCGGCGGCCCCGGTTGGTATTAAGGCGGCGGCGTGTCGAGGGCCCTTGTCGGCGGCGGTGTGTTGGCTAAAGCCCGGCTCTATTATCAGCCGAGCCGGGAGGAAGGCGGCTGGCAGCTCACAGAGTAATAGCACATTACATTCTTAATGTTTCTGATACACAAGACGCTCCTCGTACAATTCTCCCGTGATCTCTCCACAACCTTTTTGTTTTCTTCCTGTTGTTGTTTTGTCACTTTCCTCCGTCCTCCCTCGGCGTTTCGGCTCGGACTCGCCGCGCCGCATTAATCACAGCGGAGCGCGGCGTCGAGGGAGGAGATGGCCGACAAGGAAGTCATTAGAGAGGATGAATCTGTTGTATTTACTCCTCTGTTATGCAATAATAAAGACAGAAGACGGTGCGGGACAAAAGGAAATAATGGTCTTTACACAGCACAGAGAGTCAGAGCGGCTTGTAGAGAGACGCTGTGAGGGGAGTCGCATCCGAGTGACAAATATCAATCCTAACGTCGCTCATTTAAATATCCAGTTATTATCCATCAAGTAAAAAAGAGACTGTTGTTCCTCATCATCTCCTCGTCTCCGTCCTCCTGCTCGTGACCTGGAAATCGATGGCAGGGCGACATCTTAAAGGATGTTTCATTTCCTGAAACGCTCCTCGAGGACAGAGGAGCCTCGCTGGGGGAGCGAGGACGCACCGGTGTGTCCTCAAGTTGTTCCAGCAGCTGTGACACCGAGGAGGGAGCAGGAAGCTACAGATGTTCCTGTGTGCTGAGAAGTTTTAAACTGAATTAAAAGTAAATGAACTGTGTTTTCCACATCTGGCAGAGATGATAAAAAACAGCAAACAAAACAAGGTGGGAAGACGTGAGGAGGCGAGGTGAGGAGAGGAGGCGAGGAGAGGAGGCGAGGAGAGGAGGTGAGGAGAGGAGGCGAGGAGAGGAGGTGAGGAGAGGAGGTGAGGCGAGGAGGCGAGGAGAGGAATCAAAGATGTTGAGCTTGTGCACCCTCTCCAGACGGTGCGACGCTAACCCTCAGAGTCCACCGACTGCAGCACGTTACAGCCGCCGGAGCTGATCGTGGCTGTTGGAGACAGTGTTCATGTTTCCACCGGCTGCACCGCGGCGTCAGAAGCGTCTCGCTGTAGAGAACACGTGGCGAGTCAGGAAGTCCGGCAGTGGAACGGCGTAGTGCATCGGTCAGTTCTCAAAATCATACACCCTGTTTCTGATCTGCAGCACAACAAGGTCAGAAATAGTTTTTTGGTCCGCAGTTACTTCAAAACTTCACCTGACTTTCCATCAGCGTACTTTTTGGGTGAACTGTTCCTTTAAAGGATAACTACCGTTTTTTACAACCTGGGTCTTATTTCTAGCAAAATATATGGTCATTTACTCACCCAGATAACTTTGATGTCATTTGAAGTTGTTCGGACGAAATTAGATCCGGTGTAGCGCCGATATATCCATATAATGTGAGTGAGGGGGCACCGACACACAGCCTCTATGAGCATTATCTGCCACGAAACTAGTTCATTTCACCAATATTTTGTCATGATACGCTCGTGCTATTCCCCTCTGAGTCCGGGCTCGTCTGTTATCAACATCCGGGGTCAAACTAGCAGCAGCAGCTACAGGTAAACAAGCCGGCTGTCGCGGGTGCGCGCAGCTCAGAGACGACATCTTCCAGGTCAGAGGTAGTAGCTCAACCTACAGACCCCGGTAACGTATTGCTATTTCATGTAACAAAGTACTTTATACAACGTCAAATTACTCAAATTACTTTTAACTGTAAAACTAAATTCAATAAAACTCAGTCACCATAAAAACATTTATAGTTGCACATCTCTAAAAAACCACAAACACACAAAACTTTGCATTTCTTTATGTTTCTGTAGGTTCAACGGTCTCAACACGATGTCGGGTTGTAACGAGCAATAACTGAAGTTTGATCGGATCTTTTAGTTTATAATCTTGTTGGATGAATCCTGGTTTGTTATTTTCACATCAGAAAGAAGAAAAATGGAAATTGTTTCTTTGGAAAAAACTAAATAAATATGAAGACGGATGCCGGAGCTGGCCCGAGCCCGGCTGCTCTCTGTCTACTTGTATACTTTCTGTGAACACTTATTAGCTCATTTTCTCTCCGCAGTCAAAGAACAGGAGGTTTGGTTTCGTCTGTCTGTGCATATATTTGCAGCAGAACTTCATTTCCCTCGCCGGCCATTAAACAAATAAAAGCTGCTAATAAATAAGGATTCAATTATCAAAAGATTAGTGTGTGATTTTGTTTTGATATTAACTGTGATTGAGGAGCAGCACAGCTCGGGCTCCTTCCTGTGTGCCTCTGGTAATTAAATCAAAATCCTCTTCAAACACATCACAACCCACAGACGCAGATTTGGGAATCGTTGGAGAAAAACTACGAGCCTGCGTGTTTGAAGGTGTTTTTTTAGGGCTTAACCAGCACACAGTTTCAATTAATCAGAGGAAACTTCAATGAAAGTGCAGCAGGAAAACAATCTGAGCCTCTAATCCGTCCATCACGGAGGAGGATCCCGAGACCACTGCTTTTCTTTTTCTTTTTTAACGGACCGTGAATGCAGCACGGCTCCCTGGACTAACAGCTTATCACCGTCAGCTTCACTCTGATTAAAAGTTTCACAAATTTCTCATCAGCTTTTTGCTCCTCGACCACGACCAGAGTCCGTCGGGTGATCAGAGATGATAATCAGGATAAAGAGTCCAGAGACGAAGCTGAAAAGATGTTTGTACCATTAAAACACAGAAGAGTTCGTGCTGCAGTTTACCTCTGATTCATTCTGTTTGTTTTGAATCGAGACGTGTTTGATTTAACGTTATATTTATGTTGTATTTACGCTGTGAACGTCTGCAGTGTTTGGACGCCGCTCGTCAGTCTGTCACGTTTGATCTGCAAACACGCGGCGGCGTTTACTGAACGGTGAAGTTTTGCAGAAATAAAGAGAGAAAACGACACTTTTATCATCATTATTCATTTAAATTGTGCAGATTCCTCCACTTATAAATCTACACGAGCTGCGAGTGTTTGATGTATTTTTGCAGCTGTAAAGCAAAATAAGTGCGAGTGGATGCAGAATCAAGATGAATGCTGAGCGCAGACAGACGGCGGCTGATGAAAACTCGGCGGGAGGCCACTCCATCTTAACATGGCCGTCCTGTGTCTTATGATATCTTATCATTAGTTTCCCTGACAGTGATGGAGCAGCCGGCGTCGCCCCCCTCAGCGCCGCGAGCCGTGTATAAAAGTAACCTTCTTTCCATAATAATGGCCATTCGTCACTTCTTTAACTGTCAGAGGACGAGGGCCGCAAACAAAGTGGGATTTAACAAGGTGTGTGCAGAGCCAGGAGAGACGGGGGGGTCCTGAACTGTTAGTGAGACAATCTGCCAACATTACTGCTCTGATGTGTTCAGGGACCGTGGGACCAAAGTGCAGCGATGGAACCAAATGGGCCCTGTGGTTGTTAAATTAGACTGGGAGGACGTGTGACGGATCCCTGAAGACGAGTCTGTGAATCTTCTGTCCGAGAGACGACGGGTCCAAAACTTTATTCTGAAACAGACAGAGTCGCAGGAAACACCCCGACACGTTCAGAGGAAACACCAGGACACGTTCAGAGGACACACCAGGACACGTTCGCAGGAAACACCAGGACACGTTCAGAGGAAACACCAGGACACGTTCGCAGGAAACACCAGGACACGTTTACAGGAAACACCCGGACACGTTCAGAGGAAACACCAGGACACGTTCACAGGAAACACCCCGACACGTTTACAGGAAACACCAGGACACGTTCGCAGGAAACACCAGGACACGTTCAGAGGAAACACCCGGACACGTTCAGAGGAAACACCCCGACACGTTCAGAGGAAACACCCCGACACGTTTACAGGAAACACCAGGACACGTTCGCAGGAAACACCCGGACACGTTCAGAGGAAACACCCGGACACGTTCAGAGGAAACACCCCGACACGTTCAGAGGAAACACCAGGACACGTTCAGAGGAAACACCAGGACACGTTCGCAGGAAACACCAGGACACGTTCAGAGGAAACACCCCGACACGTTTACAGGAAACACCAGGACACGTTCGCAGGAAACACCAGGACACGTTCGCAGGAAACACCCGGACACGTTCAGAGGAAACACCCGGACACGTTCAGAGGAAGCACCCCGACACGTTCAGAGGAAACACCAGGACACGTTCAGAGGAAACACCCGGACACGTTCAGAGGAAACACCCGGACACGTTCAGAGGAAACACCAGGACATGTTCAGAGGAAACACCCCGACGCGTTTACAGGAAACACCAGGACACGTTCGCAGGAAACACCCGGACACGTTCAGAGGAAACACCCGGACACGTTCAGAGGAAACACCCGGACACGTTCAGGAAACACCAGGACACGTTCAGGTGAAACACCCCGACACGTTCAGAGGAAACACCAGGACACGTTCAGAGGAAACACCTGGACACGTTCAGGAAACACCAGGACACGTTCAGAGGAAACACCCGGACACGTTCAGGAAACACCAGGACACGTTCAGAGGAAACACCAGGACACGTTCAGAGGAAACACCTGGACACGTTCACAGGAAACACCAGGACACGTTCAGAGGAAACACCGGGACACGTTCAGAGGAAACACCTGGACACGTTCACAGGAAACACCTGGACACGTTCAGAGGAAACACCAGGACACGTTCAGAGGAAACACCGGGACACGTTCACAGGAAACACCAGGACACGTTCAGAGGAAACACCGGGACACGTTCACAGGAAACACCAGGACACGTTCACAGGAAACACCCGGACACGTTCGCAGGAATCACCCGGACACGTTCGCAGGAAACACCCGGACACGTTCACAGGAAACACCAGGACATGTTCACAGGAAACACCAGGACACGTTCACAGGAATCACCCGGACACGTTCACAGGAAACACCAGGACATGTTCACAGGAAACACCCGGACATGTTCACAGGAAACACCCGGACACGTTCACAGGAAACACCCGGACACGTTCAGAGGAAACACCAGGACACGTTCAGAGGAAACACCAGGACACGTTCAGGTGAGGAGGTTTAGAAGAGCTTGTGGTTAAACATGAACACAAAGGACAGTCTGCAGGTTTGAGATGTGAATTGAAACAGCTCAGCTTCATGATCATTGGTCTCCATCATGGTCACGTTTCATATGAGGTGAGAGTCACACACACACACACACACACACACACACACACACACGCACAGGCTGAGGTCTGTGTGTGTGTGTGTGTGTGTGTGTGTGTGTGTGTGTGTGTGTGTCAGACGGCAGGTTAATGAAGGCCTCTGTGTTTCTGACGTTTCAGTCGATACAGTATTGACGTTCCAGTTAAGCCGACAAACGGGCAGATTATTGTGTCGCCTCCTGTTACTGAACACATCGTTTAGAGGCGTCCATCCATCTCACACACACACACACACACACACACACACACACACACACACACACACACCTCAGCCTGTTTGTCTTGTTAGTCTTTGTAACATCTGTAATGAGTTAAACCCACAGATGTTTTACTGTGACTGACTGTCAGCTCGTCCTAGTGGACAGCGGTGGTACTGCAGCTGCTCCTCTCCACAGTGAAGTGAAACCAGAACCAGAACCTCATTATATCAACATAATTAATAACAAATAATTACAAATCCAGCCCAAACCTGTCCCATCCTGCAGGTGTTGCTCAGGTATCTCAGTCCTCTCTGCTGCAGCCTTCAGCTGGTCGGCGGTCTCTGCTGACTGTCCGACCAATCAGACGTTTCCTGTTCCTCAGATGTGTCGGAGTCTCAGCGGGTTCTGACCGTGTCTCTCTGTGCTGCGACAGATGAAGACAGATGGTCTGAGTGTGATGACATGTCTGCTGCAGCCCACAGTTCAATGAGAGCACTCGCTCAACACGACAGGCGTGACTGAGGCCGCCGCCGCCGCCGCCGCCGCCGCCGCCGCCATCATCACACCTGACTGTGCTTTATATTTACCATTTAAATAAAGAGCAGGTTTACATCCACACGTCTCTGAGCTCTGTAGTTTAATTAAATACGAGCATTCAGGTTCAAGTGAGACCAACACAGAGTTACAACAGTAAGGTCACAGACAAGATCCGTCGAGAAGACTGAGCTCAATGTTTCAAAGACAAGATAAGTGAAGAGGAAGTTTGACGAGAACGGCTTTTTGAATAGAAAAATATCAGTGACCGAGGCGGCAGCATGTTCAGTATGTTACACAAAGATGAGAAGAAAAACACAGAAGGCAACGAGCAGAAACATTCACAGAATATAATAATTATAAGTACGTTATCTATTGTGTAAAATCTTATTTCTTTAAAGTAACTAGAAACTTTTCATTACAACACGTGGTGGGAGAACATTTTAATTGGCTAACGTAGCAGCGCTAACGTTGGCTAACTCCACTGAGACGTCAATAGAAACGTCTGCCTGGTCTCAGTGGACAGTGGACGGTCCGAGCATCACAATTAAAAGTAAAAGTGTATTTCTCAAAATGATTTTGTGGTTTATTCCCCAAACACCTGACGAGTCTTTCCAACATGCTCTGATGAATACGAGGTGGAGTCACTGATGTTAACTCCAGCTGTTTATTAAATTATCTCACGTTACTGTCTTCAGAGTGAGCGAGTGACACTAGTAACAGTTCATCACACTGTTCCCACAGCTGGGGAGAGAGACTGAAACAGGTGGAGGGAGAGAGGACAGATCTACAGGACACCTGCACGAGGACCACCAAGGTAAGTAAGTATAAAAGATGAGGAGGTGAAGAAGCAAGAACAAAAGGACATGGAGGAGAAACAAAAGGTAGAAAAACAGGAAAAGGAAATGAAAAAGAAAGAAACCCAGATGAAAGCAGAGTTCAAAAAGAAAGCAAAGAAAGAGAAAAAGGAAACAAAGGTGGAGATGCAGAGGAAGAAGAGGTGGAGCAGGCTGCTGGTTGTTCAGCTCAGGTATGTCAGCAGCAGCTCCGTCTTCCTCCCCCTTCACCTCTCCAGCCCTTCTCCAGCTCCCTCACCCAGGAACGTCCTGTCCACAACAAAGGACTGGAGACTAACGAGCTACGACACCACTGATCTCAGGCTCTGTGGTCACCATCCAGGGGCAGATGGTGGCTCAGTGATGAGCCTCAGAGACACCTCCACCTGGTTTCTGGGTGGAGGTGTTCTCCATGTGTCTGCACAGGTTTTCTCCTGGAGCTCAGGTTTCCTCCCACAATGAAATAAATATTTCATTAAAGAAAGTTGAATTGCTCTTTATTCTGTCACATTCAGGTGTGATCCTCCTGTATCGTCCCACTATGTTTCCATATATGTAGATCTAACATCAACATAATTAACATTCTAGATGTTTTCATTCATATATGCATCATTTGTGTCAACATGAGCTGACACAAAACAAAATATATTTAGTGCACTCGTAATGTATCAAATGATATATTCACTATATTGTCAAATATTATTATTCATTATTCATGTTATTGCTGTTTGCACATATTATCAAACATATTACCACTAATTTTCTAAGTATGTTATCTAGTGACACGCAAAATATATGAAAGTAACACATTATTTTAATGTAGCCCTCACCCTGATGACTGAGCCTGACTTTATATCATCAGGAGGAGACGATGGCTGAGCCTGACTTTATATCATCAGGAGGAGATGATGGCTGAGCCTGACTTTATATCATCAGGAGGAGACGATGGCTGAGCCTGACTTTATATCATCAGGAGGAGACGATGGCTGAGCCTGACTTTATATCATCAGGAGGAGACGATGGCTGAGCCTGACTTTATATCATCAGGAGGAGACGATGGCTGAGCCTGACTTTATATCATCAGGAGGAGACGATGGCTGAGCCTGACTTTATATCATCAGGAGGAGACGATGACTGAGCCTGACTTTATATCATCAGGAGGAGATGATGACTGAGCCTGACTTTATATCATCAGGAGGAGACGATGGCTGAGCCTGACTTTATATCATCAGGAGATGATGACTGAGCCTGACTTTATATCATCAGGAGGAGATGATGACTGAGCCTGACTTTATATCATCAGGAGGAGACGATGACTGAGCCTGACTTTATATCATCAGGAGGAGATGATGACTGAGCCTGACTTTATAAAATGTCCCAACATCTCCAAACATCCAGTGGTGTCATGGTAACAGATGTTGGAGCAGGTCTCTGTCTCGTCGTCTCCTGCTCCTCCTGACATGAAAGTCAGCTGATGTACATGTTACTGTGACTTTTACTGCTCGTGTACTTGTACTGTAGTAAATGTAGTTCAGATGTCAGTTATACTTTTACTGAATTAAAAAGGTTCAAGGTTCAAAGACATCTTCCAGCACTAATTAAAGGAATATTACAACATTTTTCCTTGTTCGGGCCTCGCTGTTTAACTCTGCAGAACTTATTGCTTTCAGCCCGGTAACTTTTCATGAAAATGGGTTCCGAGTTGAAAGTGTGATTTAATTTTGAGCTGAATAATGATTGGATCTGCTCAACACTGACTGAGCAGTGACAGAGGAGATTAATTCCTCCGGCTGCAGGAGTGAAGCTCGGTCTGCTCTTTCATTAGTCTTTAGGGCCATTTAACTCCAAACTCAGAGAGAACACGGAGGATTAACACGGGCCCGGCTGCCTCGCTGTGATTGATGCGTCTGATTACATTCATAAAATACTCTGAGAGGAGGTCGCTCGTGTCACGTATGAAGAAATGACTCACAGCTGCAGTTATCTCAGACAGCAGATCTGGCCGTGCGGCCGAGTCGACGCTATTACAGAGATGAAAGCCGAGCGTAGCGTAAAAGAAAGTTAATATGTAATTTGCTGCGGTTTGTTAGGCGACCACAAGTCAGTGCAGTCGGTCTGTCCTTTAAAGCTGAGAGAGGATTTACATCCATCATGTCTCACTGATGACGGCCGCCCCAACAAAAACACATATATGTTTTAATTAACCATCATTTTCCTGCTCCGACAGAGATCTCTGTCAAATGACCATCACAGACGGCACGTAAACACCAACACGCCATCACTACTGAGGACGCAGCCTCGGCCAATCAGGTATGAGCTGGATATATGGATATCTGGATATTTAAGAATAAAATACTGTTAAAAATAAACAAATTTCAAAACACAGTCGCCAGTCAGTCGCTGGCGGTTATGAACCGTAACGCTGGTCGCTACTCGCCACGACGACGCAGTAACTAGCTAACAGCGTGCAGCGTCAGTGTGTGAGATGTCTTTCATTATAGTGTGATGTGAAAAGTGATGTCATCTTCATCATCAGCCTCATCCTCCACCTCCTCCTCCTCATCTTCATCATCCTCATCATCATCATCATCATCATCAGCGACTGCAAAACAACAAAGAGACTCAAAACTTCAATAAAGTGAATTTAACTATTCGATCGAGTCGTCAGCTGCTTCTGACCTCCGAGACTGAAATATAGATATGCAAATACAAAAGTGTGTGTGTGTGCGTGTGCGCGTGTGCGTGTGCGTGTGTGTGTGTGTGTGTGTGTGTGTGCGCGTCCATCCATCATGTTTTTATGTTTTAAGTCTCTCAAGGTCGCTCAGCCGCAAATTTAATTATGTCTCAGCTCTTATTAACCGGCACATTTTAAGAAGCTGGACTGAGGTAATTAATAATATTTTTGGACAGTTATCCCACTGGACACACACACACACACACACACACACACACACACACACACACACACACACACACAGTATGTTAGATGTTAAATTTATAATTATGATGAGAAATAATTCAGACAAATAAAAAGTAAATAAATTCCATGACCGTCCTGATGGAGGCGCTGTGTTCACAGCTTAAAGGAGCAGTTCGTAGTTCTGGTGAAGAAATGTTCATGAGAAGAGAAAAATATGTTTATATGTGGCGGACCCTGCCACCTTTCCAGCTTCAAACAGTGTCCTGGGACCTTATTTTCCTCTGAGAACAGCTGGTTTACTCACTGATGGAACAAGTTTATATTTTTACCTCATTAATGTTGTAAATGTTAAAATTCTTCTTCTATAAAACGACACAGAGCGGCTTCGTTAACTCTGGAGCAACATGATGTGTGCAGGAGGTTAAAGTACTGACTGTGGTCCACCTGCTGGGGGAGCTGTGGGTGACACAGTCTCCTCTGGGCTCGGTCCAGTCTCCTCGGGGCTGAGTCCAGTCCAGTCTCCTCGGGGCTCGGTCCAGTCTCCTCGGGGCTCGGTCCAGTCCAGTCTCCTCGGGGTTCGGTCCAGTCCAGTCTCCTCTGGGCTCGGTCCAGTCCAGTCTCCTCAGGGCTCGGTCCAGTCTCCTCGGGGCTCGGTCTAGTCTCCTCAGGGCTGAGTCCAGTCTCCTCGGGGCTCGATCCAGTCTCCTCTGGGCTCGGTCCAGTCTCCTCTGGGCTCGGTCCAGTCTCCTCTGGGGTAGAGTCCAGTCTCCTCTGGGCTGAGTCCAGTCTCCTCTGGGCTCAGTCCAGTCTCCTCAGGGTTCGGTCCAGTCTCCTCAGGGCTCGGTCCAGTCTCCTCAGGGTTCAGTCCAGTCTCCTCGGGGCTCGGTCCAGTCTCCTCGGGGCTCGGTCCAGTCTCCTCGGGGTCCAGTCCAGTCTCCTCGGGGCTCGGTCCAGTCCAGTCTCCTCGGGGTTCGGTCCAGTCTCCTCGGGGCTCGGTCAAAGCTTCAGACTTTCTGTGATTTATTTGTTCGGTCTGTCTTTTATTTAGTATCTAATGATTTAATGTTTTGAATGATTACACTTATTTTAATTTAATTGTTATTTATCTATATTTTACTGTTTATCATTGTTCTGATATTCTACTTTCTTCTGAGCTTTTTTAAATACATTTTTAATTGTTTTATTTGATGTTAATTGTTATTTTATTGCTTGTTTTTATCTTTTATCACGTTAACTCTTTAAATCCATTCTGCTTCCTGACATTCGTCCTGTCAGTCACTCAGAAACAGAAACAGTTCACGTGTTTGACTTCAGATTACCGTCAGCTAATTAACACTAATGCTGCTAATTAGAGCTCCTCTGTTTGTTCTGGGAGATCAGAGAGCTGCCTGATTAAAGGAGTAATCCACCAAAATCTGTTTGTCTCCTCCTGACCAAATATCAGAGGTTTCTGTCTGTAAACACGCTCAGACGATCACAGAGACGCGCTGTTAAAGGAACAGTTCACCCAACAATGTAAATCATCTCCTCCCTCCATGCTGATGGAAGTCAGGTGAAGGTTAGTAGCAGTAATATTAATCTACACAATCGGATATAAAAACACTGACAGGACAGTTTACCTGAATACTTTTACTTTACATACTTTAAGTTTATTCAGCTGATAAAACTGACGTATAATGAAAGACAGACAGAAGTTGCATCGTCCAGCTTTAAACATGAGACATCGACGTTAACCCTTCGTGTCTGATCAGAGACTCAGTAATAAGATCTTTCATCAGGACGTCTCTCATCCCTCCACTGATGACTTGAAATCCTGTTTGTGTCTGAACGGCCGTCATTCATTTTCCAGAGCAGGTAATTCAGGATGTGTTTCTCCTGTATAAAGACAAATGGTCTGTCTCATAAAGAAAAGCCAGTGTTGACAGTGATTGTCCATCTATGAGGACGTAGCAGATGAACTTTTTACTAAAATGTCCTCGATTCATTCTGATTTCTTCTGGTTGGATGATGATTAAAAACCTGAGCTGAGCTTCAGGGAGAGAAACTTCGTTGTAGCACATTTTCTTGGTCAAGTTTTGGAGCGAAGGCAGAATATTCAGTTTCAGACCGAACTGCAAAATTAACAACAGCAGCAATTTGTAATGAAATGAATCATGTGACGCTGCAGCTGGACCTGTGGTGTCTTATGGACACACGAGGGTCGGGACACGAAAATAAAAGAAATCAAATGAAAAGTCAGAACTCAAATATTTGTTTTGTACAGTTGCCCTCACTCGTCCTCTGCCATTCAAGAAGCATCTGTCCATTAATAATGTTGCCAACACCAGTTCACTGTGTAGAAAATGGAAAATGTGCATTTTTTCCAGGAATTGTTTCATTTCATAGATTTAATTGTGCTCAAGTTTGAATGTTTTCTTACTTTTAGATGTTTCAGACGTCACACTGCAGCAGAGCAGCTGGACACGATGCAGGGAAGGAACATCAGACGACTCGACGAACACTGGACTTAAATACAAACTAAACCAACGAGAGGATGAGGTGCAGGTGGAGGGAGGAGGAGACACACAGGTGAGGGTGACGAGTGGAAAAACACTGGGAAGAGGGCGGAGCTAATGAAGGAGGAGGTGCAGGTGTGGAGAAGCACGAGAACACAGGAGGGCAGAATAAAACTGAGCTGTGATCAGCTGTTGCATTGTTACTGCAGCAGTTCTGGATTACATAATGTGACACACACACACACACACACACACACACACACATACACACACACGCACACACACAAATCATGTGGCAGAGACACTTTCTAAATCTCCAAATTAAATCTGCAAACAAATAATTACTCGAGTCAACGAGAACAATTAATTGCGTTCGGCCTCTGAGGACTGAATCTGCATATTGAATGAGCTCATTATCATAACAGTGAGAGACGGAGCGGAGCCTCGTATTAATCAGCTGTTTAACCTCGTCACACCGACACGCTGATTAATACTCAACAGTTAAACACTCAGCTGTTCACCTCGTTCTTCACATCACACGCGTGACGAGTCCGTCCTGCTGCTGGACTTGGTTCTGGCTGCTGAACGAGTTTCTGTCCGGCTGATTTTATCTTCGTGTCACATTCATGTCAGAGAAAATAAACGGCTGAATATCTTCACAGGAGTGTTTGATCTTAACTGACGTGTAAGTTGTTGTGTGGATGAACAGAAGATGTGTGAATCCTCCTCTCAGCTGTTAGCAGAGGATGTTTCCTCAATACAAACATTTAAAGTTTTTCCATCGTCTGCTGTTTCTTCTGTCACCTGAAGAGAACCAGCTGTAGTTAACCTACAATATGTCACATCACATTAAGGTCTGAATTAAAACTTCGACATCACAGAGCTGAGAGACAAGATGACAAACGTTTGACAGTTTGACTGTGAAAGCAGCTCGTTATGATCCATATTTCTGCCTCTTGTTACATGGAGACCTCTAGTGGCCGTAGTAATTATCACGACAGCAAAGGAGGAAGTCAGGTGACATATAAAGAGTAAAAAGTCCACACAGGAAGGAGGACGGGGACGGACAGTTGACAGGAGACTGCTGGTCGTGTCCAGCGTGAAACTAGAAGTCAACAGTGAGTTCTTCTAGGCAGAGTGCCGTCCATCAACAGGGACACCGTCCATCAACAGGGACAACGTCCATCAACAGGGGACACCGTCCATCAACAGGGACACCGTCCATCAACAGGGGACACCATCCATCAACAGGGACACCGTCCATCAACAGGGACAACGTCCATCAACAGGGGACACCGTCCATCAACAGGGACAACGTCCATCAACAGGGACACCGTCCATCAACAGGGGACACCGTCCATCAATACGGGACACCATCCATCAACAGGGACACCGTCCATCAACAGGGGACACCGTCCATCAATACGGGACACCATCCATCAACGGAGGCGCGACAAAAGAGGGATGAAAGAAAAACATAAAATGATTCACTTTCACTGTTTTGATAGCGTTCTTTCTAAACTCAGCTAATAAGCCGACAACAACACAGCTACATGACATGAACAACAGCTGATCAGCGATCAGCAGCCACAACGCTAACATGCTGCTTACAAACTGATGCTTCAGTATTAATGATATAATTATATCATATATAATAATCAGTCAACTATAACACTACTGAGGTGCTCCCGTCTCCTCCATGTCAGCACAGCGAGGCTCAAACTCACTGAACCTCCCTGAGATCTTCTGTGGGAGAGATCGTCTCATGTCTCCATGACAGAAGAGCGACGCGCTCAGGAACAGGTTCTTCCTGCAGTCAGTCTCCAGGATGTCACGTCAGCTGTTGATGTTTCTGCACAGATGCGTCCAAACGTGTCAATCACGATCTCATTATATGATTATCAGCTGACTTTCACAAAAGGTGGTGACGTTATTACCAACAAGGTGCCAAACAGCTGACTGCAGTTGAGTCACACCTCTGGATGTTTTTAAAGACACCTGCAGAAACAGAACCAGCTATTCTCCACAGGAATCGGATCCAAACCGTGCTGTTTTCTGACCCTGGCAGGTTGTTTGTGCCTGAGTACAAACAGAGCTGTGAGAAACAGAAAATTCAGCCCAAAGATTCGCTCAGTTTGAATCTTCTGTGGTTTTATAGAAACGCACCGAGCTGACATTGATTCTGCTGACTCCTCTTTTCTGTTGATGGGTTCTTGTAGCTTACTAACATCGTGTTGTGATGAACATGATGTAACTAAAGTCACATTTGTAATGTAGGTATGTTTGTCACTGACGTTACAGAAGTAATGTGGTAACTTTGAGCCAAACCACAAACTGTCTGTCTGTCCAGCTGCTCTGCGGCGGTCGTGTTGGTTTGGGAGTCGACGTCTTCAGCGGTTTGATACGAGGACGTTTCAGCAGCTGATGTTTGTTGATCTGCAGCGTCGCGTCTTTGAGTCTCTACATCAGAGACGAGTGTGAAGATGTTAACAGTCACTGATGGACACGTTTAATGGACGCACATCGCTTTAATGATGGTTTCATGATAATGGAAATGATTATCCTGTCTGATTTTCTCTTGACTCGGCTCCTCTGCTCACATGTCGGAGCGTCTCTGTTGTGTTTGAAATCTTTTCCTCAGACGTCCTGTTAAAACACAGGTTATATCCATGATGTTTTTAATTTCTCACCTTCTGTGTTCGATCGCAGGCCTCTGCAGTTCAGTTCAGCTTTGAGGATCGAGGTCGATGTTGTGTTACTGTGTGAAGGACGAAGCCTGTGAGACACTCACACCAACAAGAAACATCATGAAACGATGGTCTGTGGCGTCTCGTCGAGCTCCGTCGATCGTGCTGCTCAGCGGGCGGAAACAATGAAGCGGCGCTCTGACAGACGGATATTTGCTGACGTATCACCCGGCCGGTCAGAGGTCATTACCCCGCTGACTGATGGGAAACGTTTTGATTTCCTTCAGGTGGACCCAAACCTCTAGTGATGGCTCTGCTTCTCCTCTGTCCTGATCGGCTGTGACAGGCTGATCAATAATCTCAGGATGAAGGTTAAATAAATGTGCATGATGCTGAGAGAGAGAGAGCAGGTGAGTCCAGGTGAGTCCAGGTGAGTAAACAGTCCACTCAGCCTCAGAACAACAGTTCTTCCTCTGGTCTCAGAAATAAACCAAAGACATACAACCTTCCCTTCACCAGTGGTTCTGGAGAGCCGAGCCACTCACAGTCTGGGTCAGAACAAAAAGAAAGAATGAGCGGAGGGAGCTGATTGGCTGTGGTTTGTCCTCCTCCCTGACGCTCTCATCAAGTGAAGGAACCACTTCCTGTTTGAATCGTCACACCTTCCTGCTTTAATGCTGAAAACACTCGAACACACCATCAGTTTATTTTCCCTCCGCATCATTTTTAATCCTTCGCTCCACGTCGAGCCGACACTCCCTCACATTAATTGTGTTTTCCGTCCTCGGATGTATTTACCGAGCGCCCGGTGTGGAGAGCGAGCGGGGTCAGAGGTCAGCGGAGCGGCTGGCTAAACAGATCTGTTCATTAGCAAACAGCCGCTCACAACGCTCAGCAGCCACATCCATCACACAGGAAACGCTGAGAGCAGCAGCAGACGAGCAGGTCGGACTCCAGCCTGAGAGGAACACACACACACACACACACACACACACACACACACACACACACACACACACACACACACACACACACACACACACACTGACCACCAGCAGGTGTGTGTGGTTCATCAGCTTCCTGTACAGAAACACTGAGGAATCATACCGACAGGGTTTCTGCACATATTGAACATCTGTGTTTATGTGTGTTTTCATGTGTGTCTGAGACTGAAGACAATAATATCAATATAATGTGCAATATAACCTTCATCACTTCTCAGGATCACGTGTATGTTCGACCTTTTCTATTGTAGCTTGAGTCATTTCATGCCTGGTGTCCAGTTAACAGACGTTTAGACGCATTTTAAACTGGAGTATTTTGAACTAATCACCAGGCGCTGCAGCCCTGAAGTCCTCAGCTACACATGAATATTATCTTTGTGTCCTCACTTATCGAGAGATGTGACATAAATTCAAAATGGTGGACGGAAGAGGGGCAGCACCAACAACCTCTTATTGTCATGAAACCAGACACGTAAAAACGATATTTTTCACCACGTTGAGATGTCAGAAAAACTTTTTGTTAGTAACATTTTTCTTGTACATTTTCTTCTGTGACTGGAAACTCGTGGAGCCCCACTGGGTTTATTCTGACCGCGTCTTAATATAAAAACATCTCATTCATTTGAGATTAATAAGATTCGATATTCTTATCTTATAATAAAATATAATCTGGTTTTCCTTTCTTTACGTCTTGTTTGTAGTTCTACCTCCTCCCATGTTATTGTGTTACTGTGATGTATTTGCTCAGACAGTCTCTGTATGAAGGTCTTGCAGCAGCAGCTGCAGCTCATTTTGCAGTCTTGTGTTGTAAAATGACAATAAACTGAACCTCATGTGTGTCGTCTCACCCAGAGTCCGAGCAGAAAAACATCTTAGTTTCATGTCGGGGGTCTTTTTTAGTTAAAGCCTTTTTAAATCCTGAATCTTGAATCTCCGTCTGCAGCCTGAAGTCCAGATGATGTTTCAGGATCCACGTGGCAGCGAGAGTCTGCGGCTCTGAGATCAACAAAGAGTTGAAAAATGTGGAAACGTGAGATTTAATCTGCAGACACAGAACTACTGCGCACACGTCTCTTCTGTAGGCTGAAAATAATGAAATGCAGTCTCACTAAACGTCCTCGTACTTGTTTGTTCGACACAAACGTCTGAATCAACAGTATGGATCAATAGGTTGCCATGGAAACATAAATGTTCAGATATTCACTGTCTTTAAAATTGAACTTTACAGTTTAATCTTCTATAAAAGGTTAAAACTGAACATCAGAGGTGTAAACACGTTATCAACCAATGAAAATGAGCCTGATTATACAGTTATTATATTAATGATACAACGATATGCACACAGTGTTATTATATTATGTAAAATAATATATTAATTAATAATAATGAATAATATGTATGTATGTATTATATTCTAATATAATAATTATATAAGTATTGTGGGTTTAATTGTTTGTCTTGTGCAAATGTTTTTTGTGGACATTAAACACTGAAATTAACCAAATATGAAGTGAAATATGACTGATGACATATTATATATTGAAAATTAATATAAATGTA
The DNA here is from genome assembly GCF_965226575.1 of Pagrus pagrus. Classification (NCBI taxonomy): domain Eukaryota; kingdom Metazoa; phylum Chordata; class Actinopteri; order Spariformes; family Sparidae; genus Pagrus; species Pagrus pagrus. The sequence continues at coordinate 37,607,249 of NC_140185.1, read as the reverse complement.
AGTGTACATTAATACTGTTACATGTAGCAGAAGAAGGAGGAGAAGAAGAAGAAGAAGAAGAAGGAGAAGAAGAAGAAGAAGAAGAAGGAGAAGGAGAAGAAGAAGAAGAAGAAGACAGAGGAGAATGAAGTTTAGGTGATTTTACTGTTTGATGTTTTGCTGCCATCTAGTGGAGAAAATCATTTAATTCCTCATCAGTCTGATTCATCAGCTGCAGATTAAATAGAGATTAATAAATCAATAAATTACAGGCTACAGGTGAGTCAAATAAATAATAATAAACGTTGTTAATTAATTTAATTTCAATAATAAAAGCAGTGATTTCCGTTAATGAAATAAAAAACATGATTAATTGATGAATTATAAAACTCAAACTGTGTAAATCATTAAAATCCAACAGTAACAGTGAAAGAAGGGACGTGTTTTAAATGGTTTGGTCCTTCTGACCCTCCGTAGCCTTCGTCAAGTTAGCGTGAGTCAAAGAGGGGAAAGGACATTTTCTTCAAAATAAAAGCAGAAACTAAATTACCTCTGGATAAACTGGTGATACCGTGTTAACAGATTTATGTTTATTTATATTTATTATTATTATTAGAGTATAAATGAGTCAACGACCAGAACAGTGATTTAATGTCTGACTCAGACATTTCACAATAAAACTGCCTCGTAGTAGTAGTAGTAGTAGTAGTAGTGGTAGTAGTAGTGGCAGTAGTAGGGTAGTAATAGAAGTAGTAGTAGTAGCAGTAGTAGTAATAGTAGTAGTAGCAGTAGCAGTAGTAGTAGTAGTAGTAGTAATATAAGTAGTAGTAGTAGTAGCAGCAGTAGTAGTAGAAGTAGCAGTAGTAGTAATAGAAGTAATAGAAGTAGTAGTAGTAGTAGTAGTAATAGTAGTAGTAGTAGTAGTAGTAGAAGTAGCAGTAGTAGTAATAGTAGTTGTAGCAGTAGCAGTAGTAGTAGTAGTAGTAGTAATAGTAATATAAGTAGTAGTAGTAGTAGCAGCAGTAGTAGTAGAAGTAGCAGTAGTAGTAATAGAAGTAGTAGTAGCAGTAGTAGTAGTAGTAGTAGTAGAAGTAGCAGTAGTAGTAGTAGTAGAAGTAGCAGTAGTAGTAATAGTAGTAGTAGTAGAAGTAGCAGTAGTAGTAGTAGTAGTAGTAATATAAGTAGTAGTAGTAGTAGTAGTAGTAGAAGTAGCAGTAGTAGTAATAGTAGTAATAGAAGTAGTAGTAGCAGTAGTAGTAGTAGTAGTAGTAGTAGCAGTAGTATTAGTAGTAGTAGTAATATAAGTAGTAGTAGTAGTAGTAGTAGTAGAAGTAGTAGTAGTAGTAATAGTAGTAATAGAAGTAGTAGTAGCAGTAGTAGTAGTAGTAGTAGTAGAAGTAGCAGTAGTAGTAATAGTAGTAATAGTAGTAGTAGTAGTAGCGGTAGTAGCAGTGGTGACAGTTTTATTTTGAAATACGTAACCGGAAGCCGTGTCGCTGCTGTTAGCTTGCTGTGCTCTCTGTTGGACCGCTCGCTTGTTGTGGAAGGAAGCGGCTAGTTCTGTTAGCCTCGTTAGCTCTGAGTGTGTTTAAACGATAGTTTACTGTAGTAATTTGTTCCTCCGGTGGTTTCCATCATGGCGTACCAGCTGTACAGGAACACCACGCTGGGAAACAGCCTTCAGGAGAGTCTGGACGAGCTCATACAGGTGCTAATAACCCCAAACATGACGGGCTGTTCGCTCGCAGCTAGCCTCCGTTAGCATGTTGCTAACTGCAGCGGCGGCGCATAGTGCAGCTAGTAACAAACAAGGCTAACTTTAGCTTGTTAGCTGCGGTTTGCTTCAGCACTGATTTGTTTCATACAGAAGCGAATAACATGTTTTTCTGTCTGCTGTGTTGAAATGATGTAGTTATAATCTGCTGCAGCTACTTGGCATCGGTTTGAAAACAAGATCATGCAGATAAACTGGAGTGAAAGTTCAGTAAATTAGCTTGAACCAGAGTTTAACAGAAGCAACATTCACCAGCTTTACCTCAGCGTCCTCCTGATTGTGTCTTTATTATCAGAAAGATGTGTCAGTGTTTCTGTTCGCATGTACCTGGTTCTTACAGCACGTCCGGAGCAGGGCTGCGTACGTGATGTAGCTTCAGTACTTCAGTTCAGGCTGTGTTTCAGGGGAAGTTTGTATTTGAGTGAAGCGAAGCTGAAAGAAGCTCCATCATGGTGCTGAGACAATAAAACCCAAAGATCTCCCGTAACGTGCCTCTTTAGATCAATGTTAAAGGAAAAGTTCAGTGTTTGGGGAAATGAGCTTTTCTTCCTGCGAGTGAGACGTTCAGGTGGAGATCAGTCTCAGGTCTGTTCAGTACAGAGCTGGAGCCAGTACGTGGTTAGCCTAGCTTAGCAGAAAGACGTGTAAATATGGTAGTTTGTGGTGTTATGGGGGTGTTGTGTGTTGGTGAGCTCTGTACAGGCACGACGACACCAAACCTGACGACAAGATGTCCAGAAGATCTGTGGAGATGTTCTGTTCGGGTTACGAAAGGGAGATTCTGCCTGTGAACTGTACAACAGTGTGTGTCAGCGTGTGGACGCTCAGTGCTGGCAGATGAGACATTAACTCTTGTGTGTGTGTGTGTGTGTGTGTGTTCAGACTCAGCAGATCACTCCTCAGCTGGCTCTTCAGGTCCTCCTTCAGTTTGATAAAGCGATCAACACGGCGCTCGCCAGTCGAGTCCGCAACAGAGTCAACTTCAGGGTGAGTCCACCTCCCGTGACCTCTGACCCTCAACCTAACCCTGTACACTGTGAAATGAGTTTCCTTCAGTGATTTCAGGTCTTAAAGTGACGATTGAACATGGATCAGTCACCTTCTGTAGATCAGATCTTGTGTTCAGCTTCAGTTTGTTCCCAGTGAGACGTTTTCACAGCAGAATAAAATCTAAAATCTCGCCTGTCAGGATGTTTGTGATGTTCTGAAGTGCGTCTCAGTCTGTTCTGTCGTCTGTCCGTCTGTCCTGCAGGGCTCCCTGAACACCTACAGGTTCTGTGACAACGTGTGGACGTTTGTCCTCAACGACGTGGAGTTCAGGGAGGTGACGGACCTCGTGAAGGTCGACAAGGTCAAAATTGTTGCTTGTGACGGAAAGAGCGAGTCGACCCAAAACAAAATGGATAAATGGTGAATATAAAACTACAGTTCATGTTTCTCATGGTCAGACTTGTATTTGTGTCGAGCTGTGACGGTTCTGTGATGGTTCTGTGACGGTTCTGTAACTTTCTTTCTGATTTATTTCTGTGTGCAGACTCCAGAGTGACGACTGTCTCTTCACATGTTCTGATGGAGTCACAGATGGACCTGGACTGTACATATAATTTATTACAGCAGAGTCACAGCTGAGGTGTGTGTGTGTGTGTGTGTGTGCGTGTGTGTGTGTGTGTGTGCGTGCGTGTGTGTGTGTGTGTGTCAGAGTGGACCAGTCACTGTACCTGCAGCATTTTTTTTATTATCAGTTTACAGGAGGTTTGTGTTCAGTTTGCTGTTGTTCTTGAGCTGGATCATCTTTAATAAAAACTTTATTTAAAACACCGAGTGCTTCCTGAAGCGGTTTGTTATAAATCCATAGATGAGCGTATTGATTAGAAATGTTTTCCTACAGTAAAGACAATAAAGAGAGATCGTGTTCCAGATTTTTCAAAGTGAGCGTTTCATTTATCTTTTTTACATCAGTGTAACTTGAATCTCTGGGTGTTTTTTGCAATAATCAGAATGAAAATCAGTGTTGTGTTCTGGAAACTGAAGACGATCAGTCTGCTTAAAAAAGACGAAACAGACCCGACAATGAGCCCAAATCTGCTTTTTCTTTCATTTTATTTGAACATGAGAACCTCACATCATGTATAAAAGAGTGCATCTTCAGAATGACACGATTACAATGATCAACATTTACTTCTGCTCATTAACAAACAGAACATACAGAGAATATAAATAGAGAAGAGCTTTACTGCAAAGAAATGTTTGAAACATCTGAAAGTTTAAAGGCTTCAGGAAGAGTCGTCCTACTGCGGGTCTGATATCTGTATTTATACAGAAGAAGTAGAGATTATAAAATATATATGACTCAGTGTGTTTTTATACTTAAACTTCATCAATACTGCATGTGGTTTCCACAGGGACGAGTGGAAATGGCTTCTGTTTCCAGACATTTAACAACTGAACTGAAGCTCTAATGAAGAAATGGCTGATGGGAAATTAACGGGGACGAACACGGTGATGATGTTTACAGTGAAGATACGTGTGGTGTAGTTGAGATGAGACGATGTTGACACCTGACACGATAAATGGCTTTAAAGTAAACCTGGTTCAGTGTGTGTGGAGTCTGCAGCCTGTCGGCACCTTAAAGCACAGAACCAACATGTGATGAGCTGTTGATCACAGACGAGCCGCTGTCAGCAGATACATGGAGGCTCCACGTGTGCATGTTAGTTCAGTGTGTCGGGTCCAAAGCTGCCAAAATAAAAAATAACTACATGGCTCAATAAAAACATACATGAGTCATTAAATGCACCAAAAACACTAAAAATTAAAGTAGACATTTATTTATTTATAAAATGTGACATAAATTGATTTTTTCTGTTTGCTTACTTTGTTTTATTTCCCATATTTATTATTGTTATTTATTCATGTTTCCATTTGTTTAACTATTTTAATGATCTAATCATTAATATTTATATTTGTAAATAAATTCATTTTAAAATGAATACATCAGTTAAAACAACATAAATATCCTGTTAAGGCAGATTTTATAAATGAATGCCTGCATTTATTTTTAATTTCATATTTGGTGCATATTATTAATTGAGCCATTTATTGATTAACTGATTGATTTTTGAGTTTGGTGGTGTCAGTCCTCAGTTCTGCTGAGTCAGCTCTTTTAGCACCAGCGACCCTCGATTTAAAGATTTAATCCTGCTGAGTCGACTGTATCAGAGCGCTACTGCTAGCGTTAGCTCTCGGTCTTCCTGTCATCGAGGTCCAGAGGGAATCCTTTTTATTTACATCTTGTTTTTAAGTCGCACAGCTGCTTCATGTTGTTGAACGCAGCGCTGAGCTTCTGTCAAGAACACTGAGACCTTCAGCTTCCTGCTGTCTCTTCACTCTGCTCTCGTTTAGACTCGACTCTTTAAAGCTAAGCTGAACTGTGAGCCTGTGATCACAGCAGACGAGCTGCATGGAGACATCTGATGTTTAAATCATCTCCAGCTGCTTCAGGTGTTCAGCAGAACGCTGCAACTCTGTTTCGCTGTGAAGCTCCAGAAATGTTCTGTGGACTACGAGACTTCACCTGACTTTATATCATCAGGAGGAGACGATGGCTGAGCCTGACTTTATATCATCAGGAGGAGATGATGGCTGAGCCTGACTTTATATCATCAGGAGGAGACGATGACTGAGCCTGACTTTATATCATCAGGAGGAGACGATGACTGAGCCTGACTTTATATCATCAGGAGGAGATGGCTGAGCCTGACTTTATATCATCAGGAGGAGATGATGACTGAGCCTGACTTTATATCATCAGGAGGAGACGATGACTGAGCCTGACTTTATATCATCAGGAGGAGATGGCTGAGCCTGACTATATCATCAGGAGGAGATGGCTGAGCCTGACTTTATATCATCAGGAGGAGATGATGACTGGACTTGTATTTTTAGGTGAACTGTGCCTTTAAATGGGAATACAGTATTGTTGTCCCTGCTGGGATCCTGTAGACGTGGTGACTCACATGTTTTGATCCATAAATGTGATGTGAGGAGCAGTATCCGAACCTGAACCAGCTCTATGAGAACTCAGACTGGGCCCAGTGTCGTCCAGCTGAGCCTGAACGTTCATCAGAAGAACTCGGTCGCAGCCGAGTGTTTCCACGGTTACCGAGTACGTATATGACATATAGGTCCTGACACAGTCGGCTGGTTTTTGTCAGGATCACCTGAGGAGAGTCGGCCGGACGCAAAGACTCACTCAGCTGCCTCAAGGTCAAAGGTCACATCATAGCTGCCTCAGACTGACAGGACGTCTACAAACAGCTTCTACAAACACTCCAAATAAAAAAGACACTTATAGAAAATGTAGAAAGAGTATAAAACAAAAATATTTCTGGTCTCAGAGAATATAAAACATCCACCAGGTGAGGCTGAAGGCCTCGGCCCGCCTCAGTCCTCGCTCCTCCTCCTTCAGTCGAGGAAGCGTTGGCAGGCCTTCTTCCAGCGGCAGGCCGTGCACCACTGGTCTCGGTGCTCGATGCCGTACACTTTACGGCATTTCTTGGCTTCACCACGAATCCTCCTGACAGAGAAATACAGAAGCATCAGCACCTGCTGCGACTTTCAGTTCCAGATGTAAATGTTTTATTTGATATTTGACGAGGTTTGATTGAATTAAAGGGGACTGTTGGGCCTTGGCGGAGGTATGCACTCTACTGCGTGCCATTCTAGTTCAAACATGGTTTCCAGGCAGAAATGAATCCAGGTTTGATTTGAGTACAAACTATATATTTAAATCTACGACGGCTCAATCATGGCAGAAAAATAAGGACTTCAGAATGACAAATAAAAACATGTTGGTATTTTTACCTCATTAATATTGTAAATATTTAAATTCTGAGTTTTAATTTTTTCTCCTTTAAATGTGAGAAACATCTCACATTTTATTTCTTTTTCATATAATGAATTATCAAACTTTTTAAATGTTCCTGTCAGGACGAAGCCTCCATGTGAAACATACTGACCTGCAGGGGGCGCTCTGATGCTGCAGCCACTGCTCTCCTACACTGACCGAACGCACCCGAAACGCCAAACCCTGAGGAAGAGGAAGAGGAGGAGGAGGAGGAGGAGGACGAGGAGGAGGAGGAGTGAGTGTGGAGGTGATGAAGAGCAGCTGTGTGTTCATTTCATTTCTTTTCTCTTCTGTCGTCGCTGATCTCTGATGTTTGACTTCAGGAGCTTTTTTAAAGATTTAAAGATTAAAGACTTTCATTGTTAATTAATTATCGGTCTCTCTGCTGATTGTTTGTTTGTTTGTTTGTTTGTTTGTTTGTTTGTTTGCTCCTTTGTGTTTCTCCTCTGTGGTGTAAAAACATCCTGCAGGTGCCTCCGTCAGCCTGCAGGTGGCAGCTCTGCACTGTGGCACACTGATGGAAAACGTGACCACAAACAATCCAAGAGGGGATTTTCCTGCTGAATGAAAACCATCAGGGAGGAGCGAGCACACACACACACACACACACACACACACACACACACACACACACACACAGTGCACCCCCCTCCAGTATGAAACCAGTTTTAACAGGCTGCTCCGGCTGCTGGAGGAAATAAACAATAGGCTGCTGTGCAGGATCCAGACGGAGAAAACAGAAGTGATTTAGAGAAGTGTGCTGATCCACAGGAGGTGAAGCAGCTTCACGGGGACGCACAGCAACAAGAGAAATACCCAAACTTAACCTGATGTTCTGATGGAAAGTCCAGAACTGTTTGCTCTCGTGTGCAGAAGCAACAGTGAAACACCATCAAGTGACGAGTCTGTCAGTCAGAGCACATGTGAGACTATCTGCACAACAACACACTGTCTCACACTGTGTCCCCTCACACTGTCTCACACTGTCTCCCCTCACACTGTCTCCCCTCACACTGTCTCACACTGTCTCACACTGTCTCCCCTCACACTGTCTCACCTCACACTGTCTCACACTGTCTCACACTGTCTCCCCTCACACTGTCTCACCTCACACTGTCTCACCTCACACTGTCTCACACTGTCTCACACTGTGTCCCCTCACACTGTCTCACACTGTCTCCCCTCACACTGTCTCACACTGTCTCACACTGTGTCCCCTCACACTGTCTCACACTGTCTCCCCTCACACTGTCTCACACTGTCTCACACTGTCTCCCCTCACACTGTCTCACACTGTCTCCCCTCACACTGTCTCCCCTCACACTGTCTCCCCTCACACTGTCTCACACTGTCTCCCCTCACACTGTGTCCCCTCACACTGTCTCACACTGTCTCCCCTCACACTGTCTCACACTGTCTCACACTGTCTCCCCTCACACTGTCTCACACTGTCTCCCCTCACACTGTCTCCCCTCACACTGTCTCACACTGTCTCACACTGTCTCCCCTCACACTGTCTCACCTCACACTGTCTCACACTGTCTCACACTGTCTCCCCTCACACTGTCTCACCTCACACTGTCTCACCTCACACTGTCTCACACTGTCTCACACTGTGTCCCCTCACACTGTCTCACACTGTCTCCCCTCACACTGTCTCACACTGTCTCACACTGTGTCCCCTCACACTGTCTCACACTGTCTCCCCTCACACTGTCTCACACTGTCTCACACTGTCTCCCCTCACACTGTCTCACACTGTCTCACACTGTGTCCCCTCACACTGTCTCACACTGTCTCACACTGTCTCCCCTCACACTGTCTCACACTGTCTCACACTGTCTCACCTGGCTGCTGTAGCGCTGCACGCTGTTGTTCTCTACAGTTGCATGACTGTCAGCAGAGGGACAGCCTGCTGTCTGGAGCCTGACGGGGTTTTATCAAACAGCCGCCTGCTGCTGGAAACACTGAGATTAAAGTTCCCCCGACACGTCGTCACGCTGATGGAAAGTGGTTATTTACACACTCAACTGATCCTGTGTGACATTATACGTCAGTTCATGATGCTGGAGCAGCATCATACAGGTGGAGCTGCTCCAGGTGAAGCTAGCTAGTTCAGTCCAGGGTCACCAGATAAATCTGAGGGGTCGAGATGACCTCATTTTCTCCAGCGGTGGGATGTAACAGAGTACAAATACTTCATTACTGTCCTGCAGTACATGTTTCAGGTATCTGTACTGTACCGGAGTATCTCTGAGACTTTCCCTCTACATCTGAACACAAACACATCACGCACAGCAGACGCAGCGAGACGACACAAAGACGTAAAAGACGTGAACAGACAGAGAGGGAGGCTGAATGGGGAGAAAAGGCGTGTTAGTGTCTCGTATCTGCAGAGAGTTTCTTATTTTCTCTCTTTGTTGCTGCTCGGGACGCTTTACCAACCCAACATGTGGCTATTTGACGTCCTGGGAATGAGACTCAACTATCAACTATCTTTGTGGTGCGTTCAGGAACAGCTGGGACAAATCCTACTGACTCTACCTTTAACTTTAATAGTCTGTGAATTATATTAATATGATGTGAGCTTCAGTTAGCTTTGACCACAGATGTCCTTCAGAGGGAGACTTTTTACTCTGATACTCTGAGTACATGTCAGAGCCTGTACTCTATTACTTTGACTGGAGTAAAGAAGCTGAATCAGTACTTCTACTTTCACAAGAGTCTGTTTTTACACAAGTACCTGAACGTCTCCTGGAGGACACACTGTGTGGACTTTTGTCTCCTCTGTTTTTCTCTAATCTTCCTGTTTTGTGAAGTATTTGACTTTTTAAAATCTTATTGAAATGAACGTCACATCAGTTAAATGAAACGTGTTTCAATGTTGAATCTACATTTTAAAAGTAACTACAGCTGTAAAAATATGTAAAAGTAGTGGAGTAGAGGTTTAAAGTATAAAAATAGTTTAAAGCTTAAAGTTTAAAGCGTCACATGGAGCTGGAGGCCCGTCCAGAGTCTGAACTCTGCAGATGGATCAGGAACATTTCGACACCATGTGCGTCTTCATCGAGTCAAACAACACAAAGACTCACATCCTGTTTAATCAGCTCCTGTAATCAGACCTCACACAGCACAGGGGGAGGGGCTGGAGGGAGGGGACTGTTTAACTGGCGTCTAAACGTGTGTTGTGTAATAAAGTGAGTTGTTTCTGGTCCGTGTGCTCCGGCACAGTTTGGATCCAGTACAGAACCTTAGTGAATGTATTCAGTTACTTTCCTCCACGCTGGGAGCTAAAAGAGGCTCAGAGAAACTCACTGAGGATTCACATTCATGCTGTCATATAAAATACTGATTAAAGCCTCTTTCAGGATTTACCTGTTTGACACAGCTGGTGGGCGGGGCCGTCCAACGACAGGTGGGTGTGTTCAAAGGTGCTGCTGCTGATGTCACATGACTGGGAGGCGGAGCCTAAAACAAGACAAAATGATTTAAGATCATTTTTTGTCCAAAAATACCAAAACTAAAATTGTTGTTTGTGTTGAATGATGCAGCTTACGTTCAGAAACACAATCACTGTTGATAAGCCCCGCCCTACCTGGTAGGAGTGCTCTGATTGGACCTGCCAGGAGGTGCCGGAGGAGGAGGGGGCGGAGCAACTCAGAGCGCTGCAGGCCGGAGACGGGGAAGACGGAGGGGACGGAGGGGAGGGAGGGGGAGGGCTGGGAGGTGAGGAGGAGGAGGAGGAGGAGGTTGGGGAGGCGGGGGCGGGGCTGCAGAGGAGAGGAAGGGGAGGAGACTGCTGCTGCTCCTCCCATTGGTTGATCTCAGTGTAGTAGAAATCCTCCTCGCTGCGAGAACAACGCTCGTGTTCGCCGCCGCGGCTGTCAGAGGTCAAAGGTCACCGGTGTTAGACAGGTGTTATCATGAAGCTAGTTGAGCTTTTGGAAATATTGAGTCGGGTGATACTGAAGCTCATTTCTCATTTCTGAATTAATAAAAGAAAAACACATTATTGATAATCTGCTGTTTTCTGATTTAATCAGAAATACTAACTACAACTTGAAATTATAAGATCATCAGAATTTTGGCATTTTGAAACATATAAATGTAGAAGTTGACTTAGTATCTGATAATTAAATCATAGAATTAAAGTGTTTTTGTATTATTTTATGTTCTCTAACTTTAGATAACTTCATGTCAGTACAATATATAAATAAACATACGGAAGCTCCTTCATGCCAGAAATATAATGACTGACTGACAAGATAAAAGATCATAGTGTTAAAATATCCAACAGTTATCTGATGATATGAAACTTTATTTTTATCATTAAATTATTCAACAGTTGATTTATTGTACTGTCAGGATGAAGCTTCCATATAAACACAAAACTCTTCGTGAAGAGAAGAATCAGCAGAGAAAGAAGCCGTGTGTCTCCGGTGAGTCTTACCACAGGTGAGTTGTCCGGATGTGACGTTTGATTCCCACCACTGACGTCAGCACCTTCCCGCAGCTCGGCCACAGACACCTGTAGGCCGTCTTCACCGAGTTCTGCAGGAGGAAACACGTCAGCTCTCTGACGCTCTTTCACTTCTTTCCTGTGCTCGAAATAAAACCCTGCTCACCCTTCGTCTCCGCGGCGCCGGCTCATCGAACAGCACCTGCTCCAGCTCCATGTCCAGTCCTTCGTCACAGGGCGTGGTCGGGCTGACGCCGGGCTCCGCGGACGGTGGAGAGGGGGCTGGGCTTCCGTTGCCGTGGCCGACGCTCCAGTAGCCACTGCTGCCGCCGTCAGAGAGCTCGCCGCCGCCACAGTCCATCAGAGGAGCTGAAACATGGAGTGTGTTCAGGTCCTGAAGGCTGACGCCAACCTGCATCATCGACTACTGTTTACATGTTGTTCTCATTGTTTGTTGTTGTTGTTATTGTTTGTTCTCATTGTTTGTTGTTGTTTGTTAATGCCTGTTTTGTTGTTATTATTTGTTTAATTCAATGTTATTGTTGTTCTTATAGTTTGTTGTTCGTTATTGTTGTTATCTGCTGTAGTTTTATTTTGTTGTCTGTTGTTGTTTATTATTGTTGTTGTCTGTTGTTTATTATTGTTGTTGTCTGTTGTTTATTATTGTTGTCGTACCTGTGGTGTCCGGGTGGGCGGGGCTGTGCAGCAGAGGGCTGCAGGACAAACTGCTGAGAACCATCGCTGCCATCAGCTCGTCCATGTCCACCTCGTGTGGACTCCTCTGACTGCAGGACGACAGTTTGTTTACTGGACGTCACACAGAGATACTGAGACAGAGACAGACACAGAGACAGACAGACACAGACACAGAGAGACACAGAGACAGAGACAGAGACAGAGACACAGGGAGGACATCTGACCTTCTAGGGACGTCGATGCAGGATGAGACAGATCTGCTGCAGGAGGACGAGGAGGAGGGATGAGATGAAGACCAGACACAAGCGTCTGTCTGCATGAGTTCAGGCTGATCGACCACACCTGAAGATTCACCTGCTCCTCCACACTGAAAATACACCTGAGGGAGAGGACAGTGATTGGCTGAGACACCTGTCAATCAAGGCTGAGACACCCGTCAATCAAGACAAAGTTCCCTGGACACAGCAGGGGGTTTCTCTCACCGCTCTCTCCAGAACTGAAACACAAAACTGGGATTTTCCTGTTCAGACAAAATGATCTCACCTTCAGCCCGGGGTGACCTTTGACTCTGCTCAGATGTCCTGCTGCTGTTTCCATGGTGACGCCGGTGTCACCCATCACTGGGCCTGCTTGTGTCCCTGCTGCCGGGCAGGTGGAGCTCACCAACGCCCCGAGAGGAGAACGCTTCCCCAGACGTGTCTTCGGTAACATGTCTGTCCGTCTGGAACCACAAAGACAGAAACGTTTCAGTCCAGCTCAGAGGCAGTTTAACAGTTTACATGCAGCTTCCACCGGAGCCACAAAAGGCTTTTATACTACTTCATACACATACGCAGTCGTCCTCCCAAATACCTGCAAACACACTTGAATGTGTAAAATTGGTGGAGTTTTCCTTTAATGCAGATGTTTCAACTCTAACAGACTCATTTTAAAAAACATCCAACATGACCGGAGCCGGGGCTGCTGGGAAACAGAGTGAACTCACAGTGACTCACAGGCTGAAGTGTCATTTACAGTCAGGCTGCTGCGTGCGTGTGTGTGTGTGTGTGTGTGTGTGTGTGTGTGCGTGTGTGTGTGTGTGTGTGTGTGTGTGTGTGTGCGTGTGTGTGTGTGCGTGCGTGCAGGTTACCAGTAACTAGCTGATCAGAGGATTAACATGAACAGATGGCACCAACTGTTGCTAAATGTTTCTTTACCATGCTGACACTGATGATGATTACATCACCTTCAGGACTAAACTGTGTCACCGTGGCAACATGATGAAACATGATGACCCCCTCGTTAAAGTTTCCTGTTAATCAGTGACTCAGAGTAACCGGTATCAGTATCAGCACACACATACAGCAGATTCCAGCAGATGTTGGAGCTGCTGCTGATCACACTGAGCTCTAACGCTTGTTTCCATTACTGATCAGTCGTATTGATTGAGACTGATCTCCCTGAGCGCCTGCTTCCTCCAGCCAACAGTCCAAAATCAAAGATATTAAGCTTACTATCAGTTTACAGGATGACATGTACAGTTAATGTTCCTGTGAAGCACTGATACTCAAAGACTGCGTCACGTGTCCACATCACGCTCACATTACATGTTTATGACCTGACCTACATCAGGAGGTGGAGGAGCTGGTGGTGGAGTCGGCAGGTCAACATGAAACCACTGGATACATTCAACGAGACGTCGGGACATTTTCCAGCCGTGTTTGTCGAGACAGAACCAGGTATTTTAAGCCAAAACAGGATCTCTTCCGAACCCTGACGAGTGCTTTTTGTGCCTGACGTGTACGTAAAGTTTCAACATATCTGTGATTTGCACAAACGAACATTGTCGAGACTTGTTGTTGAGACGAGCTGAAAGAAAAACATCGAGCCTCCGATGGAACAACAACGCTGGAGCAGCTTGTTTCAACATTACATCCACGAACGATAATCACAACAGTGTCCACTTCATTTTCTGTCACTAAATGATTTTGTGTTCATGCCAAAGCTGCTGGATGTTGCTGAGGTCAGGTCCTCTCAGCAGTCTGGTGACTCTGCAGAGCTGCTGAGCACAGACACCAGACACGCTGACACAAAGACACAAAGACGTCCAGAACATCTTCATGTGCAGCCGCGTTAAGATTCAACACATTTAACAAATAAATACAACACAAAGCAACACAACACAACACAACACAACACAACACAACACAACACACACACTGTACAAACACACCCCTGTGTCTGTCTGCTGCTCTGAGCTCTGAACCAATCAGATTCCTTCAGTGCAGAGTTCACACCCTCCACAATAAGAGTCCTCAATGAGCACAAAAACAACTCCAGCAGCACCTTCATGAAGCTGGAGCACCTCTGAGCTCAGGGTCAGCCGTGCACGTCAGCATGAACCCAACACGTCCTTTTATCAGTTCACAAACTCTTCACTGTGTTTACCGTCCGAACAACAGGACCCAGGCTACAGGCTGGTACCAGACCCAAAGTTTTTACTCCAGAAATGACTGAAAATGATTCATCCACAGTCAGTGATGTTGATCAGTGACTGAACAGACACACTGAAGGTTCACGGAGCTGAAGTAAAGTCAGCTCGTTGTCTTTGTGAACTTCAGCAGCAGCAGCTCTTCATTCAGTCCTCAGAGCAGCAGGAAGCAGTTTGTCCTCGGACACTAAAGCTGTGATGAAAGAGGAAACATGGTCAGCTGTCACCTACCTGCAGCCCGGAGCTCCAGCAACACAACAACAACACAACAACACTCCGCTGGGACTGTCCACCGTGTTCACTGGGAGCTGAGGGTGTGTGCGTGAGGGTGTGTGAGTGTGTGAGCTGCTGCAGGCTGCAGCCAGTCTGAACACCATCAGGGAGGGAGGAGTTCACGCAACACACGGACCGGATCGCACCGGAACATCTGGAGCGGAGCCTGTTTCAGCACGACACCAGAACAGAGACGCTTCAGTTTGTTGTGATCAGACGTGTTCGTACTTTCCTTCTTTGAATTCACTACGAAGCCTTTAAATATTGTTAGAAAGCTGTGAGCCTGGACAGCAACACGTGTAACACATGCAAACTAATGCGACAACAAACAGTAACATGCTGAAGACTGATGACTCGTTTCTGATTGGCTGATACGAAACATGATTATTTAACAAACTTATTCAAACAGAAAATATTCAGAGTTTTATTCTTTATTTGTTCTTGAACTGGATGAATAACTGACGAGTCTGTGGGACGGAAAACACGTTGACAAAACATTTAATCAACAGAGAAAAAATAGTTTTATTGCCTTTTGATCAGGACTTTAAAAAACGTGTGTGCGTGTGTGTGTGTGTGTGTGTGTGTGTGTGTGGAGTCGCTGTTGGAGAGAAGAGACGGTGAGAAACAACAGCTGGTGCATCGATACAGAAAATCACCGTTTCAAATATTCAGAAATGATTTGTATTAAAAGATCCATATTTCTGAAAACAATGTTGTGAAATCTGTGCACAGCTCAAGAAAACGTGCACAGATTGATAAACGCGTATTATATATTTAGGGGGAGATCCATAAAGCTGAAAAACGTCTCTTTAGGGAGAATGAAGCTGAAATATCCTTGTATTTTAAGAAGTGAAATGAAACAGGGGAGTGGAGGCGTGCAGACGGGCTCAGCTGGCAGCAGGTTCAGGCAGCAGCTCCGCACAGATCAGCCGGCTCTGATGGAGGACAGCGGACATGTGAAGTGGACCTGCAGAGAGACAGACAGACAGACAGTCTGTTTGGGTGAGTGAGTCAGGACAGAAGCAGAATCAGACTGACCCAGGTGTGTCATTAAGATCCAGTCTGCACACCTGCACACCAGGTGACCTGAGTCCGCTGCCGTCGGTCCAAAAAGACAGTTCAACATCACGTGACTGAAGGAGCAGAGGTGGACACATCCGGACCCGCCTCAGTGCTGTTGATGCAGAATAAGTTACATGTTACTGTGGAGATGCACGTTGTGTTTGTGTGTGTGTGTGTGTGTGTGTGTGTATTATATATATGTGCAGTTTGATCCTGATGTTTTGCTCCTACATGCACATGTGTAACGTGTGACTGTTTTTCACGTGCAATCTCTTGCAAACCTTCATAAACACAGGATCCTACATTTCCCATCATGCAACAGGATGACGTCTCGTGTAACTGTAAAGTTTGTTTTTCAGTCTTGAATGTTGCTCAGACTCATCAGTTCATCTGCTGAGGAGAGCGAACCAGAACCACACTGGATCTGCATGTTGGGCTCCGAGCAGCTGATCCGCTCCGGGTTTTCCCAGCAGCCCCCGCGGTGCCGCTCCAGCCTCGTAGTAAACAAGATCACCACGTGGGGAGGAGCTGGAAGCTGATTGGTGGAGCTCAGCCGCGCAGGAACACACCCCACTGAGGTCTGTTGTTTACTGACTGTCCTGCACCGACACACACACTGAACACACACACACACACTGAGTGAACACACAGTCCTGAAGTACTCCTGAAACACTAGTGTCCATCGCTCAGGAGTAATACTGCATGTAGTGGTACTGTGTGTACTGTGTGTACTGTGTGTACTTGTACTCTGTGCAGTAGCAGTGTGATATAAACACCGAGCAGCTTGTAGGTGGAGATCACTGATTACATAACCAGCTCTGACTCCACCCCCTCTGTCCTCAGTGTGTGTGTGCGTGTGCGTGCGTGTGTGGAGCTGCACGTAGCAGCAACGCGGCGCTGCTTCGCTCGTGAGCTACGTGCACACACTGAGCGTCCTGCTGCTCCATGCTGTCAGTCTGACCCACTTTATTCACAACGATACCACAGTCTGGTAATATTATCATTATCATTATGATTATTAATAATAACATTAATAATAATAATAATAATAATAATAATAATAATGATAATAGGCACTAAGCACACATTAGAGGTACTTGTACTTTACTTGAGTTAAATTAAAACTACAGAATGAAATGTTCCTCTGTGGCTTCAGATTCAGATCAGTAACTTAAGTTACTAGTTACTTTTAGAAGCAGGGGTCGACTGGTGTGTTTCAGGGCCGATAGCAACACTTAAGATAAACGATAAGTGGAACTGATGATAAATAAAATAATTAAAATCTTAGTGTCAGTGATGAAATGTAACTAACTACAGCTTTCTCAGGTACTTGAGTATTTTCATTCTCTTCTCCTGGATTCTTCCTCTCCACTACATTCATTTCATTACTTTAGTTACTTTGCAGATTCAGATTACTCAGTAACTACAGAGAGAGATGAAGCTGCGTTGTGTTTCTGAATACATTTATTTTATCTGACACAAAACACACAATCAGAAAAATGAATATCGGTCTCGATAACGATGATTTTCAAGTTGGACTGTAAATTCTTTGTCACAATCTGACTTATCTTATTATGATGTATTATTATAATTAAAGCAGTAAATAGTTAAAATGAGCTGGATTTACCAGCTGCAAGTATCATTTTTATGAGTTCATTCAAAACGTGGCTGAGGAAAAGTATCAACGTCATCAGCATCATGTACTCACAGTGTGTAGAGTATGTTCTCATTATATCTGGTGTGTTAATGTGACTGCTGCATGAATCAGCAGTGATCAGTCCAGATGTTGATGCAGCTGTTTAATCTGATCAGTGGACCGTGAGTGTGAAGGGTCAACAGGACTGACAGCGTCGTCTCGTGGCTCAGACTGGGGACCGGTGGTGTCTGTGCTCATCGCAGATGTTCGTCAGTAATAAAGAGCTTCAGCTTTGTTAATGAGGTTAATTCAGACCGACTCCATCGCTCTGTCCCAGGTCGGACCGAAGCTTCTTCATGGTGTATGAGTGAGTCTTTAAATCTGTGCAGCTGCTTTAAAGTCCATCACGTCTGAGTTTGGTCGGTTTCGAAGAAGTACAACCTTCTTTTTGACCAAATTTGGGTCCTCAGTATCCCATAATGCATTGCAGTCACTGCTGCATTCATGTGACGTTGGAGACGGTCAAACAGACTTGAGGTGTGCATCATCAGGCTGATCACCTAACCCTGTCATCCACCTGCTGCTGGTCTGAACTTTAATGCTGAACTCACAGAACACATTTTGACATGAAAAGTGAAGTTTGCTCATCGTTTGTGTTTCAGCTGCTTCTGTTTGTCTCCGTCCTGTTTCAACACGACGTGTCTCAGTGCACAAAGTCTCAAACACCTGAGAGACGAGCTGGAGCTCAGGCGTGACTGCTGATGTCAAAGTTTTCCAGCATTTTATTCATCCACCAGAATCCTCCACTGAACTGTGAGTCAGGTTAACCACAGCAGGATGTGACCGACACACACACACACACACACACACACGCCAGCTGAGCGTCATCATGACACAGCAGGACTTTCTAAATGCTGCAATCTGACGACACTTTCACATAAAATGTTGAAATGACTTCCTGTCAGGCTGCAGCTTCGCTCTCTCTCAGCACGTCTCAGTTTTATTAGTTTATAACATTCGTACAAAACAAAATGGAGACTGAGTCAGAGGAGAAACAACAGAGGATCCACAGCTGCTCGTCAGATCTGATCACTCAATCTGTTTAACTTCGGTGAACTTTGAACTTTGACTTATTACTTCACTCTGTTTGCCAAAATCAAGCTGTCCTGAGTCGACCTCTGAGCGGACGGAGAGCCGGAGAGTCCAAAACAAAAGAGGCTACCGCGGCGTATCAGCTGTGTCCTGTCCAGTTTTATTAAAGCTCCTCGCTCAGAGAATAACCTGGTCGACACAGTGAGGAGACAGAAGAGGACGAGGTACAAACACGTCTTCTGATAAATTGTGTGAACTTTTGTCCCGTTAGCAACTGAGCTAAGCTAATGAGGAGATGAGTTTGGTGACTGTTAGCGAGCCTGTTAGCGTTGAGAGCTTTTATCTGCGGGTTTGTTTGTGACTGAGGAAACGATTGTGCGTGACACTTCCTGTGCTCATGAAACCAGTAAGAAAGTCTCACAACTGACGCAACAGCAGAACTTTAGGCTTTAGGCGTGTTCGCTGTTTGCTAAGTGGGTTTAGCAATAATAACTTTTCCTCTAGTGCCGTCATCAGGACAAACTTTCCACTTGCACCCGCATCCTCCTCGCTCTGACGTCTGTGCTTCATCTCAGCGCTCACGAGTTCCCAGCCTGCCCAGGGAAAAGGTTATGTGGACCCGGGCCCTGATTGGACCATATAGCGACCTTCACATCAGCGGTTGGTTTAAGTCTCACTTGAGGACGGTATGGACCCTACGTCTCACGTGACCTCGTTACAGCTGATCACGCTCGGTGATGATGAATGTGAGTCGTTCAACTGACAGCTCGAGTTGTTTCACTGCACCAGTGAGTCCAGTTATTTATTGGATTAGCTTAGCTTGTAGCCGTGCAGACTGGCAGCAGGCTTCCAGTCGTGCTGTCTAATATTTTAATTAAATAACACGTCAGACTGATGGACACGCCGTCCACACGTCACAGCGACACCAGCTTTCTTCAGCCAAACAGCGCAGGTGTGTAAATAAAAGCCCTGTGGTCTTAAACATTAACACTCGTATGATCATTTCCCCAAATTACAATAATCTTATTCCTCTGGTACGATAGTTTAAAATGTCCCGTCTGCCAACGACGGAGGAGGTTTCTGCAGGAACTGGATCATGAAGGGAGTCAGTCACTATCATCAGAACCACATTATGGATCTGATGACTGGAAAACAATCAATATGATGAAGTGTGTCATGTGATGTGTCATGTGATGTGTCATGTGATGTGTCATGTGATGTGTAGCAGGTTCAATATGAAAAATGTTTGTTCTCTTTTATTCTTCTCTCGTTCTTTGTTTCATGCCCTTCATCATCATCATCATCATCATCATCATCATCCCTCCAGCTGTGTCCTCCTGTCAGGCAGCGGAGGAGACGACTCTTCCTCCTCCTCCTCCACCTGCACCTCCTCAGGTGTATGAACAGGGGGCGTGGCCTGTCTCTCCTTCCTGCTGACTCGTGCGTACATTGAATTCCTGTCGTTCAAATCGAGCGTAGCTTCAGAGCGAGCGCTGCGCTCCTCCCCCGGCTCTTGATTGGTCGGTGGCGATGGCGCGTCAGCATCACCGCTGCTGCCCCGCCCTCCTCTGATGACGCTGTAGATGTGGTCCTGAGGGGCGGAGCTGCTCAGGTCTGCACACAGACACAAGTTTGACTCATCATGAACGATTTCTAGTTCTTCTCACTAAAGAAAAGCAGTGAAACGTAACTTCTCACATCAAATCTCTGCTGATCTTACTTGAAAAATCAAATTAAAATAATATTAATTTTCAGTTTCCTTCAGCTTTAATGAGTCTGAGTTATTCTGTCACTACAAGCCTGAATACAGACCTTGACTCTGCGGCGCCCCCAGGTGGCTCCTCCACGGAGTGAACGAGACGGGGTTTTCATCTTTAGGACACACACACACACACACACACACACACACACACACACACACACACACACACAGCCGTCAGTGATCGAATGTAACTGAGTGATTTTACTCAAAAATTTTACTTAAGTGCAATTTTTACTCGAGTATTTTCTATTTTTCTGCTACTTCAACTTCCTCTGCACTACATGTATTTGATAACTTTAGTTACTAGTTACTTTACAGATTACATGCTGAGACAAAGTAGTGCATCTTTTTTAGATTAGTTCATTCGACCCGCTCTGATTCCAGTAATCATAAAAAGCAGAACAACAAATCTGATGTTGGTCACAGAACAAACATAAACGTAAACTATGAATCATTTACATTTACTCTTAATTACTTTAATTACTTTAAGTACTATTCCTACTGTCACTCTACCAAAGTATATATAAATGTATCACTTTTGGGTACTTGTTACATCACTGAGAGCAGTGGAGTGGAGCATCATGGGAAATGTAGTAAGAAGGTTTCTGATATATTTTAGTGTCATCGGTCAAAAATCAACAGAGTAAAAAATAAAATAAATGAAACACCTCCAGAAGTTTCAGATCCACTCGTCATCTTCGTCACTGCTGTGCTGCCGTTGGTCTGAACCACTAAACAAACAAACAAACAAACAAACAAACAAACAAATGTTCACTTCAGCATCTATCAAATCTGTAACAGCTGTTCTGTAACTGTTCTGGTGTTTTCTTTAGTTTCTCTGGTTTAAAACAGAGAACATTTCATTTAAAACAGCGGCACCAGAACCAGAACCAGAACCAGACCAAAGATACAAACAGGACGACAGAGAACCTACATGTAATTCCCTCAGCTGTAACACATGAATGTACTTCATATCAAATATGAGCAGCAAAAAAGCTTCACACTACCAATAAAACGTGTCCATGGATTAACCTTCAGCAGACTCGACTACTGTAGCAGAGTCTTTACTGGACTCTGATCCAGAACGCTGCTGCAACAAGAACCAGAACAGCAGATCATCCCATCCTCCAGCTCTCTGGTCTTTACACTGGCTTCAGGTCTGTCAGAGCACAGAGTTGCTGTTGGTTTTCCAGGTCTGCGTTCAGTCCCTGGAGTCAGAACTAAACGTGGAGGAGCAGCGCTCGGCTCTTATGAACCAAACATCTGGAACAAACTCCCAGAAACCTGCAGGTCTGCAGCTCTTTGAGATCAAGACTGAAGACTTTCTGTTTCACAGCCTTTCACTGAAGCTCTGAGCTGAACTGTGACTTTTATTTCCTGTCTTGTCTCTTTTAAACCTTCTGTTTCAGCGTACTTTCCTATCGCTTAACTTGTTTTAATGTTTTGTGTCTTGATGTCTTCCTGCTTGTTTTTAATGTCTTTTAATATATTTTTTGTGCTCCAGTGAAACACTGTGAGTTTCCTTGTGTCTGTACTGTGTTGTACAAATAAAGCTGCGCTGCACTGACAGAGTTAAACACTCTGAAACATGCAGGAGGGTTAAAAACAGACGGCAGACTAACCTTGCTGGTTGTGTGGCGCCCCCAGGTGGCTCCTCCAGGGAGTGAAGGACGCTGCGTTTCCTTCAACACAAACAGACGAAGAAGATGAAAAAGAGACAGAAAAAAACCATCTGTCAGAAAAAACAACGAACATCAACTTCAGAGGTCCTGAGTCACAGTCCGATTTATCTAACATCTCTTATTTTGATAGTGTGTTGTTATAAAGATTAAAAAATAAAAATAAGACACATTCACTGGGAGGCGTCACAGTGATGACGCCTGTTTTTAGATCATTTCACTTGTTCTCTGGTTTTCTCCAATAACAAATGGAAACAAGTAGAAGTCGTGCAGTCTCATTAACAGCTGCCTCCATCAAGTGTAATGAGATGCTTTGACTAGAAATAACACAAATATACTTTTTTGCAGCGTATCAATAATATTAAATCAATATAATTCAGGTCTTAGTCTTCGTTCATCACTTCTTGATAAAATCTGTACGTTTCAGATCTCATTCACCTTTTTCATCGTTCTGGATCTCGTTGATCATCGGATTCTCTCTCGCCCCCATCGCCTCCTCCAGCTTCACCTGGCAGTCATCAATAAAAGGTACATTTCAACATTTCTGAGGTTTTATTGATCTGAATAAACAGAAGTGAAGGTTTCCATCTCAGAGGTCAGAGGTCTCTCACCACTCTGATGAGACTGGAAGGATTTCTGTCCACTTCAGGATCTCGCAGCTCAAACGAACGTCTGAAAAAACAAACGAACACAAGAAGAAAAAATCTGGTTTATTTATAGAAGCTGAGTTATTGGACGGGAAACTCAGCAGCAACAGAACAGAACCGTGAGTCCGGTCATCCTCCATCTGAACAAACTCATTCACATTTTACATTCAAGGTTTCAGATTAGATCATGAGATCTGAGGTCAGCTGCAGTTTGAACAGCAGGTAGCTCATCTTCTTCACCGACCGGGTGACCGGGACCACCGACCAGCTCTGTGCTTCCATTCTTTCAGTAAATTACATTAATATGTGTTTTATGTGTTTTCATCCTTTAGAAACCTTTAATTTAAATTAAATTAACAGATTCATTCAGACAGGCTGGTCAGCTTTATCTTGTAAAGACTCATTTTAAAAGAAAACTGTCGTCACATTGACTTTAGTCTGTTTTCTCATACGTGTTTTTAATTTGATTCTTTCTTGTGTTAATTTATTTGATGTGTTTCTGTGTTTTGATTGGATCATTTTTTTCTGTTTATTGTGTCTTTTGGTTGTTATTGATTATATAAGTCTGATTCTTGACTTCTCCTGACACAGCAGATATTCTTTAATCATCTGATTTTGATTTTGTGTGCAAATCAGATCAAACCAAATCAAATCAAATCAAATCAAATCAAACCAACAAATCAAATATTAGGTGTTATACTGAAGCTATGAGGATCGTTTCTGTCTTTCAGACAACTTCTCTGTTCTCACCTGCATTTATGTGCATTTTCAATTTGTGCATAAAAAAACAAAACAAAAGTCAAAATTATTTTGTTCATGACGTAACCATCATGTTCTCCATCGTTTAACCGCCGACTGGACTTTTCATCTCGTCTCTGCGTCTTCTTCTTCTTCTTCGTCTTCTTCTTCTTCTTCTTCTTCTTCTTCTTCGTCTTCTTCTTCGTCTTCATCTTCTTTTTCTTCTTCTTCTTCTTCGTCTTCGTCTTCGTCTTCTTCGTCTTCGTCTTCTTCTTCGTCTTCGTCTTCGTCTTCTTCTTCTTCTTCTTCTTCAGTGGTTTACTGAATTAGCTCCACCTGCTGTTTATCTCCATCAACCAATCGAATCATGTAATAAATACGGCCACACTGTAAATAACACTCGTGTAGAGTAAAGAACCTGCTGACCTCCTGCAGTCGCTGCAGAGAGCTGTGAGGAAGATGGAGAGGAGGAGGAGGAGGATGAAGAAACTGACGACTCCTGACGACAGGAACCACGAGCCGGTGACCTCTGACCCCACCGCCGCCATGATCGCTAAGAGAGAGAGAGAGAGAGAGAGAGGGAGGTGTCATGTGAAAGTTGACCCCTGACTCAGTCTATGAGAGGAATGTGAGATGGTGTGGTCGACTTTCTCAACCTTGAACAAACATCTCAACACACCTGAGACCTGCACTGGTACCAGACGATATGTGGGAAGTGTGTGTGTGTGTGTGTGTGTGTGTGTGTGTGTGTGTGTGTGTGTGTGTCAGTGTACATGGAGGAGGAGGTGGAGGAGGAGGAGGACGAGGTGGAGGACGAGGAGGAGGACGAGGTGGAGGACGAGGACGAGGAGGAGGAGGACGAGGAGGAGGAGGACGAGGTGGAGGAGGAGGACGAGGAGGACGAGGAGGAGGAGGAGGAGGAGGAGGAGGAATAGGAGGAGGTGGAGGAGGAGGTGGAGGAGGAGGAAGAGGAGGAGGAGGTGGAGGAGGCGGAGGAGGAGGACGAGGACGAGGTGGAGGAGGAGGACGAGGAGGAGGAGGAGGTGGAGAAGGAGGAGGACGAGGTGGAGGACGAGGAGGAGGACGAGGTGGAGGACGAGGACGAGGAGGAGGAGGACGAGGAGGAGGAGGACGAGGTGGAGGAGGAGGACGAGGAGGACGAGGAGGAGGAGGAGGAGGAATAGGAGGAGGTGGAGGAGGAGGTGGAGGAGGAGGAAGAGG
The DNA here is from genome assembly GCF_965226575.1 of Pagrus pagrus. Taxonomy (NCBI): domain Eukaryota; kingdom Metazoa; phylum Chordata; class Actinopteri; order Spariformes; family Sparidae; genus Pagrus; species Pagrus pagrus. The sequence goes on along the minus strand of NC_140185.1, from coordinate 37,582,855 downwards.
AGGAGGAGGTGGAGGAGGCGGAGGAGGAGGACGAGGACGAGGACGAGGTGGAGGAGGAGGACGAGGAGGAGGAGGAGGTGGAGGAGGAGGAGGACGAGGTGGAGGACGAGGAGGAGGACGAGGTGGAGGACGAGGACGAGGAGGAGGAGGACGAGGAGGAGGAGGACGAGGAGGACGAGGAGGAGGACGAGGAGGAGAAGGAGGAGGAGGAGGAAGAGGAGGAGGAGGAGGAGGTGGAGGACGAGGACGAGGACGAGGAGGAGGAAGAGGAAGTGGAGGAGGAGGAGGAGGAGGAGGAGCAGCAGGGTGGAGTAAGAACGGTGGATCTAAACAGTGATCATGCTTCGTCACTGAGCTCCTGTTTGTCAGCAGCTATGTGAGAGTTTCTAAACCACATTTGCATTTTAGTGTTTTTATGGAAACCTGATGAAGCTGCGAGTCAGTGAGCTTCAGTTCATTATTAACATGACTAATGCCAACGGAGGGTCAAAGGTCAGAGCCTGTTATCTGGATCAGAGACACAAACAGTCCTGAAGGAGTTACTGTCACTAAACTGTATTTCTTCAGAAATCTCACGACGACGCTGCGTCAACATTTCTGAACACGAGGCCGTATTTACTTTTCAACGCCTTCAGATAACAGACGATGTGTGCGGAGGTGTGAGTCATGAAGATGACGTGATGTGACACACTGTGCTGTGAAAAGCAGTTCTGCAGAAGTTTACCTCTCTCAGGTCCAGCTCTGCGCGGGTCCAACAGCAGCCGATCAATCATCCTGACCGACTCCTGTCAATCAAACACAAACAGCTGAGGCTCGTCGACACGGAGGCGACAGATTCATTCAAACACATTATTTATAAAAGTGTTATTTAGAGGAACAGTTTGGTATTTAAGGAAAAAGGTTTATTACAGTTACACGCAGGACATACAGTTTTTAGCTTAGCTTAGCATCAACAGCTAGCCTGTTCAAAGATAACACAATCCACCTTATAGATCACTGACTCAGTATGCTCTGAACCAGTTCTGGTATCAGGAGGACGGGTCTCAGCTGAGGTTACCTTTCAACAGAGCCAGGCCAACTGTTTCCCCTGTTTCGAATCTTTATGCTAAGCTAAGCTAAATGGCTTCTGGATGTAGCTTCATATTTACCTTACAGACATGACAGCACACATTTCCCCAAATACTGAACTATTCCTTTAAATAAGAAGTCGCAGCTGTAAGTGTTTGATACACGAAGCTAAACGAAACCTGCAGCTGCTGCAAAATTAAAGTTTATCTTATTAATTATTGACTCTATCGAGAGAAACTAAAGAATGAAGTTTGAGCAAATTTGATCAATTACCTGAAAAGATAAAAAAATTGATGATTGATAAACAAACAATAAATATATAACACATGTTCTATATTTGAGATAAAATGAGGATATTAAGTGTTAAGCTTTGAACTAACATCTCGCTGTGATGAAGCAGACTCACTAACGAGTGAGACCACAAACTCATCAGGAACCTGTTTGCTGAGGTCATAAATGAAGTGAGAAGTAGGGCAATTTTCTCATAAGCTTATATACATTCAGACTTCTTCTTGAAACCGGAGGAGCCCCCCCCCCCCGCTGGCCATTAGAAAGAATGCAGGTTTAAGGCACATTCAAGCCAACGTGACCTCAGGAGAAACATCCTGTCTCTCATTATTAATCAATAACTTTAATGACTCTTCACAGAGCAAAAGGCTTCAGAAACCACACGAGTCTGATTCAATACAGGTTGATACGATATCGATCACATCAATACATGAACAACATGTTTCCATCACACGAGAAGCGTCTGATTAAACCTCGTGTGATTTGTGTGAATTAACATTAAACAGTTTTGCTCTCAGGTCACATCGTCTGTTTGTGTCTTTAACATGTGACATCATATTTAAACATGCAGTGAACTCATATGAGCTGTTTCTCCTCTGGGCTGTTTGTAATGAACACATACCATCACACACACACACACACACACACACACACACACACACACACACACGATCCTGACACACTGTTAACATACCTGAACACCTTGAACACACAGACACTTACACACCAAACGGCTTCATCACATCTCTGTTTATTTCTGATATTCCTACAAAAAATTCTCATATTGTATTAATGTTTAATAATTTTAATAATTTACATGAACGTTGTGTCTGTAGCATCAGTATGTGTTTACTGACTTACAGGAGCTTTTTATTGTTCTTTATTTCTGTGGTATCTTTGATTTTACATAACATACATAAGTTCTCTCTAGTTTTATGAATCTCAGCAGATTTAAAAAAACATTTAAATGTTTAAATATCTGCAGCTGAAGGACGACAATGATACTGAACGTCTGCCTGCTACAGACTTCAGTTTAGATCTGAAAGAATAAAATAAAATATAAATGTCCATGTTGACTCGTTAGTAACTAAAGATATCAAGTTGTTATGAGGCAGAAAGTGTTGGTGAAGCCTACCTGTGTCCATGGTGCTGAGTTCAGGTTCAGATACTGTCGACTGAGGAGTGTTACGGCTGACGGTTACTTATTGACAGACTGAACAAACACTGAGACCATCTCCTGTTTGAGCTGCTTAAAGACACACACACACACACACACACACACACACTGAGGAGACAGGACAGACATCATCCTCCCCGGAGTCAGATAGCACATGTTTAGCCTAGCTTAGCACAAAGACTGGAAACAGGGGGAAACTGCTAGCCTCGCTCTACTACAGTAAAAGAGAGAAATACAAAAGACTTTGAAGCTCAGTTACATGTTGTATCATGTTAGCTGACAAGCTAATCCAACCTGCAGACAGCTAACGGACCGCAGAGCTAACCTGACAAAAACAGACAAGATACATTTTGGGAACATTTTGGGAAATGCAGTCAGGGAAATGAGATGTTTAGCCTAGCTTAGCATAAAGGTTCAGTGCTAGCTTAGCACAATCAAAAGAGAAAATACAACTTGCAGCAGCTTTACGTCAATAAAATGAATATTGTTGATATTATAAAGGTGAATAAAGGCGTTTTATAAAATGGAGGAAATGCAGTCTGTGTTTATTGTCTTCTATCTGTTATCTTTTCACAATTATCCAACTTTAATATCAATATATTCTTATTATCAGTCTTGTATTTAACCTCAGAGTGCATTAATCTCTTGCTTTATTAGTCAATCAGGACTTTGAACTGCACTAATTGTAATGAAAGGTCCCATAAAGACTGAAAAAATGTCCTGAGCACATTCCAGCTCAGAGGACGAACTCCTCCATGACTCTTTATTTCTATCACCGCCCTCAGGGCAAACTTTATATTTGTAGTTCCTCGACTGGTTGGACTCCATGAATAGTTAAATCACCAGGATGTTTGTTCTTTCTGACAGCACAGCGGGCGTAAAGACTCCTGCAGCTTTCTGTCCTCTTCTTCTGTTTCTCTACAAAATGAAGTTGAATGGAGAGTTTAGTGTCAAACATTTCAGCGCTCTACGTTTCAGCTCGCTCTGCCGTGACAAACAATAAAACACTGAGGGAGTGTTTCTAGTTTTTATGGCCGTTCCTTTGACCACAAGCAGCCGGCAGCGATAAGCTCATTAAAGCCTAAATCAAACTGAAACTGAACATTATCTGCAGCTCCACCCAAACACTGCAACTGACTGTACTGCTTGACTGGTGGAGCGAGGCCTGCAGAGGACTGTGACTGAGAGATAACAACTCCTCCTGTGCAGGCAGGTTAAAATAGTCTCGTCCCTCGTGTACAAAGTTTTATGTGCAGATGTTTTTTGATCTCTTGGGATTTTTTCGTTTAAAAGTGAACCCACAGATCTGTTTGTGGCTCCTGAGGGTCAAAATATAGAAACAGTTCAAATCAGAGAGAAAATGTGACAACTCTTGTTTATGATCGGACAGAACCAACGTCACCGGGAGCTCAGTGTCATTTCCTGTTTTATTGTGTGAACAACCAACAGCAGAGAATTGGCGAACAGCCGCTGCGGCGATAATGCGGCGTCTCTGTGTGAAAAGGGCTAGTCTGTGTGTTACTGGGCGGAAAAATGTATCAAAGAAAATCCCTCAGGAGTTCATGAAGTCTTCTTCTTCTTCTTCTTCTATCTTTGTTCCTTCATCAGCTGGGCCTGAGCTCGCCTCCTCATGACGAGCGCCGTCATCGTGCAGCTGAGCATCAGGCAGGGGAAGGAGGCGCAGGCCAGCAGGAGGCGCTGCTCTCCGAACTCCCTGACCAGCGCCGGCCGCCGCCACAGAAAGTCGCGGAACAGCGCCTCCTGCTGGGCCAGCGTGCAGAACGACAGCAGGATGTGGAAGAGCTGGTGGCCGTGACCGACGATGTCAAAGCTGCCGGGGGAGAAGCGCTCCGGTATCGGACAAGAGAAGAAGAAGGCTGACAGCAGAAACAGCAGCACCTGGTGGAGAAACATATATTTATATGATGAATCAATAAATAACGTCTTTTCAAATCAGTTTGGAAACATCACCTGACTTTCCATCAGCCTCTGGGTGAGGAGGTAATGACTGATCTCTTATTTTTGGGTGAACTGTTCCTTTAAATAATAAGTGATGCCACATTAATCTAAACATCTGACGTCTCAGCCACACCAGGAAGCAAACTAATTGATTAATAGATATTTGGATCAAAAATCACTAATTAATGAAGAAGTAAATTGATTTATTAGTGAGTGAGTAGCTCCACCTGCAGGAAGTGCAGTGGCAGTGCAGAGCTGCTCGTCCAGCTGCAGGTGAAGAGGCGGTGGGCCACAGGGCTGATGTCCAGCAGGTAGGCCACGCCCATCGGCACCACCTGGCAGAGCTTCCTGTGCAGCGGGTACGGCCGCCGGAAACGAAGCTTCGCACAACAGCAGGCGGTGCAGGAGAACCAGGCGAGGAGGGCGGCGGCCGGGAGGAACACCTGCCAGAGACGACCTCATCAGTACATCTGAACGCATCACGTGATTCACTGAGGCTGGATGTGACACACGTCAACACACCTGTCCCAGCATGCTTTGCGTCCAGGCGGTGTCGGAGCTGTACAGGCACAGAGCCAGAGCGCTGCCGTACTGATAGACGGCCACGCCCACGTAGTCCAGGAGGAAGAGTGAGTAATGCGCCTGCTCCGAGTGCGACTGCAACAGGTGAGCTGCAGCACTGCGGCAGAAAACTCAGGTCATTACAGCTGCATTCATATAAGAACTGATCAGACCACCCTGTACAAGAAGAAGATCTCTGCAGCTCTACAGCTCGCAGCTTTTTAGCCTCTTTTAGCTCCTGATTTTGGTTTTGTGGCACAGACTGCAGACAGACAGACGAGCTGGTGAAGAATGAAGTGCTTGTCCTCCTGTCAGGAGCTGCTGGAGACCAGAGAACAAAACCAGAACTAAACGAGAAGTGGACTTTGTTCTTGTCTACACGTGTTTGGATTTAAAAATTAAAAAGCGGATTATTCTCGATGCTTCTGCTTCTCATCCACACGCAAACTGAGTTTTAGATCGTTACAGTGCAGATTGTTCAAACTCTGTGATTCTGTGTTTCCAGCACGATGACGTCAGCACCGGATCGTTACCACCTGAATCAGCAACAACACTGACGAACTGATGGATTTCGTCAGCATCACAAGGCAAGAAAGGTGTCAGATAACTGTCAGTAATTAACTTCTGTTACTGCTTTGTGTTTTTAGGTGACTGTCGAAGGAAAATAAACTCATGACAGCTCAGAATCTTCTTCTCTGTGTTTGACGTATCATTGATGTGATGACTTTTTTTGGTTTTGAAGTTGTTCTCGTGTATGTGCTGAAGGTGAGGTTCATACAAGCTAGGACCGCCACTGCGCTGGATAAAAGTCAGAGGAAGATGAATGTCTGAACCACGTCTCATCACAATCCCTCCAGTAGCTGTTGGGATGTTTCAGTGGTGTTTTTCTTTAATAATGAAAAAAATGTAATAAACATGAACATGTAAAACTTTACATGTTCTGCTTTTGTTTACGTCTCACCTGCAGCTCAGGTATGTGACGGCAGAGAGGACGTAGAGGACCAGAGGCAGCGAGGAGACGTCTACAGAAAAGCCCTGACCTTCAGGACCCTGCAGCCGGACACCCAGGATGCCCTGAGGAGGTCAAAGGTCAGACAGGTCAAACAGAGAGCTTCAAACAGCAGAAGATCAGACAGGACGGACGGGTCGGTACCCCTCCCTGCAGGACGGCGAACATCATGAACCTCATCACCACGCAGACGGCGGCCAGCAGGTGGCTCCACACGTTCAGAGTCTCGTTGTGGATCTGGAAGAGGCTGAGGATGTAACAGCGCCAGGACAGGCCCGCCGGGCGGTACCCGGACAGGATGAACCGCTCCCGAAACAGAGGGGGGACGTCCACGTCTCGCACGGTGGGGGGGAGGGACGGGAGGAGGCGGTCCAGCAGGGGGGGGAGGGCAAGGCACAGAGAGGGAGGGGCGAACGACACCCGAGGCATGATGGGAAATGATCCCGAGTTTGGCTCGATGCTCCGTCGAAGCTGAAAACAGTGAAATCATTTTTATAATCAGACGTGTTTACAGATACACAGGTGTGCAGAGTGTTACACAGGTGTGCAGTGTTACACGGGTGTGCAGTGTGTTACACAGGTGTGCAGAGTGTTACACAGGTGTGCAGAGTGTTACACAGGTGTGCAGTGTGTTACACAGGTGTGCAGTGTTACACGGGTGTGCAGTGTGTTACACAGGTGTGCAGAGTGTTACACAGGTGTGCAGTGTTACACAGGTGTGCAGTGTGTTACACAGGTGTGCAGAGTGTTACACAGGTGTGCAGTGTTACACAGGTGTGCAGAGTGTTACACAGGTGTGCAGTGTTACACAGGTGTGCAGTGTGTTACACAGGTGTGCAGAGTGTTACACAGGTGTGCAGTGTTACACAGGTGTGCAGTGTGTTACACAGGTGTGCAGAGTGTTACACAGGTGTGCAGTGTTACACAGGTGTGCAGAGTGTTACACAGGTGTGCAGTGTGTTACACAGGTGTGCAGTGTGTTACACAGGTGTGCAGAGTGTTACACAGGTGTGCAGTGTTACACAGGTGTGCAGAGTGTTACACAGGTGTGCAGTGTTACACAGGTGTGCAGAGTGTTACACAGGTATGCAGTGTGTTACACAGGTGTGCAGAGTGTTACACAGGTGTGTCGGTGGTGAGACAGGGGAGGTGATTTAACAGAGAAGTAGAAGGACAGACAGGTAAGTGGTTAAGTTTACAGGTGGTTTCACAGGTGTCGTGGTGGTTACACAGGTGAAAAGGGATTCAACAGATGAGTGGGATGTTAGACAAGTACAGTAATTGGTTTCACAGGTGGGAAAGTTGAGACAGGTGTGTTGATTATACAGGGAAGACAGACAGGTAAGTAAGTGGCTTTACAGGTGTGTAAATTTAGATGGGGATGTTGATGGTTATCCAGGTGGTTAAAGGTTACTCAGGTGTGCTGCTGGTAATATACAGTAGGTCGGGAGCGAGGTTGACAGGTGTTCTACAGGTGGTCAGGGATTAAAGGAGTGTGGGAGATTAGACAGGTGAGTGGTTCACACAGGTGTGTTGGTGGTTTAACAAGTGGTTAAGGGTCACAGGTGTGCTCTGGTACCACAGGTATGTTGAGGGTTAGACAGTTGTGTTGGTGGTTAGACAGGTGAAGTAATTTAACAGAGGAGTAGTGAGGTTTACAGGTGAGTAGGTGGTTTTACAGGTATATTAGTTTCCCAGGTGGGGAAGTTGAGACAGGTGTGGTGTTTATACAGGTGGTTAGGGGTTACACAGGTGTGCTTGTGGTGAGGGATTTAACAGGAAGTAGGGAGAGAGACAGGTGAGGGGTTTTACAGGTGTGTATATTTAGACACAGGTGATACAGGTACGGAGCAAGGCTGACAGGTGTAACAGAGAGAGGGAGGTTAGACAGGTGAGTGGTTCATACAGGTGTGCTGGTCGTTTAACAGGTGAGGTGTAGACAGGTGATGGAATGTAACTGAGTACATTTACTCTGCACTGAAGTATAATTTTGCAGTACTTGTACTTCAGTTGAATGATACAATATTTTCCATCTTCTGTTACCTTATTCTTCCTCTCCACGTCTTTCTGGAGGAAATGTTCTACTCTTTACTTCACTGCATTTATTTGATAACTTTAGTTACTAGTTACTTTACAGATTACATGCTGTAGTATCGCATTCTTAAATTCATTTATTTGATTTGTAATCAAAGACAAATAATTTGACACTCAGAATAATGCTGTATAATCAGTCAATAACTTTATAGTCTGATGACATCATCCAGGAGGCTCCCGTGTTTCTATGGTGATGATTAAAAGAACATTTTAATTATAAATTTAAATAAAGTTACTTCTGTAATCAGCTGCTCCTGCCAGGTAACGTATAAAGTGAATCGACAGCACGACAGTTACAGTTTCAGACCATGTTTCTGTGTTTCTGATGATTATAATTCACAACAAACCTTAAAGAAGAAAAACCTTTGTGACAAAATCAGAACAATAAAACATCACAAAGGAAGGAGGTCAGAGGTCACAGAGGAACAAGCCTACCTGTGTTGTTCGTCTCTGTGGACTTCAGGACGAGAGGCGCCGCTGCTGATCCGGCCCAAGCATTTCTCCTCTGTCAGAATCAGTTCTGGTCCGTTTGCCAGCGTTGTTGCTCTGTGAGTTACTGACCTGTTCACAGACCGGCCACTGTCACATGCATGCTGACACAACACACACACACACACACACACACACACACACACACACACACACACACACACACACACACACACCTAATCTCCACAATGTGTTCTTGTTTTCAGCTAATTCGAGCTGATTTCAGTCTGAATGAGGATTTCAGACGTCATGAGACTCAACACATTGCTGACACACACACACACACACACACACACACACACACACACACACACACACACACACTGCAGGATACATGCTGTTACACACTTGACTGAGTGGTTTACTTTAGAAAATATAAAAATAAATCAGATTTTATGGATTCGTTGATGATAAGTGGATTATCAGTGACATCACTCATAGATTCAGTAATAAAAGCAGATTGATAAGAAACATTCATGAAAAAATCTAAAAGGAAAACACTGTAAATATCCCAGAAAGTCGCCACTCGACAGAAACTATTTTGAAATCGTCTGAGTCATTTTTCATGTAAAATCATTTTATGTTCCAGCTGCTTTTCATTTACAGACACAGTTTGTTTAAACATGTTAGAGAGTAAAACCTCACAGAGCTGCACAGGTGAAGCTCTGCTGGGATTTATCTTGTTACATGATATAAATACATTAAAACTGTTAATAAGATAAATAAAATGTTTCTTTTTGCTGGTGATGCTCGAGAAGAATTTCTTTTACTTGCACCAGGGTGTGTTTACAGTGTGTCATTGTATTTAACTGAGTGGAGTCGAGACGTGATCCATGAGCGAGACGCTCGGCTCACGTGGCACTGAACGGCAGCAGAGGTCACAAAAAGTCCTGAAAGGCCACCGAACACAGAAAACACTTGATTTAGGAACAACATGAAGGTTCACAGCTAGTTTGAACAGTTTAATCACAAAGTGTCTTTTTATTAGTGAAATCATGTCACTGCTCACTTTCTGCTGTACGTTTAATCAGTTTGACTCATTCGAACACAACAAGAGTTAAATCAACACTTATAATAAATATTGAGTTAGATATTTTCTTAAAATGTAGTATCTCTTGTTTCCAGCTGTCGGTCCTGGTGGTTCAGGTTCCGATGGTTCAGTTCTGGCTGGTTTGGGCCCAGACGCAGGTGCAGCCGACAGCCACAGATTGGTACGACGCCGTGTAGCAGCGTTTCCCGTCCTGCCGGTTCAGGACCAGGACGTTCTGGTAGACGGGGACTGAGTTCAGGTTGTGTCCGTCTTTGTGTCCCGGGTTTGGACTGGAGCAGAAGCTGCTGCTGCACTCGGCCTCCCAGAGGGTGAAGGGGATCCGGTCCTTCACCGTGGACGACCTGAACAAACGACAGCATCAGAATCATCATCAGTTCACAGCAGGAGGAAGAAGCTGCTCACAGGTAACATCAGGTCACCTGCAGCACGAGCTATAATTAAAGCAGGAAGGAACGTGTTCACAAGATTCAACGTGTTGTGATTCATTTTGCACATTTGTGGAACTGAAACCATAAAATGTTTTACATGAAAACACAAAATAGTTTCTGCTTAATTTTATGTTAATCAGCTAATTGTTTCAGCTGATCCTGTATAAACTGCAGGGTGATTTAATTTATATCATATTTTATAGCCTCTCCACTGGTGGAGTAAAAAATACAATATTTCCCTCAGAGTGTGTCATGAAAACAGAATACTCAAGTCAAGTACAAGTACCTCAAATGTGTACTTCATTAGAGAAACTTCATTTTTTTTGATGCATTGGTCAATTTAGTTTTTTCTTATTTCAGACTAGTGGAGAGAAAATATCTAAAATACACATTGAGGCGTTTATTTTAGTTCAGATTTCTGTTCTGGATATTTAATCAAATCAGTGCATAATTAATTAGATAGCTTCATTTGCATATTTAAACACAGAATATCAGCGAAACTTGTAATACAAACAACAATTGTCTTAATGTGACTGTGGGAATGTCTGGACTCACATTCACCAAACTATAGAGTTTTATTTCTCTCTGTATTCTGAGAGCCTTATTCATGGAAAAGTTAATTACTAAAAACTTGGAGATAATTGTTTGTTTGAAATGTCTGTTGACAGCATCCCCTCAGTAAAAAACATGAAACAAGAATTTTGAACCTGGCTTGATCCAGTGTTCATATTTCATTAGATACAAAAACTATAAAAGAGTGATGCGATAAACGATTGTATGAATGTTCTGAGGAAGGTACAGGTACGATTCACCTGGAGGGTCGTTCCTCATGCAGGACTTCAGTAACTGTTTAAGTTTGTTTGTTACTGTGAGCTCACAGCTGAAATCAGAGCGCGTCAACATTTCTATCAGACTCTGTCCCATTTCATCCGGACACAAAGAGAGAATTCAAAGAAAAACTAGAGAAAATCTGAAAATACAACTTTGAAAGGTGAGAAGGACGTGACCGAACCCAGCGGAGACAAACCAAAAACTGAAGTTACTTCATGAACCTCAGTTTATTTGTGTCAGGTTCACACTATGACCTCATCTCTGTGATGTCAGACTGACCTCCAGCTCCATGGAGACAGAGATCTGCTGTGGATGTTCCCGTTTCCTTCAGACAAGGAAGAGACCTCTGAGGAGAACGCCAACAAGGAGTCACACCCAGCAGGAGGAGGAGCTTTAACCCTGGCGGCGGAGGAGACCACCCACAATGCACTGCAACATATCTGCAGAGAGGAGAGAGTTTGACTGCAGGTTGAAAGTGAACACATGTTGGGCGTGATGAGCTCTACTTTTTTTGGAGTATTTTGAAAATTTGAAAGTTTGTACTTAAAGGAACAGTTCACCCACAAATAAAAATTCTGTCATTATCTCCTCACTTCCTGCTGAAGGAAAGTTTGTGGTACACAAAACATTTCTGGAACCAAAAAAATAACCTAAAATGGTTCCATACGAGGCCCTGAGCTCCAAAACTGATTTGAAAAGACGTTATTTACACCATTTAATGAATCGTACATCTTTTGTCATCTTTGTTTAATTGGGTCATCTAGTTTCAGGACTTGAGTGACGATCTGATTGAGAAATCTTTAATGGCTTTTCAAACTTTCTATCTGTGCTGTAGTTGAGGTTTAAACAAAGATCTGTGTCAGAACAATTAATGCTCAGCCGAACAACGTGACCTTGTGAAGATGCCATCTATCATTTTGTATCACTTATCTCATGTTTTAGTTTTGTCTTGAGATTTCGATCAGTCGCTATCAGCCGACATTCAGCAGGACTATCGGACTGAATCACCTTTTCACTGAACTTAATTTCCCAATAATTCAGTTTGATTAGTCGGAGCTGTAGGCAGGTCTGCTGCAGGGTAATTCACCGCAGATCAGCGTGTTGTTAGTTCATAATGTTAATAAAGTTGATGCTCACCAGCAGAGAGACGACGCTGTGTGTCAGCTCCATGTTGTCGGTGCGGTCCTGTCCAGTCTCTGAGTGTGCGACTGCTCTCAGTTCAGGTGTTTTTATGATGATCTGTGACCCTCAGATCTGATAACAGCTGATCTCTGAGCCGATAACCAGACGGTGAAATGAGAGGGGAGATTCCTGTTATCTCTGCAGCCCATCGGAGAGATGAAAGTCTGTGATCGACAGTTTGTGAAAGACACGTTTTCTTCTCTGATAACATCTCTGACAGACAGACTGAAACACCTCAGGACAACATGAGCCCACATCTCTTCTGATTCACAACCTCCTCATTGGCTGAATTTAGGGGAAAATGTGACCTCTGAGTGTGTGGTTTGAATATTTCACTCAGTGTGAAAGTCATGAAGCTTAAATGCAGATTTCTAGAAAAGGAGAGTAGAAGGGAAGGAAATGAGCACTTTCTAGATTATTTCCTGTGTTTTCTTGTTGACTATAAATAATATTAATATCAACACTAAAATTTAACATGTTATAAAACTACGGAGAATGAGTGCTCAGTGATGCTTTGAGCTAAATGCTAACACTAGCATAGCATACTGTAGTGCTTCATGCAACATTATAGGGAGTTTTGGATTAAAAGTGGCTATCAATAATAATTAATGATAATCAGGGATTATTGTTATTTTATGATAAATAATAAGATCCAATTGACATTAGCTCACCTCAGGGCACCACCCTTGAAGAAGGGAAAAGATAACCAAGTCACCAAATCAGTCTCAGAAAAGGTACTAAACTGTTTGTAACTCTGATTAATAATTAATTTAATAACTACAACCAAAATTACCATAACAGCTGTAATGGTCGAAGGATTTTGGAGTCCTTGACAGAGTCGAGGTTGGCAACATTCACTCTTGTACAATATTAAACAGACAGCATGAAGGTTCAAAAGTCTTTTATTTAACACAAAGATGAAAACACACAAATCTAACTAACATGTACTATTACTACTTAGCAAAATGGTGGCTAGGGTTCAAAGTACAACGCTGCACGGCACCCACGAAGGAAGACTACAAACAAAACGGCTGATCAAAAGGGACTACAAGATGGCTGATCGAAGGGTTGGACTCAGGTCCAAGATGGTGGATCACCACTTGTTTCATTGATAGGAGAGAACAAAGAAACAATGGAGGTGCTCACACCATGTGTGTGTGTGTGTGTTTGAGAAGTGATGCCAGGTGTGAAGCATCATTCAACTAATGTCAAATTAGCTGTGTAGCAAAGCAAACTACCAATAACCTGACCTGAGATCACAATAACACCACACCGTAAACAAATGTATAGATTGAACAGATGTGCATTACATCAACCAGAGTTAAAAGTCCTGTGCTTAGCCTTGCTATGCTATGCTGTGTGCTATCTAGGCCCAGTTCAACATTCCCAGTCTTACCAAGAAAAGGTGCTGGTGGTTCCTTGGCTGATCAGTCAAGCAGGAGAAGGTTGTGATTCCAATGTTGAACGATGCTGTTCTGCTGTGCAAGTCTGATGAAAGAAAGCTAATGGAGGAAACTGGTCGCTCCTTTCCTTTGCAGGGATAGCAGCTCGGTGCTGACTTGCTTTGTGTTTCTTGGATTGTGGAGTTAGCTGGTAAGCTTTGCGTTGCAGCTGCTGGTGCTAACTAAGCTGGAATACTAGCAGGACCTCATGTCGCTGCTGTGAGGAGAAGTTCTTTGGGCCTGCTGGAAATGCAGCTGGCAACTCACAGCAGCTGTTCGGCCCAGAAGAGTCCAGAAGACGAGAACTTGAGGGCAGGCAGCCCTGTAGGGAATGAGGTGGAGAAGACCGAGAACAAAGGAAGAAACCGAGGTTTTGACTGGTCAGTGGGGGGATCTGTCACCCTGACCAATAGTAGCTCAAAGCTGAAGTTGACTGACTGGGGAATTCTGGGAAACTGAGTTCAGTTCAGAGTCCAACTTCTGTGGTTCACAACAATAGCAACATGCTCAAAATGACAATGCTAACATGTTGATGTTTAGCAAGTGTATGTTCACCATCTTAGTTTAGTGTGTTAGCCTGCTAACATCTGCTAATTAACAATAAACACAATGTCCAGCTGAGGCTGATAGGAATGTCATCAGACACATTAAAATGACCTGGTGATGGTGCTAGTTTTAAAGTCAGAGGATCATTTAAATATATAACAATTAATCTGGAGGGCAGCAAGATTTTATGACAAATCTATCCAATAGATATTTCAGTGTGGACCAGCTGGTGGTCTGAACCACACAGCTAGCGTGGCTAATGGGATGCATACTGTGGAGGCATTACTGACATCAGTGATTCAGTTTTTATGAATATGTCAAGATAATATAATATAAAGTTTTATACACATAAAAAGTGTTTGGCAGCAAATGAAAAATTAAAACAATTAAATTGCATAATAAAATCCCGGAGATATAAAAGTCAATAAAACACTAAAATCGTGTATTTTAGTAGTTTGTAGGAGCTAGCACAGTGATGCACACTTAGACTGGTCAGCAAATCTAGTTTTATCAACTGTGAGAAAATGCTTCTATGCCAACATCAATATAGAGAGTTATAACTTCAAGTCAGTCATTGTAAATCCTGATTATTAGAATTTTTAAATGTATTTTTGAAACCAACAAACAAATGCATGTTGGGTTGATGTGTTTTCTTCTTAGTGTTCCAGTTAGAAGCTGCATATTAGACGAATTATAGATAATTCAGTACTTTTTTATAGTGTTTAATAGTGATTAAATATAGAAATGAATAAAGGCAGAAAAAATGGAAAAGATGTGGTTTATCAAACATAGTTCTGAATGTGTATAAACAAGACTGAATAAACATATTTTATTTCTAATAATCTATTACTCTCACATTTCACATATCAGGCTCAGATATCTCAGACTTATAAGTTAAAAAAGAAAATCCAAAAAAAGTCTTTATTACATTTTTTTTTATGCTGAAATTCTTGAAAATAATGAAAATGCAAATTTAAAATGAGCTAAGAAGCAACCCACATGTTGCCTTCTTGAGGTTCAGACTTTTTCTCTTTGTCAGTCTTTTGTTTGGTAAGGTAAAAAAACAACACACGCAAACTTAGGTTGATATCAAGATATAATTGTTTATCATCTGCATAGAAGTTGACTCATGTTTCTATATCACTAATGATGTGATTTCAGAAGTCTCATGGTAGGTGGAAAAAGTGTATCCAACATGAACACAAACTGTTCTGCTCACGTTGATATCTTTGGTTATTTTACACTACGTAACAGATTTCTGTATTTGCGTCTTCTTTGCATTTGGGTTGCGTGATATTACCTACTGCTGAGCACAAATCATGTGGATCAGAATCTGTTGCCTTTCAGTGGTTTGGTCGGTTACTGCTAATCTAATCTGATCAAACTACACCCACACAGTCCTGAGTTGAGTTACACTTGCATCAAGACTCTTCTTTTTCTAGCTAAACCAGTTTTACCCTGTCTCTTTCTCCCCTCATTTTCTGTCAATAAAGGCATAAAATGCTCCTCTGAAATACTTGAAATCTATTAGATTACAAATTTCATTCCTCAAAGTACAATTTTTGGTCGAGTAGCTGTATTTATTCACCTCCTTATTTCATCACTTAATTTGTGTCTCAGTACACTTGTCACTGTATGGTCTTATCTGTACTATGGATCTGTTGCATCTCCTTTTGCAGTCACAACGCTTCAGTTTCGCTGTGTGGGAGCAAAGAGATCAACTTATCTTCTGCTTGTCAGCTCTTCTGCTTCTGTTTCGTTGTTTCTTAACAAACAAATTATCCCTCAAGAAATACAAAAGAAAATGTATTGTTATATTCTGAATCACACAAATAACTTGTATTCTTTAATTTATTAAAATCATGTTTCTTTTTTAATAATGAAATTTCAGTCATCATATTTTGCTCAGAGCTGAGGAAGAGTTTATCTCACCACACGAGACAGTCGGAAACAATAAAATAAAAATAAAAAATGTACTTGTTTATGTACGACTAACAACACTACTCTACAAGATGGATCACAGATATTTGTATCAGCAGATTCAGCATTTTATTTAGATGATTCTGAATTTGGATTTCATAACTTCCTCATTTAATATATACATATATAAATTATTCTTATAAAAAGGATGTTTAAGTGTGTCAACAAGTGTCCTCACCTGTGGAAAAAGTGGATTTTAACTTCACTAAATGATAAAATCCACAGTAATGTACTGTAATTCTCATTTATCTGACTGCTGAATGGAGGTAAATGTACTTTACTTCATGAACGTACAGAGAGGAGATGGGAAAAAGAAAAACACTGGAAGATAACAGAAAGTATGAGAGTATGTGGTGGGTGCTGACTTTAGTCAGAGGCTAAACTGAACACAAACACACACACGCACTTGGTGTCAGTTGTTTCTTGTTGTTCTGAGGCTAATGTACAGTGGAGTATTTTTTCTGTGTGAATAACATGAAGTAAAATGAACTTCTCTTTATGTGTGAACACTGATAACTTGTTAGCCTTTACTAGCTTGGTAACTTCCAGCTAGGTGGGCTTGTTTAACTAACTCGGCTCGCTTCAGCTCCACCCACGCTCCACCTCTTTGACCATTTTTGATTAAAATTTTTGATAAATGTTCTGCCAACATGGTGTCAGCCGGGTCCACTCTCACTGAGCTTCATTCTGGTTCTTCAGAAACCTCTGCGTGACATCATGGTGGTTCAGGTCCACTGTTATACTTGAGTCAATGGATCTGACTGCTGTCGATCTCCGCTCAAACACGGGTTACCTACATTACATTTTTATTTCAGTAAACACATGTACAAGTGTTGTAAAACATGTAATTGTGTTAGTCTTTTGTAGCTTCGTGTATGCTGAATATCACAGTGTTTTCTAACTGCTGAGGTTAAAGGTCACAGGTCAGGGTGTTTTGTCTGGTTGAGTTTTTAATATTGTTACCATGACATCCATCTTCAGTGTCTGACCTGATGATGCAGTCGCACACTGAGCAGCTTTCTGTGGTTGGTTTTTATCTGCTTTCGTATTTTTTTTGTTTTTTTTTGTTATCAGATTAAATCACAATTTCAGAATCAGAGTTCGACAGTCGTGTTGACACACGTGACCAAAGTGTGGAGCCTCGGTCATGATCATAAATGATCAACATTGAATTGTTATCGTTCACATATATTCATTATGATGTAGCACAGCATTTCAAAATAAAAAATGGATAACAAATATTTGTTTCTAATAAACACATTTATTAACAATAATTGCCAAAACTGAACTTGTCATGGAGACAGGAGCCTGTCATCAGCTTCCTGTGTCCATATATGGAGCTCAGAGAGCAGCGGGCCCCATGTGCTCTGACCCCGCCCCTCACTGTGACATCACAGCGCTGTGATGTGGTCGACTCTGAGGTTAGAGCGAAGAGTTTCTATCAGAGCTGTCAGCAACTTTGCTTTGACCTCGTTCGACTAAGCAAGAGGAAACCAGAGACAGTGTCATTAATCTGATTCATCAGTGGATATCAAGACACCGCTCGTTACCGTCAGCGCTGTCAGCAGTTTTCACACACACACACCAGGAGTGTGTTCAGTAAGCATGAACACACTCAGCAGCGACACCAAGAGGCTGAGATCATCATTAAAGAGCAGGAACTGAACTGTCTGCTTTACTGTAATTACTATGTTTAAGTATATTTATTTACAAAATAAAACAAATAGAAATACTTTACTTACGAACCATTATGAGGTACTTGAATATGTTCATTCTATGTTTGTTCAGAGCAAAATATTGTCGTTTTTACTCCTCTTCAGTGATTTGCTAATTTAAAGTGTCCATTATGTAGGAATCAGGGGCAGAAATGGAAAATGATATTCATAAATTAGTCCTTATACATTCCCCCTCGAGGCGCTACCTTTCAAAAATACAATATCGCCTACCATACGCAGACGACATGCAGCTATACCTGTTCCTTTAATGCATCAATAATATAATATAAATCTCAAACAGGCCTTTTACTTTGGATAGTTTAAGTACATGTAGATATACATGCAGAATACTGTAACTTGTAACAGAGTATTTCTACACTGTGGTAGTTTGTAGACAACAATAACGATTCATTATTCATTCATTATTTATTAATGTACAGTGCTTTCAATGTGTCTTTTCTTTTCCTTTGCTACCATTTTATTTTATTACAACTATATTTTACTATGTTTATAGAGCAGACATTTGCATCTGTGACATTATCACAACATTATAGTTCTTATTATAAACTGTTGACTTCATGTTTTTAGACTGATTATAAATGCTTGTTGTCCACAGAAAACAGAGGCCTTCCATAGTAATGCAACCAACCGTGCTTCTGTTAGCACATAATATATTATATATGAAAGAACAACATGATAAGATTTAAATAAACATATTTTTTTGATCCATTAATGTTCACAGCTTTAATTTAAAATGAAACTTGATTTATGGCTCAGAATCCCTGGAAAAGACTTTAATCCGGGGAAGTAATCATTTTAAAATCAATTTAAATCTCAAATCTGTGTATGTAGCTGAAATATAAATCAAATGTAGATCGTGTTATAGAACAGCCAATAAGCAGTCTTCAGCATCATCTAATCACAGCCTTCGACCTGCCTGGAAACATTTCTGAGTATGACTGGCAGGAGGAAGGAGGGGATGTGAGGAGTAACGGAGGGAGCATCAGTCAGATTCAGAGTGAATCAATCGTTTTGTTCTTGGATGTCAGTCAGAGAGTTTGTGGTCGACAGCGACCGCAGCAGAGACTCTGGTAGCTTCAGAAAGCCCCTGCTGCAGCGGAGGTGTTTCCAGTCACCACAGCAGCAGCAACACAAACAGTCCTAGAAAGACAAAGAGCTCCCTGATCAAACAGAGCACACCTCAGCGACGGGATGACACACACTGCTCTGAAGATAACCTTAAACCTCCTCTGGCCTCTGTGTGGAAACTCCTGCAGTAACTGTGACCCCCTTTTCTCCCTCATAGTGGGCAGAAAGATGACATCATCCCTCCTTTCTCTCCCCTCTTCTTATTCCACGATTGCTGGAAGTCAATGAATGAAATTTAGAAATAAAAACGCGGTGGTTCACTTTTACCTCCCACAGACTCAAACTCTGTCGTTATTATTTTTAATATTTTCCACGCTCGAGTGTGTGTGAAGGGAGGCTCTGTGGGCTGACAAGTAGAAGAAAGAGCAAGTTAACCTGCAAAATATTCATGTCATTGACGTCTCTCAGTTCATGTCATGTCAAATATGCAAAAACGTAGCTGCCCTCCGAACACTTCATTAGTCATGAGGAGGGTTGGGAACAGAAACTCGGGTCCAGATTAGAACCGAGTACTTAATGCAAAGTACTGGGTTCCTGTGAAAAACAAAAAAAAATTAGGTTCTGCTTTTCGGTTCCTAAAGGGACATAGAAATAAATAAGTGGAAATAAAGGGTGCATATTTGTTTTTTGTAAATATCTTGTTTTTGTTTCTATTTATTTTCTATTTAACTTCATTCTTCTGATTCTTCTTTCTGTACTGTTGCTTCTCGAGCTGTTGTCACAAGCGAATTTCCCCGTTGTGGATAAATAAAGCCAATCTTAATCTTAATCTTAATCTTAATCTTAATATATCTGCAAGGCACGCATCAACACAACAGCGAGCTGAGAGCTAGCGTGGCTTCTCTTTTTCTAATAAAAAAAAGACCACAAGGCCGAGCTCAGTGCATGTGGTTCATTAGCTGCAACGTTGGCACGTCAAATCTGATGAAACATTTAAGGCGGCATGGCAACGATGTCAACGAGTGCACCGTGTTGTCTCCGAGCCCGAGTGTTGATGAAATTCAAAACTTCATGAGTGAAGTTTGTCCCTCAGGGGTAGTGTGTTGATCTTATAGTCCAGATGATATGCAACAAATCTGAGGTGACTCATGATATGATGGGAAAGGATTACAGTGATATCATACACTATCTCATGAATTGTTCAGGTGAACAGTTAATGGTGAATTCACTGACATGATGAGAAGGAAATAACAGAAGCTAAGTGAGACTTTGTAATATCAGGTCAGTTGCAAGAATATTATGAAGAGTTTTTAAAAGCTTAAGCCTGCGTTCATTAAGCCTGCGTTCATTAAGCCTGCGTTCATTAAGCCTGCGTTTATTAAGCCTGCGTTCATTAAGCCTGCGTTCATTAAGCCTGCGTTTATTAAGCCTGCGTTCATTAAGCCTGTCAACACAGGGACTCTGAAGAGCAGAACAATATTCAATCTGCTGTGTAGAGTTTCACTGAGAGCAATGGCGTTGGGGTTAAGGGCCTTGCTCAAGGGCTACCACTACCCCCAAAATATGACCTGAGTAACTTGCGTGTGGCAGGTGTGTGGTTGAGATAACAATGAGGTTTGGTGAAACTGGGGACCGTGTGTCACTGGATCACACCTGCTGTGACGTGAGAAGTGAGTTTGGTGAAACGAGTGAACTAAACCAGGTTTAATGTTGCACACTGCTTGTTCTGGTGTGAACCTGCTGAATGCATCCAACACAGCTGAGGTCCAGAGGGAGGTACCTGCAGGAGGAAAAGGACAGAGCGATGCCACAGACTCTGTGTGTGTGTGTGTGTGTGTGTGTGTGTGTGTGTGTGTGTGTGTGTGTGTGTGTGTGTGTGTGTGTGTCATCATGGCAAAATGTGGTTGTGGACACCTGCTGTAGTGGGAACCAGCCACAGAAGCTGTTCTGAGTACTTTGCCAGGTGATCTGTCTGTATGTCTGCGTGTCTGTCTGCATGTCTGTGTGTCTGTCTGTCTGTCTGTCTGTCTGCATGTCTGTGTGTCTGTCTGTCTGCCTGTCTGTATGTCTGTCTGCATGTCTGTGTGTCTGTGTGTCTGCCTGCCTGTCTGCCTGTCTGTCCGTGAACACATTTCGTCAGTGTCATAACACCATAACTGTGCAAGATGTAGTCATGAAATGCCACAGGTGTGAGGCTGAGTTTGAAGATGTTTGTGGTCAAACCCACATCATCTGGACTATTAGGAACTAAGATTAATATTTTGTCCAAATCATAACAAACTGTATTTCAAACCCCCAGCAGATCATACACTGTCAGAAGGAGTCCAGTTCTGTCCCCCACAGTACTGTCTCAATAATGTGTAATGTGCTCCTAGGACTAAATATCTTTTTAAGAGCCAAAAAGGAACATATATGTAGCTTTTTTTCTAAATGTAACCTCAGTCTTGTACCCTTAAATTAAGGGTACAAGACTGAGCTACAAACCACGAGGGTACAACAGCTGAACCTCAGAGGCTGCTGCCCCAGTGACAAGCTGACGGACCCCTAAAGGTACAAATACAAACCTTCTTTTCTGACAGTGTGGACCTCATCAGACTACATCCAGCAGATGTTAAACCAGTTATCAATAATATTCTTAGTTAGACACATTGTTGCTCAGGAGTGAGACATCTCACTTCTTTGTTCTGGTGATGCACAGACAGCTGACAGCCGACTGCACAGAGGCCACAAACAGCAGGTAACATCTTTAACTGAAGTCTCTCTTTAAACTCAGCGCTGATTGAACGATGTTCAAGCTGCTTGACAGAGACGAGAGGAAAATATTATCAGGCCAGCAGCTTCAACTTCAACACACGTCAGAGCATCACGCCTGAGAAGGAGAATAAAGCAGGCTGTTGTGTTACCGCTGTTACATGTACATGTCTTCATGTTTGCAAAGTGTGTGGCACTTAATTGTCTATGCACCAAATAACAGAACTGCATTAATACTGAGTTGCAATAAAGTGAAAACTAGTGGAGATATTCATTGAAAATGAAAGATTCTTCCTGCAGGTGAACAATGATTTATTTTGAATCATTGATTACTGTAAACATGTTTTTTGATGGATCAATAAGATGTATTTGTGTGTCTGGCGTCTCTGCAGCTCAGTGAGTCGTCCCTGGTTACAGACAATCGAAGAAACAAAGAGATTCTTAAACTTTTGGGTTTCAGTGCAGCGAGATGGCTCCATAAATGAGGACGTGAGGACGTTGTGAAGACGAGTGGACAGCAAAGAAAAGACGCTGTTGTAAACAGACAGGAAGCAGGAAGTCTCAGATCACTGATAAGCATCGACCCGTCAATCAAACCAGGTCAGAGCCGAGCCCGCAGAGTCCGGACCGAGCTGAGTAACAACACGACTGTAAACCAGGTCAGACTCTGCAACATGCTCACATCCTGACGCTGCACAGACGACTCAGCAAATTTACAGAGCAAACAAAGGTGAAGGGAGAGGGGGCGACCCTGAGTGAGTCAGGGGGGCCGGGGCCCCCGGGGGCCCCTGGGGCCACCACAATATTGTCATGTTGGGAAGTCTTACCTGTTTCATCAGACATTAAAGCAGCTGTGACGCTGGAAGGTAGGTGATGTCACAATGTGACTCATCCAGTTTCTGCTCGCGTCATCCTCTCGTCTAATCTGACAAACTCAGAAGATCAAGTAAAAATAAGATTTATGACTGTGAACACGAACATGAAGATTAGATCTTCTTTTTGTTCATGTATATTATTTTTTGATTTTAAGGTGTTGGCAGTGATTCCTGTCTGTACAACTGAAATTTAAATGATTATTTTTTATTCTACATGACAGAAGACACCATATCTACCACACCAACATTTCTGCGTCGTGTCACATCACATATTTCTGAGCTGACGTTCAGGTCACAAGGTGAAAAGGACAGTGGAGACGTGACAGCGAGGCCAGAGACCGCTGTCCGTTTCAACATCTCAGTCTGTTCTGGAAAAGCTACAGTGTCACATCCACACTGCACTGATTTGTGAGTGTGGCTGTCCAAACCCAGAACCAGTGAGCAGTGAGGTCCAGACATCTGGATTCAGACCGGGCTACTAAAACATGGCCGACTCTGAGGAAGAAAATTAAATTGTGTATATATTCAATTTCTCCTAAATTCTACATACTGGACCTTTAATTCCCCCAAAATGCTCGTTTTATCCACTCAGGTTGCTTTAACGGTTTATGTTTGCTCATTTTTGTAAAGAAACATTCCGCTGAATTCTGCAGACTTTCATTCTGGGTCGCATCTGAACACTGCAGAAGAATATTCACAGGTTTCGTTCGACCTGATGAACATTTTGAACGTGATGTCTGAAGGTGCAGACTTCACGCTGTAGACGATCAGATGACCTAGAAAATCTGCAACTTTAGCGTGCAGAAAAAAGTTAACCTTCGACATCGACTGGGAAAGTGGGTCGACCATCAGGCCTCGTCATGCAAGTCTGGTCTGTGTGGTTTAGAGAGGAGGATCAAAGACGCACTGATAGAGAAAGAAAGACAGAGAGAAAGAGAAAGATGGTGAAGTCATCAGCGGACGTCCGCTGACTCCGGTGCTCTGATCAGAATAAATATCAGAGCCTCACCCAACATCCAGCAGAGCCTGTGGACCCTAAAGACTCAGACACAGTCTGAAAGATCTGCAGAAAGACCAACAATCCAGATCAGGATAAGAACCACAAAGGAAGACGAGGACACGAGCAGAAGAGTCCAAACATGTTTTCAACAGCGAACTCCAGAGTGACGGTAAGAGCCGCTGCCAGCTTCATTTCATCCTCTGATTTAAATCTGTGAAACAAGTTTGAGTTCAGCAGAGCTGGAGCTTCATACTTCATCTCAGAGAGAGATATGAACGTGCCAAAGACGTTCTGACATGGATACGTAGCTCTATCTTAATATATCAACTGATGTTTTGTCACAACAGAAACAAAAGTCATGAAAAGTGATTTTATGTGTTTGTTAGAGAGCTGACAGAAAGTGACGCAGCAAAGAAAATCATTTCATCGTGGATTATATTATAATGTTTAAGTCTTTCTTCGTGAATTAAAAGAAATATTAAACATCAAAGTCGAACATTTTAGATTTTGTGGTGGATATTTGACTTATACTGTGTTTATGATTATTGCAACTTCAATCTGTAAATTATGGAGAAACATTTTTTACTCACAAAGAAGCAAATGTGAAATGTAAAATTAAAAATTTCAGGTGTGAAATTAAACATGTTTTGTTGTAAGAAGAACGTGTCTGAAGGTTGATTTCTCCTCCTCTTCCTCAGGCCGTCTGTATGGTGGCGATGATGATGATGATGATGATGTCGGAGGCAGCAGCCGTGCCAAAAG
The DNA here is from genome assembly GCF_965226575.1 of Pagrus pagrus. Taxonomy (NCBI): domain Eukaryota; kingdom Metazoa; phylum Chordata; class Actinopteri; order Spariformes; family Sparidae; genus Pagrus; species Pagrus pagrus. The sequence continues at coordinate 37,558,558 of NC_140185.1, read as the reverse complement.
GAGGCGGCCAACCCAAACATTCAGTGAAGACTCACAGGAAGACCTCTGATGGTGCGGGGGTAGAAACAGTCCCCCTGCAGGTTGATGCCAACTTTTTGGTTCCTAGCAGACCACTCAGGCCGCTGGAGAACGTCTCCATCTCCCCGTGGACGTACAAGTAAGAACACACGCCCTGAGAACACACACACACAGACAGGAAACCAGTCCGTCTCTTGTAATGAGCTTACATGGAGAAAACAGCAGAATGGTCCTTTAACCCGTGAACGTGTCGTTTACAGTTTTTTGTCCCTTCTCTCTCTCCGTCCTCAGCATCTCCCACGATGAGTCTCTGTTTCCTCCGATGTTGTCCGAGGCTCGTTGCTTGCTGCACGGCTGTCTGAACTCGGAGGGTCAGGAGGACCTGAGCCTGGAGTCCAGACCCATCATGCGCCAGGTGATGCTGCTGCGCCGAGTCAGGTCGACGGGGGCGGGGCCAGGAGCGGAACACGGCTACCACTTCCGGCTGGAGTCCCGCCTCGTCGCCGTGGGCTGCACCTGCGTCCGACCCATCGTCCAACGGCAACAGTGAAGAGCAGCAGAGACCAGACCGGCGACTGGGTCAGACTGAGATCAGACCGGTACCGCCCAAATTAAAAAAAAAAAGTATGTTGTAATTTTGGTTTTGCGTCTATTCAGAGAGCCTCGGTAGCTTCTTTTTGTTGTGCTGTTTACAGTAAAATTATTATCAGTGTATTAATAATATTATTGTACATGATACAGTTTGAAATAACTATAAAATGTCCAAACTTTGAACTTGATTTTTGAATTTTATGTTTCAAAATAAGGACACGTCGTATTTTAGTATTAGTGGTTAATCTGGAGATTAAACGCGCGTCCCGACTGACTCAGTGACGTGATGGGTTTCTTCTGAATGCTGCTCCGCTGGATGTCTATCAACCTTTTCTTTCATTTACAATTTTAATTCTTTGTTTACACTTTTCATGTATCTCTTTCATATATAATGTCCTATTTATGGTTTATTTAAAAGACATTTTATTTAAGTTTTGATCTTCAGCAGGTATTTATTAGTCATGTTGTGTTCCTGTATTTATAGTTCAGAGTGTCGACTCAATAAAAACACTGAACAAAGAAATAAAGTGTCATTGTTTATTGTTGGATTTAAAATATAATGTGATTTCTGTACATTGTCATCATCATCATCATCATCATCATCATCATCATCTCACCCTGACTCCTATATAATGACGTTGCCAGGGAAACAGACTGACGCACACAAACACACCACTGTAGCTGTAAACAATGCACACACGTGATTATCAGTCATTCATCAGTAAAGCTCATCTGTTCGTATCAGCAGGATATGATGACCGTTGGCCAGGCGATGGCGCTAACGTTAGCCACAGGAGCTACCGACTTGTTTGCTGTCGATGTAACGGAGCAGAAGTCTCATCCAGCAGGACTTTTTGTGCCTCGGCTTACATTAGCTTCAAACGGCTGCTTAAATGCTAACATGCTAATTTGAGTACATTGTCGTGTCATTCAGAAATATGAGAAGAATCCAAATATAGAATCTGAAAATTACAGTGTGGGGCTGTAAAAAGGGCTGAAGATGAAAGTAACTTATTACTTGTTGAGATCTCGAGTATGTTTTCACTCAGACCTGTTTTGTGTGTTTGAATTTGAACGTCTCGTGTGTGTCTGTGTTTTAACGGCACTCGTCTTTCTGTCGTCTGTGTTTTGAATCCAACTCGTCTCATTCTCGGTGTTTGAACTCTGACTTTCAGTTTTGCTTTGGCTCGTCTCAGCGAGTGTTTTTACTCTGACTTGTCTTCGTTTGTTGGGACTTTTTGGCTGCTTTGACCGACTCGAACTGTAACTGAAACTTCATATCTGTATCTGGTCTCATCGAGTCCAGCTGACTTCTCTGTCTGTCCTGGTACTGGTCTTGACTTGCTCTCGACCTGTATTAGGAGTCGTTCTTGACTTAAAACTGCTCAGACTTGCTGATTTCGCTGCCACTTGATGTCTCTAAAGAGCCACATGTAACTGATCAAACTGTTCTTGTTGTCTAGTTTTACAGTGTAAAGATGCACACTGTTGAGCAGATGGAGCTGTTTATCTCTGATCAGCTGTATATCCAGGCAGCAGAGACTGCTCCATATCGACCTCCTGACAGGTGGAGGGAGTCCAGCCCGACTTCTTCTGTGACGGATCACTCAGAAGATTCAGAGGAAGACGTGGAAACGTTTCTTTTGGGTCCGGGTTCTGGTTTGGTTGAGTCGGATGCAGCTTTGATGAGACGTTGTGAAGACGTTGAATCCTCGATGCGAACACAATCACACACATGAACACATTGGCACTGTTGGCATGGCAACAAAGCACAGTAAAACCCCCGTGAACCATCTAATGATGACTGAATCTGCAGCGTCCAAGTTTTTCTCAGAGTCGATCTCATTAAGAAGAGTCCTGGTTGTAGAGAGGAGGTCGAGACTCGCCCTCAGTCCTCCTCCTCCTCCTCCTCCTCTTTTTCTTCTTCTCTCACTCTTTTCAGAGTCTCTTCCTGTCAGTCTCCAAGTCGGAGCAGCGCCGGGTTGCCGGCACATCAATCCTCAGCTCATCAGCCCTCCAAAATGGCTTCCAATTAATGTTCAGCTTGTGTTGTGATCAGGCCATCAAGACACCTGGCAGCAGAAGAAGGGGGGGAGGGGGGGTTAGCACATTGCTAGCACATGCTAACTACATTAAACAGGAGAATGCAGGACCTTGTTTCTTGACTCAGGCTAAATTATGTTTATTTTAACAGTTATCAGATCAGTTATCAGAAGTTTTTTTAAAAAAGGATAACGGTGCAATTATCATGTTTACACTCAATAAAGAACGAGAAATTTTGGACTATACAGACAAAAGTGTGTGGAGCACAAATGTTTTTCCTGCAGCTTCCAACATCTGGTGGAAAGACTGAAACTGAGCTTGTTTTAGCGGCACATTAAAGGTGCAATATGTAAGAATTTTAGTTTAAAACATTTAAAACACAATGTGGAGAAATAACGTCTGACGATGTCTTTGTATTGTGTTGCAGAGTAATCTACTGAACTTAGCATACTAACCAGCTAACTGAGATCAGTAGCTAATGGCAGCTACAGTTAGCGGCTACTCTGGTGATACGCTGCCCCCTAGTTGTTTCTTACATATTGCACCTTTAATGAGGATGATGGTGAAATCAGGCTGCAACATCCATGTCCACTTACTTTTGGCCATGCAGTGTATTTTAATACATATTTGTTTATTTAAGTAAATTGAGAAATATCAAGTTTAACCGATATTTATACTTTTGTGGAGCTAATATGATGAAAAATTCAAAGTGAGATCTGTAAGTTTGTATTTTTGTCCCAGTCTACCCAGAATCCCTCCTCCTCCTCCAGCTCGTCCTCACCTCCACACTGTGCTTGTCCTGAAAGACACAAACAAACCAGATTCACATTAGAGATTCGTCTCTGTGACACAGAATCTGAATCGTCTCAGTGAGTCAGAGTGAAGACTGCTGATAAAACCTGCGTCCTCACCTCCTCCTGCTGCCGCTCGTGTGAGGCGTTCAGGTGCATCTGCCGCTGCTCCTTGACGGCGTCGGCTCGGTGCTCCTGACGCTCTTTGGTCAGAGCTTTCTGAGCGACTTCGCGCTCGTGCTCCCGCCTCTCGGCCAGGTGCTTCAGCAGCTCTGCCTCCTGACACTAGAGGGAGACAAAGGGAGGATTTACAGTCATGCTTTGTCAGATTTTACTGAACAGATGTCATTTCACTTGTTGTCTCAGCTGTGTGACTACGTGTCTGTCGAGTTTGAACACTTGTTTCTTGTTGGACTGATTGTGGGGTTCCTCAGGGATCGACCTTTGGTCCACTACTACATTCATGTTTCCTTCATCATGGATTGAAATAATGACTTTTCCCACACTGCCACAATGAGGCTGACATTTTGATTTGTTTAATACTTCTCATCAGCAGCAGATGGATTTTGCCTTAAGTACTGATCCACTGTGAGCATGTTAGCATGCTGATGTTAGCATTTACCTCAAAGCATCGTTAAACCCAAGTATAGCCTCACAAAGCTGCTGGCTCAGCAGTAGACTCTTCAAAGCCTCGACCTTAAGACTGCTGTTGCCCTGACTTTTTTAAATCCCCCAGCGCTCCACACACCTTCCTCCTCTCTTGGGCGGCGTCCAGTTTCTTCTGGATCTCTTCCAGCGAGGGTTTCTGGCGAGGCGGCGTGGTCGCCCTCAGCTCAGGGCCGCCATCGAAGGTGGGCGGCTTCAGGATGACCTCGAAGGCCTGGCCGCTCGTCCGCTTGCTTAGCTCGATCACCTCCATGTCTCGGATGTTGCACAGGTTCAAGTCCACCACGCCGGCTGCTGCAAGAAGAGCACGAGACGATAAACTCACCACCAACTGACAGAGATACGTTAATGATCTTTATGACTTAAATATTCGCTGTGTGGGTGTGCGCCGGGTGCTCCGGTTTCCTCCCACATGCAGTCCAATCACAGGCAGGTTAATTATAGAACAATCTTTGGTTGTTTTTTACATTTTAAAACAAATCCTCAGCTTCTTCAGTAGTTCAGGAGAATCCAGCAATGACTGGAATTTCTTCCTTGAGTGAAGCTAATGACGAGTCTGTTCCAGTGATGATTGTTTTATAGTGAATCTAAAGGAAACTTCAGATACAAAGAATTAAAGAGCGCTGCTGACCTTCCTTCTTGTCAGCTGTGGTGTCTCTGGGTTGGGGGAGGATGCAGGAGCAGAAGAGAGACACCAGGGGGAGCTCTCGCATCTTCTCTCTGTATGCTGGAACATTCAGAGACAGAGAAAAAGAAAAACTGCAGTTGAGACATAAATAAGTGCAGATTCAGTCGAACAAACAAACAAACAGCACTTTACATCACCACACATCTGTCCGAGACATTACTGAGAGAGGTTTTACCTGCCAGAGTCATCCTGCTGCTGCTGCTGTTCTCGGTCAAAGACACTGTGGTGAGGTAGAGTCTGTTCCTGAGGACACACAGACGACAACAGCTCATGAAAATCAGTTCAGTAGAATAACTGCAATAACCTGCAGAGGCGACACTGAACTGAAGTCATTGGGATCTCTGTGCCCTGAGTGAAGCCTCTCAGGCACAACACACTTCAGCCTCTCCTGCAGGAGCTGCAGAGGAAAGTCTGCCTGTCAGGCTAAACTCAGGGAGCAAAAGGCCCCAAATTAAAACAGTCAGCCTGTGATTGGATGATGAGGAAACTAAAAAAAGATGAAAAATATGAAACACTTGAGGATATAAAGGGAAACTGCCCTGAACTGATCTTAATTATCAGTTTCAGGTCACAGTTTTGTTTTAAACTTGTTTTGGCATTTGTTGAAAATACATGAACATTTATTTTTCATGCAGCACATCTGTAATTCTGCAGCTCTGTGGTAAATCCAAAGTTTACAGACTGAACTTGTGATTGTAAGTATTTCTTAAATTTGACTGTGTTTCTCTGAAACAGTCCAGGACTGAACATCCTTTTGATTCAAAGCTCAGATTCTGAGTCATTCCCATAAATATGAGTGTGATCTGTTTTTGATTCAGCAGCTGTGACTTCAGGAGATTTAAATACTTCATCTGATGAGCGAAGACTGAATCAGCAGTGAACACAGAGACACGACCGGCTGCAGGAGGTTCAGCTCAGTCGGCCCGTTTGCTGCACAAACGCTCAAACTGAGTCACAAGAAATTCAACAGCAGCAAAACATTTAGAGCAGAAATAAGTGAAAGAGAGCTGCAGTCTAATGTGATTTTCTATTATTAATTCATCTATTTTGCAGGTTTTACATCAATACTTGAATCTCTGCAACGTCCAAAACAAAACCAAATATCCAAGTTCAGCTCCCAGAACCCAAACTGAACTGAACAACAAGCACAAAGAGACTCAGACGAAAACAGATGAAAACAGCTCATTTCACTTCAGAGGGAGAGACTGAGGCGCCTCTTCTTCACTCGAGCTGCTGCAAACACAATGTGACCACTAGCCTGTGCATGTGTGTGTGCGTGTGTGTGTGTGTGTGTGTGTGCAGGGACTAAGCGATGATGTCATTGTTTCCAGTGAGCGCATCACCTCCTGCAGAGAAGAGCCAGTCGAGCACGCAGCTCAAACACCAAACTGATCGTAAAGACAAAGAGCAAAAGAAAAGAAAAGAGGAGATGCAGCTGAGACACGAAGAAAGAAGAGATGAAGCCGAAGAACGAGGAAAGAACGAAGAGGAGAAACAGAATCAGACGAGTGAACGCTGCTTTCATCTGCTCACCTTTCTGTTTAAAAGAGGCTGCAGCCGGCCGAGCTGAGAACAAGCAGCAAGCTACAGACTAACACAACACTCATGAAGTGTACAAGTGTGTGTGTGTGTGTGTGTGAGAGAGAGAGTGTGTACTCACCCTGCAGTGATGCTCGGTCTCTGTTCAGACTGAAGATCTGCAGCTCAGCAGCATCAGCACCAAACAGCAGCCTGCTGCATGACATCACCCACGAGTGATCTGATTGGCTGGCAGTGATACTGGGCTGTGATTGGTCCAGCAGGGCAGAGGGAGGAGGAGGAGGGGGAGGAGGAGGAGGGGGGGCTCAGAGCAGTGGAGGGTTTTATTTCAGAGGAATCCTCCTGATCAGTGATCAGTGACAGAGTCTGCATCAGAATCAGAACCGCTGGGTCGTTATGTTGGAACGAGCTCTCAGAGACGTGATCAGGTGCTGGTTACCTGATGGATCACATGTCACTGATGAGGTCATGTGCTGCTGACAGCAGATCTGTTGTTGTTCTGTTAATTCATTTACTTGCCTGCAAATGAGTTTGTGTCGCGTTTTGTTCTTTTGTGTGAAACAGAAAGTTTGTCATTATTATTGACCCACAGCTTGTTGTTGTATCGTCACGTTATCACATCCAGTCTGATCCAAAGGTCAAAACTCACATAGCTGCTGCAAATAACTGCAACATGATGTGAGACCTTTTCAACTTTGGTGTTTCTGATCCAAACAACCAACACATTTAGTTCAAATTCACAGAACTTTATTGAAATTACAGCCCCAGTCCTTTCCATTAAAACTACATATGTGTGGGGAAATGTGTTTTAAAGGAGGACGTGTCCACGTAGTGACAGATGCAGCCATAAAACATGTCGTGTTGAGTTTATAATAATAACAATATTTCACCTGCTGCAGTAAAGAGACAGAACAAGATGATTTTAATGTGACAGACTGACACGATGCTGAAAATATAATGATGTTTATAATATTGATTCACTTTCAGCAGCTTTTGTAGGTTTCATCAAACTCTGCAGCAATAATTGATGCAATAATCTTATATCTTATATCTTTAGTACCGTATTGTTCAATAAATGAAGTCAATCGAAGCCGCCAGACGTCCGACTGCAGTTCGTGTCACACGCTGGATGTTTTTAAGGACATCTGGAGACATTTCTGTCCATTTCTGTGGCGACTCAAAGGTATTTTAATCCAAACCATGATGCTTTCTAACCCTGACCAGAGCATAAACACAGAGCTGTGACGAGAACTAAACTGATGTAAATCAGCATCGTTCAGTTTGGACTTATTTGTGGTTCTGCAGAAACGTACTCAGCCAACATTGATCCTGGAGATCGGGATGTTTGGACCATGTGGAGGAACACAGACACATGAAAACACACATATTTCAATCTGACAACATTTAAAGTCTATTAAAGAAATTCTGAAAATAAAATCACAGTGAAACTTCTGACACACGAGGATGAAACTGGATCTGGTCTGATCTGGTTTGTTGGGTCGATGTGCTTCTGAGGAAATGTCAGCGCTAAATTTAAAGGCTGATAACGGACTGTTACTCATCCTGACTCATCTCACACACACACACACACACACACACACACACACACACACACACACACACACACACACACACACACACACACACAGATCTGTGTTTGTGTGTTAACGCCTCCATCTGTTGCTCGGCCAAACTCGACTGTCTGTCACTTTTCATTCAGTCAGCGCTCACGGCTCCACCGAGGAAAGTTAAATGTGATTTATCAGTAAAACAACAAACCTCTGTGCTGTTTTATCCATTCTGACTCTGTTCTGGAGGTCTTCACTGGACTGGATCAGGAGCGGTGCTGATGATCTTTCTCTGACATTTTGTACTGTAGAAAGTGTATTTGTGCAGGTCAGGGTGGCAGATCTCTGTGTGCAGCCTGTCAACCAGCTGCACGAGACGATATTCACTCTGATGGATATTTGATTTATAATAAATAGTTCTGCTTCTCAGTGGAGAGTTTTTATTCAGTAATCAGAAATCATCCTGAACCTGTAAGAGTAAAGATATCATGTTCACATGTTGCTTCAGTAAAAGTGAAAGTCACCTATATTAAGAGTACTCGAGTAAAAGTATCTGATATTAAATATATTTACTGCACCATGTACCTGTAGCGCCACCTGTAGGTGAAGGTCCTTCACGTTCATCTGAGCAGCTCAGTTTGTTTTTCTACGTTTCTTGTTGAAGGGTTTTGATTCGAGACCACGCCCACAAGAATTCTGGGAAATGAATGCAGAGAAATGAATGTGGTCCAGTTTGTGAATCTGGTGAAGTTCAGATAAAAAACACATTTAAACATAAAAAGCGCAGGTGAGTAAAATCTGACCTGCTTCATCAGACGCTCAGATCATCGCTGTTGTTTGTTTTCGTTTCGGTGAAATCTGTTTTTTTATTTGAGCTTCAACCTGAAGGACGAGACTACAGCTCCCATCATGCACCACAGCAGAACACGGTGTTCTCACATGCTGTTCCTCCTCCTCCTCCTCCTCCTCCTCTCCTCACTCAACCAGATGATGTAATGCAGCTGCAGTGTGTCTGTGTGTGTGTGTGTGTGTGTGTGTGTGTGTGTGTTCTTGTAATTCTATCTTTGTGAGGACACAGCTTCACAGTGATGCTGAGCTGGGTGTGTGTTTTAGGCTACAAATGCTAATGCAGTGCTTTAGGTTTGTGTGTGTGTGTGTGTGTGTGTGTGTTGAGTGTGTGTGTGTGTGTGTGTGTGTGTGTGTGTGTGTAGGTAGCAAGGTGAGTGAGAGGCTGCAGCAACAAGGAGAGAAACCTCCACATCCCAACTGATGATGTCATCTGCAGCCTATCAGCTGAGAGATACACTGTCAGGGTGTGTGTGTGTGTGTGTGTGTGTGTGTGTGTGTGTGTGTGTGTGTGTGAAATCAGGATTCAGCAGGAACAACAACACATCTGCAGAATAATGTTTTTTAAAGAGCTGCATGCAGCTTTTTTTCTACCGAACAGACAGAGCTGTTTACTGTAGACAGAACCGAGCAGATCATAGAGACAGAACACATTAATGGACCACAGTAGAACCCAGTAGAACACAGTAGAACACAGTAGAACAGAGCACAGATCTGATGTGAAGACGGGGGCGGGGCTCGGGCTCTGCAGGCAGCTTTCGAGGACAAACAGCCGCAGACTAACTGGAAGCAGTGACATCATCTCTGAGGCTGGGAGATGATGTCACTGACAATGAGGTCACTGCACTGAGCTCAACAGAGTGATGTCATGACAACAGAAAGAAAGAGCCACAGTTGATAATCGAGGATGAGGTGAGATACACAGAACATCTGAGGTGTGATGATGAAGATGATGAAGATGAAGATGATGATGATGATGATGTGATGAAGAAGAAGAAGAAGATGATGATGATGAGATGATGGTGGTGATGATGATGATGATGTCATCACTGAAGAAACCTTTTTGTTAAAATAATGAAACTTTCTGTTATTTGATCAACACAGGAGATGATGTGTGGTGACGTCTCTGCTTCCTCACCCCTCATCTTCATCATCCTCATCATCATCATCCTCATCATCATCATTCAGGTCGAGGAGCCCTGAGTTTAGACTGCCAGGCTGCGCTGCCTTCACTGTACATGCTGATGGAAGAAAGTCACCATGTTGAATTGTATGAATTATTAATCATGGATCACAGTTGGTTTGTGACGCTCAGCTGCTCTGAGCTGCGTCGCTGCTGTAGACTGCAGCGATGGTAAAGACCTCGATCAGGTCCACACGCTTTAATACTCAGTGAACACATCAGATTTTCATTCTGTCAGACTGAAACACTGTTTTAGCTCCTGTCTCTTTAAGGCCCCCCTCCAAAAAAGCCTAGTCTGCTCTGATTGGTCAGCTCACACACACCTGAGCCAGCACTGCTAACAGTGTCTCCGGTCGGCTCTGTTGATGTATTTCCTGCAGTTTGAGGAACAACTTCTGTGAATATCACCACAAGATAAAACGTCACCGCTGCACATGTTAGAGCAGCAGGTGATCAGTACCAGCCTCGACCCACATCTGCATCTTTACATCACATCTGCCGGCCTGGTTCTGCTCGGTTTGACTCCACCACAGCCGGTCTACCTGCTCGAAGGTAAACCAATGACACTTGTCCAGATCCCTGCAGTGCTAGCGTAGAATCACTGCTAACAAAGTGGCTCCACTAACTCAGTTACAAACAAGTTTCATTTCCTAAAACTTCTTCACAATAAAAGCCCACCGTTATTTAGTCATTTAAAATGTTTTATTATGAAGCAGCATCACAGGAAACGTGTTTTCAGCAGCAGTAACTAAACATGAACCAGCTAACAGTGAACACGATGAAACAGTGAAACTCAGCAGATGTTTGAAACCAACAGGACGAGAGAAACTAAAGAGATTCAGTCAGAAGCTGCAGACGTCCTGAGAGCTGAACACACCCACAGGTTTCCTGCACAGACATGAGTTCAGTATTAACTTGAGGAGGAGACGGGTTACTGTTGGCTGCAGTCGCAAAATGTCAATACAGCTCACTTAGAGGCGGGGCGGCTGCAGCTTGGCCCTACTCCAGAGCAGGTCCACCACAGGTGCGGCTCGGCTCAACTCAGTAAAACTGGTGATGGAAAAGCAAATCAGCGCAGCTCGGTTTGACTCGCTGTAAACCTTAAGTGCTGGTGGAAAAACTGTATATTGGTCCAGAGCTGAATTGTTTTGTAAGCTAGCTGTAAATTATGCAAATGTGTGACATGGTGATGTCAAGAAGCCACAGAACCAAGGGCTGTACTCTGGCTCCTGTTGGTGTGGACTTAACTTTCAAGACCTTTAACATGTACAAGAACCTTCAGTATAAAACACACTGAGGGGGAAAATGTGAAAAAGCAACGAAGGTCTCCTTTAAAATTCTTCCCTATTTTTTCTTCTTGCGATCTAACGAGGAGACCACGGCCGACCTGAAACCAGGTCGCTGGTTTGATTCCCAGACAGGCAGATAAACCAGGAAAATGCCTGAGAACCAGCCCCAACACATGAAACATAAACAAAAAAGAGATCTGTTTATGGGGAACTTGATGAATGTATATCATGGACCAGACCAGACTGGACTGGACCAGTTGATTCCCTCTGAAAACTGAGAAAGGAAACTGGAATGAACGAGAAACCAGAATCATCTGATATGCCAGATGTTTTCTGAGCTATGTTCTGCAGACTGGACCCTACAAGTGAAACACGTCTGTGTGTTATAGATATTATAGGACTTTGTTCTCATGGAGCTCATGGAGCTCATGGAGATCTTGATTGAGCTGTTGCATGTGATTGTGAACACACGTGCAGCACAGCTGTGGCTCGTCTGTGGGCTCAATTTAAGTGTTGCCTCTCGAGAAAAGTCACCTTTGTATTAAATAAATTAATCAGTTCGGAGGTTCCTGTGTGCAGGAATCAGTGTTTTTCATTGGAATCTCAAAGGTCCCAAATACTTTGGTAATAATGGGAAAACTTCAGGGAAAATAAAATCTATTTCTTCTTTTACTGCCTCTGAAGTCAACAATGGATGAAATGTGAGAACACTGCAGGTAAAGAGGAGCTCAGGTATCGACGGGTTCAGTGAAGATAAACAACAAAAGAATCCTGCAGGCATCAGTCGGGCCGTCCAGAGCGCAGACATATGAACTGGGTCAGAACAGAGCAGATGTGCTGGCTGACAGTCTGTTGGGATGAGGTCTGCAGTGGGTCAAACAGAACCAGAGTGACCCAGGTGTGTCAGTCTCCACCTCTCTTAAGCCCTCACACGAGGGCGTCGTCACACCCTGATTGGCTGAGAGGGGAACGACCCAAGCTGCTCTCACTCAATGATCAGGAGTCAGTCTGCACACCTGCACACAGGTGATCTGAATCTGCTCCAATCAGTCCAGAGAGGTTCTGACATTCAGGACTGACCCACATGGTGACAGTGATCCACATCGATCTCCTGCTATCTCACATTTAATGGTCCTATTTCTTAGAAAAGTCGATTTTTGAGTCTCATTCCTGCCTCGTCACACAGCAGCACTTTGGGTTGGTAGTTTAATAATCTCAACACTTCCACACTTTCAGTTTACAGAGATTTAATTTAGGAAAAAGACACAGTGGTCACAGGTCAGAGGTCAGAGGTCAGTGAGGAGTGGAGGAGATGAACCCCGTCACTGCAGATGTGATCTGACCCTGACGGCTCCGAGTGTCCATGTGTGGAGTGAATTATTTAAAAAGGTTTTACAGGCGACAAACTGCAGAGACAAATGTGAACTGGGAGATGTGAGTGTGGCTGCCAGTGTGAACCAGTTGAGACCAGTTTAACAGCGTGTGTGTGTGTGTGTGTGTGTGTGTGTGTCGCTCAGCCTCAGTATGAATGAGCAGCCTGACTCTCAGCCAGCAGTCGTGTGTTTTATTTGTGTCGGCGAGGCGTCGTGACTGCCAGCGTTTCTGTTTCTGGTCGTGTCTGCAGCCCACTGAGGAGGAGGAGAGAGAGGGGAGAGGGGAGGAGAGAGGGGAGGGGGAGAGAGAGGGGAGGGGAGGAGAGAGGGGAGGGGAGGGAGGGGAGGGGAGGGCGAGGAGAGAGAGAGGGGAGGAGAGAGAGAGGAGAGAGAGAGAGAGGAGAGAGAGAGGGGAGAGAGGGGAGGAGAGAGAGAGGGGAGGAGAGAGGGGAGAGAGAGAGGGGAGAGAGAGAGAGAGGAGAGAGGGGAGGGGGAGAGAGGAGAGAGGGGAGGAGAGAGGGGAGGGGAGGGAGGGGAGGGGAGGGCGAGGAGAGAGAGAGGGGAGGAGAGAGAGAGGAGAGAGAGAGAGAGGAGAGAGAGAGGGGAGAGAGGGGAGGAGAGAGAGAGGGGAGGAGAGAGGGGAGAGAGAGAGGGGAGAGAGAGAGAGAGGAGAGAGGGGAGGGGGAGAGAGGAGAGAGGGGAGGGGAGGGGAGGACGAGGAAGACGAGGAGGACGAGGAGGAGGAGGAGAGAGAGAACAGACAACAGTGTGGGCTGAATGTCAGCGGAGGTGAGTCACTGCTGCTGCAGGCGGACGCTTCCAGAAACTCACCTGAGGCAGACGGACGAACCAGAAGTCGTCACACTTCAGCGACCTGCACATGAAGTGTGTTTTATAATGTTTGATGTTTTGTGTAAAAGCAGATTGCAAGCTTTATTATCTGTACTTAAATTCAACACATTCATATTCAATAAAATAAAATCATTCTTAGCTGCAAGTTCACCTTCTGGGTGAGGAGCATGTTTCTGTTTCTTGACGCTTCTTACTTATACAATATGCTTTGACATTAAAGGAACAGTTCACCCAAAATGCAAAATCCAGTCATCATCTCCTCCTGATGATATAAAGTCAGGCTCAGTCATCGTCTCCTGATGATATAAAGTCAGGCTCAGCCATCATCTCCTCCTGATGATATAAAGTCAGGCTCAGCCATCATCTCCTCCTGATGATATAAAGTCAGGCTCAGTCATCATCTCCTCCTGATGATATAAAGTCAGGCTCAGTCATCGTCTCCTCCTGATGATATAAAGTCAGGCTCAGCCATCATCTCCTCCTGATGATATAAAGTCAGGCTCAGTCATCATCTCCTCCTGATGATATAAAGTCAGGCTCAGCCATCTCCTCCTCCTGATGATATAAAGTCAGGTGAAGTCTCGTAGTCCACAAAAAATTAAGTAGGTAGGTTGTTTTATAAATCAAGTCTCCAGCTGCTTCAGGTGTTCAGCAGAACGCTGCAACTCTGTTTCACTGTGAAGCTCCAGAAATGTTCTGTGGACTACGAGACTTCACCTGACTTTATATCATCAGGAGGAGGAGATGGCTGAGCCTGACTTTATATCATCAGGAGGAGATGATGACTGAGCCTGACTTTATATCATCAGGAGGAGATGATGGCTGAGCCTGACTTTATATCATCAGGAGGAGACGATGACTGAGCCTGACTTTATATCATCAGGAGGAGATGATGACTGAGCCTGACTTTATATCATCAGGAGGAGATGATGGCTGAGCCTGACTTTATATCATCAGGAGACGATGACTGAGCCTGACTTTATATCATCAGGAGATGATGACTGAGCCTGACTTTATATCATCAGGAGGAGATGATGGCTGAGCCTGACTTTATATCATCAGGAGGAGATGATGGCTGAGCCTGACTTTATATCATCAGGAGGAGACGATGACTGAGCCTGACTTTATATCATCAGGAGGAGACGATGGCTGAGCCTGACTTTATATCATCAGGAGGAGACGATGACTGAGCCTGACTTTATATCATCAGGAGGAGATGATGGCTGAGCCTGACTTTATATCATCAGGAGGAGATGATGACTGGATTTTGCATTTTGGGTGAACTGTTTCTGAGTATTTGGACTCTTAACTTCAGTGAAACACGCGGTCCTGCAGTGAAATGTGAATGTTTGTATAATCCAGTGCAGTGAAGTGTTGCTGCAGGCTGACAGCTGTTCTCTTCTCTTTACTGTTGAAGCTGTTGGGGTGAAGCTCAGTTTGTATGACCGACACTAATATTTCTTTTCTCCATGAATTAATTGATTGTTGCTGGAAAATAGTGAGAAATGAGGTGACAATGAGCCAGAAACCCAAAATATGACGTCTGCTGAGAAAAACAATGTTTTATAAACTCTGTGTTTTTTGTAAAGATCACAATTAATTTGCAGAGCAAAGCTGGCAGATACATTCAGTGGTGTAAAAGTTCACAGTGACATTAAAAGAAAACATGTATGTGAAGTCAAAGTACCTCAGCTTCATCCTTCAGTATTTGAGTGAATGTGAAAGTGAGTCAGCCGCTCGTTGGTGCGACCACGCTCGTCTGCGTGTAGGCGAGCGAGCAGAGCGTGTTGGCAGATGGTCGGCAGGCGGAGGATCTGAGTCCATTCACAGAGCTCAGACATGAATGGAGACGAACAGAGAGCTCAGCTTCTGTCAGCAGCCTCATCACAAAGAAACAACTGTGGATGCTCCGTTCATCACAACGTGCTGCTCTTCAGAAGTGAGCAGTGTGTGGGAGTTTCTCTTCTTCCATCAGACAGCTGTGTCTGTCTTTATCTACCATCAGTGATGGAAGTGGACAAAATAACAGAAACACCTGTCAGTGTAAAACAATGCAGTTCAACATCCTCCAGGATCTCCTCCAACCTTCATGGTGATTTACTGCAGGACTGAAATACACTGGACATGTCTTCATCCTCACAGAATAACTGTTGTCTTTTCCTCGAGCTGTTTGAGGCAGATCACAGATCAGTCTCTGTGTTTTATGTCTTTGATTGCCAAAAAGTGGATGAATAAAGTAGCAGAAAATGGAAATACTTCAAAATCGTACTTAAGTACTTGAGTAAATTGTAGCTGGTTACGTTGCATCACTGCTTATTCTCAACTTTGACACTAACGTTCTTATTATTACTGCAAATGTAAATAGTTTCCAGTTATCGGTCTCCTCGATTACGTAGAATCTGCATCTGCACTGAGAAAACATCAGTCGACTTCTATAATTTATCACGAGAAAACGACTTCATAAGATTCATCAGGAGTCGGCCGTCGCACTCTCTGTGAGCTGGTTTTGGGATTTTCAAAGCAAACCAGACGTGCATGCTGGGACATGACGCCGCTGACCGAATAAACACAAAGAAACTTTGTGTTCATGTGACTATGGATTCATTTAATTCGTAATCTTGGGATTACAACATTTTTGTTTTTCCTTGTCACGGCCCTGCTGGCCTTTAACCACCTGGGCCTGGTGCTTCCAGAGGCTTTAAAACCCCAGCGTGGCTCTCTCTCTCTCTCTCTCTCTCCTCCCTGCAGATGCACATTTGGTTTCTTGTCTTTTGGTTTTACATCCAACCTGACACCCACACACTGTAGCCACTCGCCCACATTTACACAACTGACAATACAGACTCACACACCTCATCCATTTTGTCTGTTGCAGCTTTAAACTTTTGTGTTAATAAATTATTTCATTTTTTGGCATTTTGGCACTCGTGGTTCCTTTTGTCACTGCTTTGAGCTGGAGCTCGCTCCATAATGACAGAAACAACTTGTGATCTCGAGAAAACAAAAACAAATTTAACTGGTTTTCACAGAAAAACTGGAGAAATAACGTGTTTGAGTCGTGACTGTTCAGGCTTCCGTAGTTATTCATGAATCGTATAATAGTCTTTTAATGTCACCTCTCTAATTTACATTCATTTATTCAAACATTTCTGGATAAAATTTCATGTCAAATAAAAACATTTAAATTCCCTACGTTGTGTTATTACAGTGAACGGTAATTTAAAATCTTTCAGAATTAATATTAAACATTATTTATTATTTAAGTTTCAGGTCAGATATTAGCATGCTAACGTTAGCTTTGTCAACACCTCCACTTGCAGGTCGTGTCTGTAAATGTTAGTAACAACTAATCTTAATGTAAGAAACTAGTTTGTGAGCTGCAAACTGTTTTACTTCAGTGATGATGAAACTAATCGTCACTGACGTTAGCACGATGCTAACTGTGAGCTGAAGCACAGCCCTGCAGCCGGCTGCTGCAGTCTCATATGGAACAATGTGAGTGGTGGAAACATCTCAAACAGTCTGAACTAAAACCGACTGTGAAGTAAAAGCTCACTTTTATTTTGCAGATGGTGGATCCTGTCGGTGCTTCACAAACAAAAGTCAACAGAATGAAGAACACAAGAGAAGCAGAATAAAGTCTTTTCTGATATAAAAATATAACTTTGTGTCTATATGGAAGGAGCGACGCTGAGGAGCAGCCAATCAGCTTACTGCAGGACCAGGGTCACAGGGTCAGAGGTCACCTGATCAGACAGGAAGTTCAGATCTCATATCTGAACGTCACCGATGGAGGAATCTTCACTCGTCTCTGTTCCAGGTGATAGTCTGTACCACACAGGGAGAAACCACCGGGAGGTTTCTGAGATCCCTCACCTTCATTCAGTCTGTCGTTTCTTTTCTTCTTGACAGAGTCAGAGGTCAGAGGTCAAGCTGCAGAGGTCAGGGGTCAGGGGTCAGGGTCCGTCAGGCAACGCACGCTTTTTGTTTCGGACCTGAACCACTTCCTTCCTCTCCGTCAGAAAGTTTCCAAAGGCGTCGGCCTCTTTGCTCTCCTCCGTAGCTACAAACAAAAAGGAAACAAAGATTTCCGTCACACTTCGGTTTTATTTTAGTTTTTGTGTTGTTTTGTTTTTTGCAGTCTTTTCTCACCGCTGTGATCGATGTCGTCCGTGTCACTGTCCTCCTCCTCCTCCTCTTCATCAGGGTTACCACGGGTCATGATGAGGTCACTGGGCCCGGCTATGTCAACCTCCTCTGTGTACAGGAAGTCAAACAGCATTCAGGACTTTTATCTCCACCAGCTTCAGCTTCACCCACTCCTCGTTATTAGAGTAACGATTTATTTCACTATTATTATTTTTTAGCAACAAACATTGAATGTATTCTGACACTGGATTGGACTTTCCAGGGAGTTATTAAGAAATCACAGAGCTGTAAAATGAAGCCTTCTCAGTTTTGTTTTGTAATTTTTCTTCTGTCCGTCAGCTCTACCTGTCTTAGGTGTGGTCGTCATGTCGACAGCTCCCAGGTCCTTCCTGAGTCGCTCCAGCTGCTGCTGCTGCTTCATGCTCTGAGCCTCCGCCTGAAGGACAGGAAGTCAGTTACAACACGGAGACATGTGAGGACCGACAGACGGACAAAACACACACAAACACACTCACCAGCTGTTTACGGAGTCTTTCATATTCGGGTCGATACTCCCTGAGGAAGGAGGAGGAAGAGTTCAGTGCATCACACAAACTTTCAAATAAGCTTTGTGTACTCAGGTCAGCACAGTGAGCTCAGACCTGAGCACAGAGGACAGACAGTGAAGCAGACATGACCAGACAAACAGAAGAGACATCACACACCACTGCCTCACCTGAGATAATCCAGCTGTGAGCTAATGTAAGCTTTGACAAAGACAAATATCAAAGCTTCTCTTTTAAAGTGAAACCATTTATGCAACCTTCTCACCACAGCACTGAGACAGCTCTCGTTAGTGAGACACGGATTCAGATTCCTGCTCTACGCAGCCGCCCTCAGATACATTCCTCCAACATTTGAGTCATTTTGTCTATTTGAGTTGGACTGGACACATTATTACACCCTGTGAGCTGCAGCGGAGGAGGAACGACGACACAGTAAACTCTGCTCATGTTCTTATCCTTCTGTTCATTGTTGTACTTTCAGGTGCATCACAGGAGTTTGGTGGCTTCCTGTAGGAAGGGATGACGCTATCGAACACCCTGACGTTAAATAAGACCATAATAACTTTTTTATTAACTGCCCGAACACTACAGGTGAGTAGGTGTTAGTGTACCTGCAGACTGAAACAGGCTGATGAACTCACCTCTCATACTCGTCGGCGGCGTCCTCCACCTGAACAAACAGCTCATCCAGTCCACTTCCTGTCACTGCGGACACGCCCACCACCTGCAGACACAGAGACAACCCTGTCAGGAGGGGTCCACCTTTAATACTGGTTCCTACCTGAGTGACCAGCTTTGGAGTTACACCCAAAGAAAAGAGATGAACTCAATGAAAACAGATCTCCTGCAGGCGGAGGCCACAGAAGATTGTTGTTTACACGATCCTGTTTAAATCGAAACCATAATAACTCGAGCATTTATTCTTATTGCAACATGAAGCTAAGACTTCAGCCGTCTGTCATATCATGTTGTGCACATGTGAAGACGTCGTAACACTACGTGATGAAGACGCATGCTGGAGCCAGTGGGGGGGGGAGGGGAGCAGAGAAACAGGCTGACACCTGTCAGAGAGACACGGAGAGGAGTCGTTGTTCGGCACTGAAGGAATATTTCTGTTGCAGATGAAATTATCAAAACAACGTTGTACTCTTTCAAAGACTAACACTACAGGTGTTTCAGTGTGGAGGGACATCTCCTTTCTTGATTCAGCCCTCTGGCCTGTGCTTGACCTCTTACCCTCAGGTTGGTGTAGAACTCGTCCAGAACCAGACTCATGGAGCGCGTCAGGTTGCTCACGTACGAGGTTTCCTGGTTCAGAGCGTCTTGGAAAACCTCAAAGTCCTGCATCCACTCCACGGCGAAGCTGTGGTCGATGATGTCGGTCTGCACAAAGAACAACAGGAGAGAATTCACTCAGCAACAAGAAGATAAAATGTGAATAACTGGACAGCGGACGGGAGGTGAGCTCACCTTGTTCATGACGACGATGAAGGGCAGCTTGGTCTTGTAGAGAATACTGAGGGAGAGAAACATCAGCTGAGACTGAAATCATTTTTTAATCAGCTCAGTGTGAAATTTGACTTTTGTCAGTGTACCAACTCACCTCGGCCCTCACGTAAAATCTTCTATTAAATTCATGGGACCTTGTAAAATCCTACAGCTGTACTCCAAATACTTTTTTAGTTATGACTTTTTTAGATAACGAGTATCCAGAGTAAAGAACATTAATATTTCCACTAGTTTTCACTTTGTTGAACTAAATGTTGATTCTGTGTTACACTGATTTGTTTGTATTAAATGTAGAACTGCTTACTAGGAATAATTTCTATACTTGGATCATATCTGCTCTGTTAGCGCCCCCTGCTGGAGAACTACAGTCACTGCTGTCAAACACTAACAGCTGAGAGAAAAGATCAACAGTCATCTGTTGCTATCACTTAGGTTCAATATTAGCCTTTCCTTCCAGTGATCCTGAACACTGCAATGTTTCATAAAGTCACATTTACTGTTTTTGGTTTTTTTCCACATATAAGATCATACATTTTTTTTAAAAGATAATTCCAGTGTTTGTTTGGTATTTGTAAAAACTACAACTACAATTATACAACTCACATTTTCCAACAGATTTAAAAAAGTATTTAAATTTTATTTCACAGGTTTCCAGCCTGTGTTGACTCGTCTGACTTCGTGTCAGTGATGTCACCATGTTCACAGAGCTCAGCTCTTAACTTGGTGAGCAGGACGTTACCAAGTGTCTATAAACGTAATCTGATGGTGATGTACCTGCAGGCGTACAGCATGTTGGACATGAATGTGACGGGGTTGACGCTGCGGGACGTGTCCATCACGTAGATGACGACGCAGGGGAAGGAAGACGCCTGAGACACACACAGGAGGAATATTAACTGACTGCCATGTAATCAACAGAGAGAGAAAACAACAGAGTGCAGACGAACCAGAGCCTCTGTGATGATGGTTCCAGACGCAGACCAGGTGAAGACTTCAATCTGACCCGGGGTGTCAATCAGCACATACCTGCAGAGGTCAAAGGTCAGAGAGAGAGTGAGGCTCAGTGTGAAACAGAGAGTCTGATGAGGACCACGAGGCGTCCAGCTGAGCAGAGAACCATACAGGAAGTTTAAAACATATAAACTGACCGGTGATTCTGCTGCTTCTTCTCTATGAACTGCATCACCTGAAGGACACAAACACACAGGTGTTCATGAATCATTCAGTCTGGTTTTTATCATGATCTCATCAGAACATTTCACATCTGGACATTTAAAACAAAACAGTTTCACACAGAAGACTGTTTCAGACTGGATCGGTTTAAAATAACGACACTTCCTCTCGAGACCAAAATCCAGAGGACATAAATGGTTAATTTTTCACTCCCACTGAGTAACAATCACAGCTGTAATTACCTGCTGTGTTTCGGTCTCTGGTCATCCTGTAATTTTACTTTCTGTCTTTTATAAATCAGCTCAGGCTGAGTTTTGACTTCTGTGTGAAGATGGAGGAAGTGAAACACGTTGATTATCTGACAGATGGAAACGTGTTTTAACACCAACAAATATGTCTGTATATGGACCAATACGATGAAAAATAAGCAAAACTATCAGGAGAACATGTCCCAGTAAAAACTCACCTAAAGCCCTGATGTAACGACAGCTACAGGTCAATACTTCCATTCTCCCATGAGCACAGATTTTTAGCCTATATTTGTTTACATCTATCAAATAGTCTCAGTTAAATGTGAGCTGAATTATCTATTAGCAGCTCCTGTGTGCAGTGTACCCATGGGTGTACAGACAACCGTCACTGGATTACTGTGATACTGAAGAAAACTTAAAAACATGCCGATTGTCAGGCAGGTTCTGCAGAGTCTGAGTGGATTTATGGGCGTTTATAGCAGATGAACATCAGAGATAATGAGATCCTCAGGACGTTTAAGTCGCACTGAATGATATCGATATGTGTTTCATGTGTGTGTGTTCACGTTTGACTGATGACCGGGTGAATTTACTTGTAAATGTAATATAATTATCTTGAATTATAACGCTGCCAGAAATAAATGGGAAAATTGAGACTTCTCACAAAATCACTTTTACAGAACAAAAGATTCTGAGACAAATCTTCCTTCAACATTAAAGCTGTCAACAGTCCAGACTTTAAAGAAGTCTGATTACATCCTGACAGCTTTGGTTTGGTTAAACAGGTCACAGAGGAGGCGGAGTCAGACTGAGTCACCTGATCAAAGCGTGTAGCGAACAGGTTGAGCGATGTCACGATGCCTCCGTTTGGTCCGAGGCCGTACTGCTTCATCACCTCCTTGTAGTTGACAGTGTCCCTGATGTCTGGAGGAGAGGACAGACAGACTGAAGGCTAATGTACACCACCGTTCACCCTCTGCTTAATATCTGTTGAGTGTTTCTGGGATATAGACCGGTCCGCTCACCAATGTTTGCGGGGAAGGGGACTTCGTGGACGGCAGGGTCCAGGTTGATGACGTATGGAGGAGCTTTTTGAGCGTGAAGATGAGCCGTCAGCCTCTGGAAGAGACAAAAATACTGTGAGATCAAAACAGAGCGACACAATCATCTGGGACTGTACAGTGCTGCAGGATGTTAACAAGATATAAAAGAGGAGATTTAAAAAAAACAGCAAAAGATCAAATATAAACGTTTCATATACTTGTACTGTAAATTGGAGGAAAGCACTAAGCAGCAGAGTCTAAACAATAAACACACGACAGCTAAGATGGAGGATGACAGAGCTGTTTACTGTTCAGTGTTACTGACAGTGAATCTACATGAAGTTTGTAAGAACCAGCGAGCTACTGAACATAAGATCAACCTGACATGGTGACAGTTTGAACGGTTTCTATTTGATTAAACGTGAACAGCAGGAACAACAACAGATCTCTTCTCTGCCTCACTGAGATGATGACACTTTGGATATTAACTGACTGTAGTTAATCGTTAATACTAAAAATCTGCCACAATCCAACATATAAAGAAGAATAATGTTAATAGATACAGTCTGGTCTTTTCAAAGAGTTCGTTGATAGTAAGAAATATGCAGAATATCATTGGACCTGCAGGTTTTTCACACACCTGCTCCCAGAGAGACCAGTGATGCACACAGGACTCCACAGGCTAATGCTAGTGCTAGTAACCAGCTAACAGTGAGACACGTTATGAGCCACCAGGGGCGCAGATAACCTTCTTCTTCCAGCACAGTCACTAGTTTCTAATACCAACTCGCAGCAGAGCCGGTTTATAGAGCAGACATGTAAACTGTGACTGTCGTACTGTGTTACCTGGCTGAAGGAGCTAACTCATGCTGTTAGCCACCGTTAGCCACCGTTAGCCACACTCGCTAACTGACCTGAACGAAGGTGGTTTTCCCGGAGCCGGCCATGCCCAGAACGATGAGACACACGGGTTTGTCCCGGGCAGCAGCTCCCGGGGTCCCGCTGTCTTTCCCCGCTGCCGGACTCTCCTGGTTCTCCATTAAAACCTCCTCAGCTCCGGGACACCGCGCCGCTTCCGCCATGTTGTCTGATGTTGTGGAAGCAGGCTGCCGTCAAGACGCTGGCGCTGTCGTAAAGCCGCGAGTGTTGTCGTAAAGACGCTGATGCTGTCGTAAAATGATGCCGCTCGATGGGAGCGCGGAGGAGAGAACAGAACCGGGCGGGATCGATTATGTTTCGATCAGTGATTGAATGTAACTGAGTACATTTACTCAAGTAGGTCACTTTTACTCGATTTTATGACTTTCTCCTACTTTTTAGGACTCTGCTGACGGTAACGCGCCCCCTGATGGCGATGTGGCAGTAACACAGTTACCTTTGCTGAATAAAACATAATGTTATTGTCAATATCTTCGTGCTTTCCCCTATTAGTGAAAACTATGGTTCAATAAACTAAAATGTTTTCATATAATATGACCTATTTTGATTTGTTTAAATTTATATATTATATAATATTACTGCTCTGAATGAGTAGGAACCACTTCTTTTTGTTGAATTTTAGTGCTGGTTATATTTTATATTTTTAAGGAAAAATTAGCAATTTTATTCAATAAATTCCAGGTCATGTGACACATTGACTCAAAATCAGTGTTGAATTATATAATAAACAGTTGACAATACAACACATCACTTTTAATTTGATTTTTGTGCACCTACTATTTTTTATTAATATTTTAAATGAGAAAATCTAAAAAAAAAAGTCAATAGTCTTCCTATACTGGTTGAATGAAACACACCTCTTTCTGCTGAACTGTGCTCCTCATGTTTTACTGAGTCACACAGAATTGAATCTATTAAAAAATGCAGATTTTCAATAAAAGTTATTAATGTAAAATATGAAGAGCACTGAAATCTATTATAAACAGGTGTGTCCTAATCACCGAGAATAGTAATACAGTTGTGCGTATATTGTATATATGACATGCTCATTAAACTAGACAGGAAAGAATGAACCATTTTAAACGACTGTATTTTGGGAATTCCATCTTTTTTTATAAACATTTAATAGCATTGTGATATATATTTATATATGAGGAAAATTAGGAACACATGTCAAATACACTCAGTAGCATTCAAGATCTGATTAACTCATGAAAATGAAAATACAAAACAAAGTCAAATATAATACAAAAAATATAAAATGACCAAATTATTGGATTCGACCTACTTTTATCTTTAAACTCATAACTCAGACTTTATTTATCCATGTTAGTATTTACTTCAGACCAACAAGCTGCTCTCATCTCTCACATCACTTTATAATAACTTTGGAGTATTTACAGAGAACAGACTGCCTGCTGCACAAACCTTGGTGAGACTAATTAACTTCTGTCACATCTACAACTTATTTGGTCCTGCAGCAAAAAAAACAGAGTGACACATCTTGTTAATTACAGCTTCAGAGCTGGAAAACACATGTTGTACTGATGTAGACTGTATATTTTCACAGGAAGGATTATTTTAATTTCATTGAAACTTTTATGTTTGAAAATGTTGATATTGGTTTCATATATATAAAATAATTCAAAGATGTTATTTTATTTCTTCATACTGTTATGAAAATAGCTAATTTTTCATCATTTTCTCTGGCTGTAATATTGTATATTATATGTCTCTCTGACATTACTGAGCTGCTGATAAAGTTTTCAAATCATCTCGCAAAATCTTTGAATATAAATGTCAAAGTGCAGAAAATTGCTTCATTTTTCACAGAACAGGTTTCAGGGGAAGGACCCCCATGCCCCCCCACACTGTTATGTTCTCCGTCAGCTCTGTGTGAGACCCTGGAGTGAAGACCAGAAGAAAAGACTTTGTTCATGTTTGTTTATTCACCATTTAAATTGAATTTACAAGCAAATAATGACTGATCTCCTGATTGATTATGATCATGTGAACTGAGCTCATCATGAGCAGTGACAGCCTCTGAGGCTGAACAGACACAGGAAGGAGCGCCGCCTGAACACACTCAAACATTTACACAACAACAACAAGACGTCAAAGTACCGCCCACAAGGTTTGATTGACAGGTGAAGAGATGACACAACAATCAGCTCTCAGCAACAATGATGGAAACAAAACAAGTCTGAAGAAACGAAACACAGAATTTAACCCACTGACCCTGAAATGACTTCAGTCTATCTGAGTCTGCAGATCTCAGCAGAGGCTTCATCATCGACAAGAAGTCCAGCATAGAGAGGCTGAGTGAATGTGGTCTGGACTCTGTGGAGGAGAGTCATGATGTCAGAGATGCTGTAGAAGGACAGAATACCTGCACTGTGATCCAGGTACACTCCAACTCTGGAGGACAGAGGACCTGAGACAGGAGTGTCGACACTGTTGTAAAAAAAGTCGTACCTGTTTTTGTCACAATCTAACACCCAAGATTTGTCATTGTATCCAAACACACATTCCTGTGACCTCCCTGTTCTCCTGATATTCTTGTATGCGACTGCTACATGAACTCCTATCCCTCCCTCTCTCCGCTTCACCTCCCAGTAACAACGTCCAGTCAGACTCTCTCTACTCAGGACCTGCCACCAGTAAGTGAATCTGTCTGGATGACTAGAATAAGACTGATGTTGTCTCAGTCTTGTTACTTTTCTGTTCCCCTCAGATAATAACAGAAGTGTGTTTGCTGTGTTTGGATCCAGTGTGATTTCACGTGAATATCTTAAGAAGTCAGCTCTGGTCTTGGGCTCTGGTTGTGACAGTAAAACATCCACTTCAGTCACTGTCAGTGAGACGTTTTTCTGTTTCTGTCTCAGGACGTCCTGTAGTTTGTCTCTGACCTCTGACACAGCTGCTGTCACATCCTCAAAGTACTTCAGACGACGGATATTGATGCTGGATGAGTGTGTAGACTCACTGAGTGCTGACAGTGAGGGGTAGTTGTGTAGAAACTGGTTGTGATCCTCTGTGTGTGAGAGCTTCTTCAGCTCAGCGTCTTTCCTCTTCAGCTCAGTGATCTCCTGCTCCAGCTTCTCCTGAAGCTCTTTGACTCGACTCACTTCAGTTTCCTGCTGGGATCTGACCTGCTGCTTCACATCAGAGCGTCTTTTCTCCATGAGACGGATCAGCTCGGTGAAGATCTTCTCACTGTGCTCCGCTGCTTTATCAGCAGAGCCATTGATGTCCTCCACCTCCTGTTGAAGCACCTTCACATCTTCCTCTCTGTCCTGGATTCTCTGCTGGATGTTTTGTCGACTCCCCTCCAGCTCTCTCTGCCTCTCAGTCCTCTCTGCTGCAGCTGACACTGTGTCGTGGCCTTTATGTTCGTCCACAGAGCAGAGATAACAGATACACTGCTGATCAGTACGGCAGAACATCTTCATCACCTCATCATGACGAGAGCAGATGTTCTCCTGGAGCTTCTTGGACGGCTCCACCAGCTTGTGTTTCTTCAAAGGAGCTGATTCATAATGAGGCTGCAGATGTTGCTCACAGTAAGAGGCCAGACAGACCAGACAGGACTTTAATGCTCTCAGTTTCCTCCCAGTGCAGACATCACAGGCCACATCTTCAGGTCCAGCATAGCAGTGATCAGCAGGAGCAGCTTGGAGTCCAGTCTTCTTCAGCTCCTCCACTAAAACTGCTAACATGGTGTTTTTCAGCAGCTCAGGCCTCGGTGTGAAGCTCTTCCTGCACTGAGGGCAGCTGTGGATCCCCTTCTCATCCTCTTTGTCCCAGTGGTCTTTAATACAGTTCTTGCAGTAGCTATGTCCACAGGGAATAGTCACCGGATCCTTCAGTAGATCCAAACAGATCGGACAAGAAATTATTTCTTGGTCCAGCTGAACTCCTCTCTGCGCCATGTCACCTCTCAGTACATCGACAGTCTGAGTTTCATTTCCTGATGACTGAAGTTTATTTGAGGCAACAAGATAAGAGATCAGAGAGAAGAGGGAGCGGTTTTCAACCTTTGCTTCATTCCAGGACGAGGAGCCGCTCTGTGGATCTGAACTTTGTTTCCTCATTCACAACGAAGCCTCAGTTAAAACCTGCAACATTTGGAAACATCACAGTGTTTAGTTGTAAAATGATCCTTGGCTCTTCAGGCTTCACTCATGTTTCTCTGACTCTTCATCTGATTCTGTTCAGTTTTCTTTTCCTGGTTAAAAACAGCTGACTGACAGTCGGCACTTATCAAACTAAACTCTCATAAAGATTCAAACAGTTTCCTCACACAGTTAATGATCTACTCTGAAGCATTTGTCACAAAACGGTTCAGTTCCAGAATCTCATCCTGATCCAAAGCAGCATTCAGGCTTCAGATGTGTTGAAACAAAAATGATCAGAGAAGTTATTAGTTAACTGTGAATCCAGAAGAGTGAAGCAGATCAGCTGCTCCTGCTGTTCACTGGTGGATTAATATGAATCAATGAATCATGTTTGATTTTTGCATTTGAGTTTTATTTTTAGTGTTGTCCGAGTGCAAACCCACCGTGACGTCACCCTCTGGTTTGTGGACGACCACTATGATGCCCCAAGTTTAACTTCATGGCCGTCAGGCAGTAAATGATCCTTTGAAACAAGATACAAACAGATACTGTGGCTCAGGATTTGTTTGCTCCTCACTTCACCCTGACTTTATGTGCAGCTGGAGGTGTTGGTGGCTGTTTGTGTTTGTAGTAGATCTTCATCGCCACCTGCTGGTGGTGACGGAGGAAGGACGAGGTCATTATCAGCAGTCAGGAGGCCACAAGATGGCGCTCCAGCACCACTGTGACAGAAAGCTGATCAGCAGGCAGAGCCTCCACATCACATGTTGGATCTGCAGATAGAAGCCTTACAGCTGACTCTTTGGCATCATTTATTATGCAGCTAGTTATACAAGATTTAAAATACACATTGTATAGTTTACTGGAGCAACATGTAAACATCCACTGCATGAACCTGTGATGTGGTGTGTCTGTGCTGGCAGGGTGGGGTCCTGACTCACAGAGCTGGTTTATAATGTGAACAACATGGTTCCAGGTATTTCTCTGTTCATCTGCAGTCAGTGGAACAAGATGAATGATAGTGGCCAAGGTTTGATTTTACAACCTCCGTGCTGTGTTTTACTGTCCAATAAACCTTTGACCTGTTAGTCAGACTGGACTTCTGGAGCCCATGTTAACATTTTGTACCTGCACAGCATGCAGGAGCTGATAACTTCAACGTGACGCTGTCACTGTTTGCAAGCTGCTTTTGTGATCTTTTGTCCTTTTTGCTGCCTTCTGTATCACCTGAAGCTACAGGTTGTTTCAGCCATTGTCCAAGATGTGATGTGTGTTTGTCAAGGAGAAAAGTAAAGTGATGGCTTCAGTGCACGATAACACAGTCACATCTGTTAACACACATTTCTTTCCTCAGGAAAGTTACAAAGACAACAGTTAGTGTCCTCAAACTGTCTCTGTGATCCGTCACTTTAAAAACAGTGGATCACACAGCTGCTGTCACTAAACGTATCAGTCTGTCCGTCCCTCACTCCTCACCAGATGTTGTCTGTGATGCAGTTTTGTTGGGATGATGAAGAAGAAGAGATTGAACTGTTTCACGTTGTTCAGGTGTTTCTCTGACACTTTGGGGCTGCACTTGGTGTTGGGAATTGATGGTAGGGCAGGTGTGGTTATTAGAAATGAATAATTATTGATAATAATTATTAAAATTAAACAAATAAAATATAATTTTCAAATAGTTAAAACGGGGCACCACCCGGGAATCAGGGACCAATAACCAGACCAAAAATAGTGGTTTAAGTTTAATAAAACTGGTTTAAGATGGCCTCACACGGGGCACCATTGTTGGGAATCGATGGATGGACAGGTGTGGTTATTAGAAATTAATAATTATTGATAATAATTATTACAATTAAATGAATAAAAATAAACAACATTATTTTTCAAATTGTTAAAATGGGGCACCACCCTCCACCACCTTTGTTTATTGAAAGTATTATTGATTTAATCAATTTGCTAACAATAATATGGCCTATTATATTGTACATAGCAGTTTTCCATGATTATTTTGTGCATATGTTGTGTGGTATTTACTGGTTGTGATGGTCAGTGCTCGGATTAATTTCCTTCACTGTTCCTGTAATTGTAAATATTTTACAAATATATACATTTACAGTGAACCTTTCTTTTAAGACTATTTTTAGTCTGGTTATTGGTCCCTGATTCCAGGGTGGTGCCCTGTTTTAACAATTTGAAAATTAATAATTAATTTCTAATAACCACACTGCCCTACCATCAATTCCCACAATGGTGCCCCACGTGAGGCCATCTTAAACAAGTTTTATTTCAATATATATATATATATATATATGTGTGTGTGTTTGTGTGTGTGTGTGTGTGTGATTATATATGTATATATTATGTTTAAGATGCTCATTTTTCATACTTTTCTCTGGCTGTAATATTATATATCATATCTCTCTCTGACATTACTGAGCTGCTGATAAAGTTTTCAAATAATCTCCAAAAGTCTTTGAATACAAATGTCAAAGTGCAGAAAATTGCTTCATTTTTCACAGAACAAGTTTCAGGGTTAGGACGAGGACTAGCGGGTTTTTCTAGAAGTACTGTAGTGGACCGGTCTGGTTCCAGATGTGTGACCAGTGGCAGACTCTGACTGCATTTATGCTGAAACAGTTGAAATGACATTTTTCCATGATGTGACTCACACGAATGCATAAAAATTGGGAGAAAATTAAGAATTATTTTCATTATCTGTTCGTCTACATCAGATTTATAAAAATGTCACCGTTTTCTGAAGCCCTGTGTGACGTCTTCACGAGTGTATCTGACGCCAACATCTCATACTTTGTTTCTTCTAAAAAGCTGGTAAAGCTTTCAGGGGAGGCCATTTTGTCACAGGTGTGTTTGAATGTTATCACCTGACCTCAGCTGAGCACTGTCACACCTATTAAACATTAAAATGTTGAATTCAACCTGCTTATTGGAAACTTTGGAGTTCAAAACTGTATAGAAAGTAGAAAGTTTGTGTATTGTCCCGATCAGATGATCAGATGATCAGACGTCAGCTGAGGTCACTGTTGGTTGAAGGTGCGTTTCTTTCAGTGAAATCAGCTCGTCTCAGTCTCCTTGCTGTGGTTGTCATGGTCACAGTGAAAGTCGGCAGCAAGTTGGAAAAATCATCTCAAACTGCTGCGCCGCCACTTTTAAAACACACAAACTCACTTTTTACATCATTTCTTCAGGCACATTTTTACAGATGAACTCAACTTTATCCTGGTTTGTTCTTGTGCAGCTCTAAACTTTATAAAGTTGTTGTGCAGCTAAACTTACTGTAGTAAGGCCCCTTCCAACTGGGCCCTGTGGGGGCCCTGTGAGGCCTCGGTGCCTGACTCGGCTCGACCGAGCAACCGGCTGACAGCTCTGCTGTAGAAGATTAATCCTGGGTGGCTGACCTGCTTCAGCCTGCATCCTCATTACAGTGAGAGAGGAGACTTTAAAAACAGGACGATTGGGGATGAAGGTGTTTTACTCAATCAGTATCAATTATCTAATGACTCAATAGGATATTTGTCATGATATTTATGATATTTGATGGCATTTTCTAAAAAAAATCTGATCTTTGTAATGTAGTGAAATGCATTACCCTCCCTTATTTATATTCTCTCTATCAGTTTGATATGCATTTTATAAGAATGTATGTACTTAATGCTGCTATATGGACTTGTTTACATTGCAGTATTGTGATCAGATCAGCCTGACTTTGTATTCTGATGTTCACACTTTTTGAATTTCATTATCTTGTACAACATGGTGATGTTGGTTTGTAGTTCTGTACAGTGGATTTGTTGTGGCTGAAGTGAATTTGTATTGGGGAATGTGATCAGCACCTGATTATTTAAAGAAAACAGATTGAATCTGATGACGCTGCATGTTCGCTAATTCCTTCCTTTTAATGCAACTGTTGATAATATTATATTATATATCATATTCTGGTGTGTGCTGGAATATTAATTTCTTTTTTCTGGGGCAGACTGACAGTGACAAGTATAGACAGTAGAAAACAGATGACAACATAAGAAGGAAGACTGTTGAATCAAAGTGGAAAAAGCATTAAATGCAGCAGTGATGACTAAAACAGTCACAGACAACAGTTCATCAACAACTGCACCTCCTCCACCGCTCCTCTGTCCCAAGGTGTCCCCCAGGGTTTGGTTCTTGGTCCACTCCTCTTCATCCTCTACATGCTTCCCCCTGGCAACATCATACGCAATTATGGGCTCTGCTTCCACCGTTACGCTGACGACATCCAGCTCTACATCTCCACCAGATCCATCACCACTGCCGCTCACTCCAGACTCACCAACTGCCTCACTGAAATAAAAATCCTGGATGCAGTCTTACATGGTCATCATCGGCCCCATATCTCTCATCAAAACCACTCATGACATCTGCCTCACCAGTGACAGCTCCACCCTCTCTCCCTCCCCACACAGAGTCATCTTTGACAACAACCTCTCCTTTCAACAACACATTAATCAAATCACCAGAACTGCCTTCTCCCACTTGAAAAACATAGCTCATCTCCGCCCATCACTCTCCTTCTCTGCTGCAGAAACCCTGATCCACGCCTTCATCACGTCCAGAATTGACTATTGCAACAGCATCCTCTCCAGCACACCATCCAAACTCCAGATGTCCAGAACTCTGCTGCTCACCTGCTCACCCTCACCCTCAACCCGTAACCACATCACCCCCGTCCTCCAGAAGCTCCACTGGCTCCCTGTCCCACAACGGATCCTATTCGAAATCCTCCTCCTCAGTCCCCCACCGGACCTCACCGACCTGCTCCACCGCCACACCCCGTCCCTTGGCCTCCGCTCCTCCGATGCAAACCTCCTCACTCCACCACAGCGGACCAAGCACCGGACCTGGGGTGACAGAGCCTTCTCAGTAGCTGCCCAAACACTTCAGAGACTCACAGGCTTAAAACACTCACCAAACGCACCATTTTAAAACTGCTATTAATGTTTTTATGTCTTCTTTATGTTTTTAGTGTGTTTTTATTATTCTGCTTTTTAACCTGTAAAGTGTCTTTGAGTACCTTGAAAAGCGCTATTTCAAATAAATGTATTATTATTATTATTTCTTATTAGCAACAGTCATAGTGAAATCAAATGAGACGCTGTCGGTGGAGATTGAAGAATTCTTCTGAACGTCTTCACTGAACCCTTCAGCGTGACTTCCTCTCCTCCTCTGCCGTCCAACACTTGCAGAAAATGCAAATTAATGCAGTGTGTCTTATTAAAATGCATCCCGTTAAAAAGAAAGGAAATATTCAGTGAGTGCTAATGCGCAACATTATAATTTTAAAACTTGCCTTTGTAGTTTGTGTTTCATCAGGGCCGGGTGTGATGAAATGATTGTGACACTTTATTAGCGATTCATGTGGAGATGAGAGAGGAGAGCGTATGCAGATGGTTCAGTTTCATTACAGGAACGTCAGAGCAGCTTTTTATCTCAACCTCACCGAGTTTAACAGTCAAGTGAACAACAGACTGCACGAAGAGACGAATCCTCAAGATTTTTCTTTCATTAAACCAAAATGTAGATCCCCTTTAATGTTTCCTCACAATCTATGAAGCAAATTCTGTAAATCTATGAGATTCACAGGAAACACTTCCTCCTGCTGTTTGCTTTACATCACTGTGAGCTACAACAGAAACCCGCCCTCACTCTCTGGAAACATTAAATACAATCTGACGGGTATGCAGTGACACGTAAAGTCACCAGGTGTTAAAGACATTTAAGGTAACTTCAACTATCGAGCACTACTGAACTGCTCCACCTGAGGGCGTAGCTTCTCTAAACTGCTTTGTGGTCTTGTACATTTATTATTATTTAATGCTGTGTGTTTCAGGTAATGTCACATCAACCTCTGAGCTCAGATTCATTCCTTTGTTGGATGAAAGCAGCTCCAGTCAGAGTTTATACCGGTCATCGATCAATGGTCGGGTTCACAGCTGTTTTAACAAAAGATAAAGATGCTGACATGAGGTGTGATGTTCAGGCGGAGTGCAAAATAAGCAATCCTAGAGTTTGGAGGTGTCAAATATTCAAGGATAAACTTCAGTCATCGTCTCCTCCTGATGATATAAAGTCAGGCTCAGCCATCGTCTCCTCCTGATGATATAAAGTCAGGCTCAGCCATCGTCTCCTCCTGATGATATAAAGTCAGGCTCAGTCATCATCAAATTAACATCAGATGTCTCCATGCAGCTCGTCTGCTGTGATCACAGTCTGCAGGAGAGAAGAGATCACAACCTGATCGACATGTGATCGAGCTCGTGCACGCAAACAATTTTACTTTATCACTTTAAATGTACAAAACTTGAATAATAAAGACTTGAAAAACAATCAATCAATGAATAAACAGACAATAAACATTAATTGAATGATAGAAAATCTTTGCATTAATTGTGACACTTTAAATTGAACTTATGTAATTAAATGAAGCTTTACATGTTATTAAAACACTTGAAGTCAACTTTTGAGGCAAAATGATTCTTTGAGCTTACGTGTTGGTGCACGTTTATGTATTTGTGAGTAAAAATCAGTTTCATAATCACATCTGTAAGCTCAGTTTATGTTCTGAAGACTGGTTCCCTCCACGTGTTCACTGTTTCAGCCTCCTGACTGTGAATCTGATCTGGAAGAGAAGAAAAGCTGTTTCTGATGAGAGTCGAGATATTCAGCCGAGCGGTTTCACTGTGTCCAGACTCAATAATTCATGCTTACAGAGCAGCGCTGAATTATTGAACTGAGCTGTTAGTCCGATGATGACACACACACACACACACACACACACACACACACACGTCTGATCTTCTATCAGCTCAGTTTTGATTGATCGAGCAGCTGATCAGAAACAGCAAAGTACTTCTACTCATGTGTTATATTTAAAAACAATCTTGAGCTTTTTGTACGTCACTTTAACATTCCTGTATATTTTCTGGTCCTTTATAACTTTAGTTACTTTGCAGATCCAGATTAATTATAGAAATAATATTTTTTTATTACATTAATATCATCACAGCTTTAGATAAGATGGAGATAAAACTGCCCAGCAGCACATACAGTCGTTAAAAGTCAGAATTATAATCCAATGATACTTAATCTGAAGTGTCATTTTGCGTGATGAGTACTTTTACTTTTGATACTTCAGGTACATGTTGATGTGAATACTTTTATACAGTGTATATATTTTTTTATTTAGTTTATATTTAAATGCATGAGCTTCCTTGTAACAGAGTATTTCTACACTGCGGCGTTGCTACTTTTTACTCTGATTACTTCTTCCAACTCTCCCAAATACTCACTTGAGCTCCAAATGTGGATAAATCCGCCGCTGAAAATAGTTTAATAAAAACTACAGTGATCAGCTGTTTGAGGAAATGATTGATCCTTTTTAAACATGAAACTGTATATTTGTGACAAATTAATTCTCAAATGATATTATTGGTCTGAAGTCTTTGTAAGACCAGGACCGGGGTCACACTGAGGTCCAGTGTGGAGTCAGATTATTTTATCTCCACCACCACGTTTGTTTGAACACTAATGAGAGTTTCCTCGTCCTTCATGTGTTGGTTCATGTCTGGATTCCTGCAGCTGCTGGTATCTCCTCGGCACATCTGACCCCTCTGACCTGCCGTACTGAGATCCCTCCGCTCGACCCGGCTGAACTCGGCGCTGGTATGTGAGTCTGCAGAGACAGGCGATGCTGTTTCTGAGGCTCAGATTAACCCTTTAAGACACAGTGTTACCACCAGGTGTTACAGTGAGAGCCAAACACACGCTTCAGTCAGTCTGTCAGATCCTAAATATTTGTTAACGGACTTCATTTATCTTTTATTTTTTCTTGATATTAAAAGATGTTCTGTGAAAAGTTGACAGCTCTGAACTTTGTGGATGATGGAGACCAGAAACAGACCTGAGCTCTGAGGGGAGGACGGCTGAAGCTGATCATGTCAAGTGTCATCTACTGCACAGTGTTTCTGTAAAAGCACACAGACTGTGTTTGAGACTACGATCTAATCACCTGTGCGTGGCGTGTCAGATAATGATGGTATGATGTAATGTTTTTATAATTACAGTATAAATGTCTTGTAATTTGTTTTAATTCCAGTTTAGTTTCCTGCTTGTTTGATTGGCTACCAGCTGGTTTATGACCGGTGTTATTTCATTAATTGTCGGCCTTTATTTAAAGATGAGAACAAGACACCAGAATAATGTTTGTATGTGTCTGCACAGATGAGATGTCTGTTTAGTTTGAATTTCTATTTCTTACTCTGTGTTTTTGCTCCGGTTAGGTTCAGGCACAAAAAACACTTGTTAGAGTCAGAAAACATCATGATTTGGATTAAAACATCTGTTTTGGTCGCCACAATCACAGGCGGAGACGGTTCTGACTTCCTGTGAAAAAGAGCCGGTTTTGATGCCACAAAAACATCTTCAGATGTCTCCAGGTGTCTTTAAAAATGTGATTCTCCAAACTTCAGCTGATCAGGAAGGAGAATCAGTCTCCAACCACATGAACACGTTGTGATGATGTGAAGAAACTAAAGCTGTTAATATTTGAATAAAACAGCTGTCTCTCACTGACTTTACTGCTGTTTAATTTTGTTCTGGTTTTTATGAGGAGAAGGTGGAGGAGGTACAGGAGGAGGAGAAGGTGGAGGAGGAGGAGGAGGAGGACGATGAGGAGGCGGTGGAGGAGAAGGTGGAGGATGAGGAGGAGGAGGAGGAGGAGGAGGCAGAGAGGTAGATGCACTCACTCCACAGTGTGATTGATGAAGCTGTGAGACGGTGACAGAGATGTCACAGCTCTCCTCCTCTGTGTTTAGTGACACATCGTATGAACGAGCTGCTTCACATTCAGGCGGCAGGTCGACTGTGGTACCTGTTGGCTCACTGCGACATCTGGTGGTCAGCATCCTTCACCTTCAGTGAGAAACAATAATCAGAGTGTAGACCGTTTATTAAATCTCCAGGATATAATGTTAGCAGGTAGCGTTTTCTGCAAACCACAGATACGGCCAAGGTTGACAAACGTGTCACATCACGTTCACATTATATGATTATTAGCTGACTTTCACAGCAGGAGGTGGAGGGAAGGTGGTGGTGATACAACAGCCAGCAACAGACTGCAGTTTGAGTCATGCAACTGGATATTTTTATGGTTAAACATTTCAAACTGTTTTTGAGTTGTTAAAACCAACTATTTTTCAGGAGACGTCAGACCATCTCTGTCTGTGATCGTGGCGACCAAAACAGGTGTTTTAATCCAAACCGTGATGTTTTCTAAGCTAAGCAGAGCATCAGCACAGCGTCGTGACGAGAGAGAGACAGAAAAATCAGAACGTAAAGTTTGAACTTGGTTTTGCAGAAACGCACCGAGCTAACATTTATTCTGTGTTGTGTGCAGTCGTCAACCAGCTGGTGAAGAAATTGAACTCAAGTGACTTGACGCCATCTTTGAGTCCAAGTCGCCTCCCAAAGCATGCTGGGTAAAACGGGCAAAGCTAGGACAGCATTTGGACCAACTGGGCTAAACTTGAACTTTTAATCAGGACAGTACTCCGACTGTTTGATAAACTGGAACATCAGCTGTGAAATAAACTCCTCTTCCTGCGAGACCTCCTTTAATTTTAATGATGCAAATTAAAAACCGCAGCCTGCAAACAGAACAAACACGTTTTATCAGGAAAGAGTAGAAAGCTCAGGAACAAACATCTGTGTGTGTGTGTGTGTGTGTGTGTGTGTGTTCAGGCCTTCAGGCTGTATGAGTGTTTGTATGAGCTGAGTTTTGGAGGGTGAGGCGGCGGTGAGCTCCACCCTGACGTGTGTGATGGAGGTGAGCAGGTACAACTAATTACCGCTTTAATCACACCTGCGTCACACCACGCCCACTTCTGCTGTCACAGGATGAACCTGTTGACCTCCAGCGTCGTAACGATAACTTGTACCAGCTGAACTTGATCAGAGGAGCTTGTTGGGTTTAACTCCAGCCTGTAACGAGTTCAGTCACACTGCATCACCTGGAAATCATCAAAAATAAGGAACGCCTGTGTGCGACCTGCTTAAAAACCTGATTAAGACTCGGATAAGAAACTCCCTCCAGAAGCATTGGAGCCCCGTTGAGACCTCTTAAAGGAAACTGTAGGTCTGAAACCTTCTCGGGAGCCTCTGGTACCACCTGAAGATGCTCCACAACATGGACCTCTTCGAAATAATGGAAGGCTGAAGTCATTAAAACCTGAAAGAGCTTCAGAGACCTCCTGATGACCTCTGTTAAACACCAGATCAGAGCTCTAAAAGTCCTCTGATGTGACATCAGTTTGAGGCAGGTGGACGGGTTCAGCACGCTGAGATGGAAATGAGTTAACGTGAGCGCTCCTGAGGCTCTTCACTGCAGGCCAACCAAGACCGCCAGCCGCTTAGTCCTCATCGCGGCTCTAAATAATCATCGTATTCAGCTCTTTTTATTTCATCTGAACTAATTAAAGTGATGAAATCTGGAGCAATATCCTCGTTTTAAAATGTTCCAGGCACTGTGAAGCTTTGGGCAGAAAGGAAATTAGTGATAGAAGAAGGCTGATGATGAAAAGGTGAGAGGGAGGCGGCAACACAGCTGGCAGGGCTGCAGGACTGAGCCCAGGACTGAGCCCGGGACTGAGCCCAGGACTGAAGGAAGACCAGGACAGTCCTGAACCTGACGATCATCTGCCTCATTTCATCTTTGTGTCTCAATAAATTACATCTGTTGTTTATAAAATGTCACAAAATAATGAAAAAGGGTCAAACGTCTCATTTTATCAAACCAACACACGAAATATTCAAATGAAACAGCTGCATGTTTGTAACCATGTTTTTAAAAAGTGCCAAACAAATAGTTTATTATTATTATTATTATTATTATTACATCACTTTATCTTGCAGGTCTGACTCCTTGTTACACCACTGCAGTTTAGGAATATTGAAATAAAACTTAATAACTAACTATGATGAACTGGGTCAGGGTCAGATGGTGAAGCAGTGCTGGGTCACAGCTCTCTGTGGGTTCAGAATCACTTCATTAACTGTCATGAAGTTAAATTAATGTTCTCCTCGTGTTCTGAGCACAACCCAGAAGAATCCTCTCTGGTTCTGCTGCAGGAGGTTCTGTCTCCCGGCGTCACAAACACCTGCAGCTCTGGACTTTTTAATCGCTGGTCGGATTTGTTTGTGGATCCTGTCCGGTCCTCGGCCTCCAGGGAGCGCAGCCCCGCGCTCCACAGCGCCGCCCTCCCTCCCTCTCAGCCCGGCTGCTTCTCCTCCACACGGCGCGCACAGCAGCGAGCTGACAGCCGCCCAGCAGCAGCGCTTCTCCCGCTGCTC
The DNA here is from genome assembly GCF_965226575.1 of Pagrus pagrus. Classification (NCBI taxonomy): domain Eukaryota; kingdom Metazoa; phylum Chordata; class Actinopteri; order Spariformes; family Sparidae; genus Pagrus; species Pagrus pagrus. The sequence continues at coordinate 37,519,987 of NC_140185.1, read as the reverse complement.
ACACACCCGCGCTCCGCCGGCCGGTCCCCGGGTCGGTTCTGTTCTCCTGACTGGATTCTGTTCGGGTTTTTTTGGAGTTAGTTCTTTCGGTGCATGGATGGAGACTTCCCCGCAGGATTCGGTGAGCGATCCGGGCAGGAGCGGCTCTGAGCCCGCTGCGCCGGTCACGGAGACACCGGCGAGTCTGGAGACTCAGCGGGGCGGAGAGCACCTGACTCCGGCGAGGAGGCTCAGCAGCTCCGGGTCCAGCTCCTCCGGCTCCGGCTGCAGCAAAGGTCAGACCTTAGCTGGTTTCTGTTACAGCAGCTACCGTGAACACACACACACACACACACACACACACACACACACACACACACACGGCACTGTGTGACACTTGTACGCGGCAGCTCGCCTCCTGTGGTCGGACAGTGAGAGAGCCGACAGCCGCTGACTTCAGGAGGAACTTGAAGCTCTGAACTTTGATTTAATTAATGAAGAGAAGGAATAATTAACTTCATCACTCAGAGGTGTTTCTGCTGCTCAGTGAGGGTCAATCTGCAGCACACACGTTTTATATATTTTATTGTTTGTGTCAGAAGTTTGTTTGGTGACGTCACCACAGTCCTGCAGCTGTGAACTGGAACATCAGCTCATTAGTTTATTAACAACTAATTATTTATGTAATATTGTCGTTGTTCCAGCTCCTCAGTCAGGAGGATCTGGTGCTTGTCTGGGTCATAAAATGATAATTAACTTCATGTCTTTGGGTTCTGACATCTCATACAGATGAACTGACTGATGGATGAACAACAGGGCAGTGCTGGTTTAAAGGTTAGAGAGGCGAGCTTGTGACGGAGGGTCATCTGTGGGGAAAGCAGCAGGCGGCGTTTGCTCCTCCTTCATTACCACCACTGAGGTGCCCTTGAGCAAGGCCTTTCACCCCAGCCGCTCCAGTGGAGCTGCTCAGTGGCTGCAGGTCAGACTGTGGATGTGACTGTGATCAGAGCATCACTGAATAGATAAATAAATAAAAAATACAGAAAGATCGATCGATAATGAAAATGAGTAGTTGCAGCCCTGATTTGAACCCGACTGTGAGCCGGACCTGATCACCATCATCGGGCTCTGGAGTCTGAATGGGATCAGATCCTGCAGCAGCTTCAACATCTGGTGGAAAGACTGAAACCAGACGAGGCTGTTCGAGCGGCAGGTTCATGGACACGACGTCACGTGTTGTTATCTGCACTGTTGATTTGAGCTTGAGTGGAAAAGTGTCAAGTGAAAGAAAAGTTGTGAGTAAATGATTTTGTTCGTGAACATGGGACTGGTCCGGTCCGGTCCAGTGCAGAGCTGAAAACATCAGACGTGTGCAGCGACGATGAGGAGGCTGTGACCTTCCTCACATAAAGATTTTGAGGCTTTAGACGTCACATTTGGCTCTGGGGAGGTGTGATGCTCATTAATCAGCCTGAATTCAAAATGCCAGAACAAAATGTCGTCATTTTACGTTTCTGCAAACCGTCATATTAGTATTTCTATATCACATTATGAGTATGAGCTGACTGGAGGTGGAGGTGACAGCTGTCAGGATGTTTTCCAGCGTGTTTGTATCAACAGAACTGAATATTATAACACAGAACATGAGCCTCTCTGAAACCAAACCAGAGCCTGAGCACAGAGTCGGGACGAGACTGAAAACTGAACCTGAAGAAACGTAAAGTGTCAACATGTCTGTGGTGCAGGAACATTCATCCTGGTGACTGGGCTGCACTTTTATTTCTATTTACTGACGTTTTATAGACGAAACAAAAATGAACATAATCAATAGTTGCAGCCACACACACACACACACACACACACACACACACACAGACTCATTGAGTCGTTTGTTATGTAACAGCTGTTGACGGTGAGAATAAGCACAGTGAGTGTTTGAGCTGTGAGGAGGCAGACGAGCAGACAGCGTGACTGTTTCTGAGACGAGTAAATACTGAGAGGGAAATAAATCTACACCACCAGAGACCAGCAGGTCACACGCTGCTTTCAGGGACGCCTCGTAATCTCAAGAAGCCGTTCAGTGTGTGAAATCAGCTTCTTGTTGTCTCATCTGCTGTCAGATGAGCCACAGAGCCTCGTAGAGAAACTGTGGTGGAAGAAGCGCTCAGGTCTTCTGCTCAAGTGAACGCAGTAATACTGCAGTGTGAAATACTCTGTTGTTAGTAATCAGTTACTCGTAGTAATGTACGACGGCCCCTAATCCTCCTGCTTGTTTGTCTTCTTGAAAGCTGCATTCATGAGCGCAAAGCTTTTAGTCTGTCACTATAGGCTGCGCTGTACGACACTACAGGTCACTTCACAGAGCACAGTGAGGATTTATGTCCGAGGCTGCGGGGAGACACAGAGAAATCTGACCTCTGACCTCGACCTCCTGCTGAACAGTGAACAGACGCGACGTCCCTGCAGCTAAACGAGCTCGTTCAAACTCGTGAGGAAAGTTTGTCTCATGTACATCTCTTGAAAACAGTAAATCAATCATCTTAAGGAAGAAGCATTAAAAGGATTGGAGCCGCTGAGCGCCGTGCTGTCCACAAACTTTTGTCAAATGTTTCCTCCTTTGATATAAACCACAGCGAGCAGCTGTTCACTCAGACTTGTTTCAACATGAATCTATGTATGAGTGGATTTACGTCTTCAGTAGGAACCAATGAGCCTGGAGCTGAGAGCGACAGACAGGAAGTGTTGAGTTTTTATTTAATGTAAATAAATATAAGTTCCAGCGACATCTGATGTCGTTCTGCGTCTGGTTTCCACTTCACTGTCTCTGAGACGTTTCCAGCAGATACAGCAGTGACAGAAAGCAGTGACTGCAGAAATCATTCACATAATCCAGCAAATCCAAATATTCTGTGGGTCAGAAAGTGTTTGAAATGAAATCAACACGAATAGTTTCCTGTCAGTTGTTCTCTCATTCAGCCTCGGCTCAGTCTTGTGTTTTCTGACGGCACTTGAAGGCAGCATGTGTGTGTTATGTAAGAGGTGACGGGTTTGAACAGAGCAGCAGAGCTGAGCGACACCAACCTGCAGGACGACAACCCAAAACTTTATTCATGAAACTGAAATATCAGAGACGATGTCTGGACACCAGGCAGCGCAGCGCAGCGCTCTGAGCTCCGAACACTGTTCACACTCTGAAGATCGTTCTCTGGTCCTCACAGAGATGAAGCACAGACACACAGTTCACTCTCTCTGTGTTGTCTTGTGTTGGCAGCGTCTCCGTCCTCACGCCGTCCTGATGATGTTGCGTCTTCACTTGTGTAGTTTTTCTTCTTCCTGTCCTCCGGGATGTGACGAGTCTCAGCCCCTCGAGGATTCTGTCTCGCTCACACAGCTCGTCTTCCTCTTTCTTCCTCCTCCAGCGGGTTTCAGCATCAAACAATAAATGTGATTTTCCTCTCAGAGAGTCTCCTGGAGATGTTCTCGTCTCCTCTGTTTGTGGATCATGAAGGTGTTTATCAAGAACAACTATTCTGTGGTTCTGGTTCTGATTAGTTGCTCTTGGTGTTACTGAATCCTACGTTGTTACCGCAGCAACACGCAGGTTGGATATGAACTGTAGATCTTCCCTGTTTCAAACGAGCGCTGAAGCGACTGATAGTTGTTGCTCGGACTCGCTGGATGGAGACTGCAGCAGCTCCTTCCTGCTGCTTTTGCAACAACCTCCAGCTAATCAACCCACGAGTTACCTTAACCTGGTCGCTGACGGTACAAACCGACAACCGAGCAGCTGTTGACTTTTCTGCAGCAGTTTTAATGTCAGGATTTGACTCTCCATGTGCAGAACAACTTCCCTCAACGCTATTTTGACACAGTTGTTGCTTCCCGGACTTTGTGCCGCTCACGACGACTGTGACGAGTTTCTACCTCACAGCAGAGCGAGACCCGGTGCAGCCGGAGCGCTCTTGTATTTGAAGCTGTGAAGAGAGTTCAAAGATAATTGGTCTGGTTTTCTGAAAGTAGGACTGGTGTTCGTCTCTCAGTCCCTGAGCTCTGACTCTCTGAACTCCACCGACCCCGACAGGTCAAAGGTCACACACTGTGTAACCCTGCTGCAGCTCTACTCAGACCTCAGATCAGGTTTTGTCACTTTGAGAGCAGCTGAATGTGAACGTGTGACCCAGTTTACAGAGTTTCACTAACTGGGTGACGCTGTGCTCAGTTTGTGACTTGTGTGAAGTTATTTCGGCCGGCTGGTCCCTGGTGACTGTGGTTTGGATGCTGGAGGAGGTCTGGTGTGTTTCAGGCTGGATGTAGCTGATAAAACTCCACATGATTCACTTTTATCCTTATTTTGTACAAAGACGAACCACAATCTGAGGATTTGGGGTTCTTGGTGGTTTGCAGGGTGTTGATCGGCTCAGAAGCAGCAGAGTTTCTCTTTGACCTCAGTGTCCGATGAAAAAACTTCTGTTTCATGTTTTAAGTTGATTTGGTTCAACTCCATTCTGTTGTTCTGTTGTTGTGTTCGCTCACTGACACTCGTGGTGATGAATGAGGAGCTGGCAGAAGCAAAGCTGTAACGAGCACGAGCGCTGACTCAGCCTCACACGACTCTGAACGAGCTCCGTTCAATCTGCTGCAGGTCGCTGACTCGTCGACAGTCTGCGCTGCTGACGGCTGATTGGTCACCTCTGATGTTCAAACTTCTCCTGATGGTGTTTCTGAAAACAAGTTCATATCTACTGTTCCTTAAAGATATAATATGTAGGATTTCCACATGAAAACAAGTCGACTTGTTCTATATGTTGTCGAGTCGTGAACTACGATCGTCCCAAATGTTTCCAACGATGTTCAAACACCACGAAACACTCACCACCATCGAGGAAGTGCTGGTTCTTCAGGTTATCTTCCAAACTCCTCCTCCTTCCTCCAGACTCGGACATGAAGGGAGTCACTCCGCTCTAATGATAATTACCCAGAGTGCCTCTTGCTCTGGTCTGAAGCCAGCTGTTAATTAGCATGTTGACAGCTCCTTTGTGCGGCGGCGGGCCCGTTTGGCCCAACACGCCTCGATGCTCCCCGATAGAGACAGAAGAGTGCTGTCATGGAAATTTCATTATCTCTGTCAGAACTGGATCCGGCTGCAGGATCAGACGGAGCGGAGCTGCGATCAGATTAATAACGGAGTGAATGAAAAGTCAACAGGTCGACTTTTTATAAAACCACCAAAGTAAAGTTTATTAAATGGCCATGAGGTTTTTCTTTTAGTCCAAAAATATGTCTGAAAACATTATTTACTTTCTGAATTTGGTCTTTTTTAAATCGTAGTTTGGCTTCACTCAGTGCAACGCAAAACTTTCACACAATAAAAGCCTGCCACGTGAGGGTGTGTGTCCTCAGGCTTTTAATGTGAAAATTCTGTGTAGGAACTTTAAAATCTGAAACATGATCCAAAACACAATGAAAAGATAGAAACTCCAGAGACGTTTTAAAATACAGCATCACTGTAGAATCTGGAACATCTGGATCATCATGCAGGGATCCAGAACCTCTGGCTGGTTGTTTCTGCTGTCCTTCCTCCTCCTCCTCCTCCTCCTCCTCTCTGACAGGTGGCTGACCCGACTGCAAATATCATTTAGCGTTAAGGAGAGTCGCTCCTGGTTGGACTCTGATCAGAGAGTCCAGATGGCGAGGAGCGGTGAGTCGAGGAGAAGAAGGGTTTCCTCGCTTTTTCACACATGCTGACGTTCGTTGAGTTAACGACGGGATTATTAAGAAATGTGACCTCACGTCATAAACAATCATCTCATTCGACGCTGCGGGTGCTGATCATTTAGTTCTTTAACTTAATGATCCTGGTTGATCAGCAGATTATGTGACTGATCTGATAGTGAGCCTACATTCAGATCCAGAACTGTGATCAGAGCGACTGATTGATTGATCGATTGGTTGATTGATCGATTGGTTGATGGACAGCAGATGTGTGTGTTGTCGTGTGTTCAGAGAGAAGCTGACAAACTGTAGCTGTCTCTTTAAAAACCTCTGGCTGACTCCACTTCACTGAAAACCTGCGAATCTGTCACAGTCGCTGTTTCCTCCTGCACAGATTAGACAGCTCCTGCTTATACACGCTGACTCACACACACACACACACACACACACACACACACACACACACACACACACTCACACTCACACGCACTCACACACACACACACACACACACACACACACACACACACACACACACACACACACACTGATTCTGCACTTAAACTTAAAAATGGTAAATATCTCGTGCGCACCATCTCCCACACACGTTAATATGAATGCATAGTAGTAATAACAATATAAATACATGTGGTGTGTTCAGACTCTGCACTGATTTAAGGACTATAAAGTTTATTGATGTGGTGAAACACAGTGAGGTTATTAGTTTTCCTTCAGTGTGACTGCAGAGAGAAAATGAAGGAGGAGAAGCTGCATGAACATCACTCACTGCAGTAGATATCATCACACTTCAGCCTTTAATGATGAAATGATGAGGTCGATCTGTCTGAGCGACGACCGACTGACAGCTGAGAAACTCTCAGAAACACGTCAGACTGAAGAGGTGAAACTTTTCTTTATCAGCGAGCTTCCTGCTGCACGTCCTCGTCAGTCACCGTCAGATCGATCAGAGCGATTCGTTAATTCAAATGTGAAATCTGAATCATTTCATTCCTCCCACATCGATGAAAGTTTCTGATTCATTTGGAACCGCGAGCAGGTTTGTCGACCTGCTCTTCCACCTTTATAACACAGAAGACATTTAGTTTTGTTGTTATTTTGGAGAGTTATTTCCTGTCACGCAGGCGCAGAACATATGAGCTAGTTGTGGTGTGTTCAAGTGCAGCTTTTTAGTGAAGCAACTGTCAAGCGATGCTTCTAGTGGACGTTGGTTTAGTGTCTCGGCTCCTGCTGGATGAATCGATCTTTATTTGATGCTCTGATTTTTGGTGACACCATCAAGTCAAGTGTGACCAATTTTGGGACTTTCAAAAAATTCAGTATTTCGCCCGGGGATCACACCGATGCAGTTCTCATCGGCTCACATTGGTCTCGTCACATGTAACTTCAAACAGACCCACTCATCGCACTTACATCACTAACATCAAAAGATCTGCGTTTCCAAAAGGTTTTCCAGCAGAAAACTTCTCTGAAAACAGTCTTAGAAGGTGGAATATCACCTTCAGCACGCAGAGATGAGGTCGAATACACAAACTACTGAAAAACACACACGCTCGGCTGAAGCGTGCATCGCTACGACCTGCAAAACATGAGATTCCCATCAGTCCTAGCTGTACTTTGTGTTTATGCTAACAGCGTGTTAGCATAATGTTAGCATTTAGCTCAAAGCTGCTGGTTGTTTCACACAGTTTGACTTGAAGCATTTTATAAATGCTGTGGTTGTATTAAATATTATTCTGATTGTTGTGTTTGTGTATGTGTGTGTTGTGACGTGTGTGTGTGTTGATGTGTGTGTGTGTGTGTGTGTGTGTGTGTGTGTGTGCTCAGGTGAAGTTCCCCTGCAGGATTAAAGTGAGCTATCATTAAACTGCTGTGAATCCTGATCGGCCTCTCTCTGTTCGCTGGAGTCATGCCAGCCGCTGCCTTTGATGTCAGCGCGTTTATTCCGGCGTCGGTGGAGGTGGAGTGGGTGCGGGGGTTGATTTGCATACAAAGCTATTCTTGCCTCCTCTTTGTTCTTGCACAGAGTGTGGAGAGAGTAATTGTCTTCATCAGTCAGAAGTGTTTATCTCGTTGGTTCGGTGCAGATTCGGCGTGACGTCGAGCGACGGCAGAAAATGCAGAATGGGAAAATTCTTGTGTGGAATTAGTGCTGAAGACGGCGGCATTGTTCTGTCAGATCACTGCAGTGAAATGGTGAGTTAACACTGCTGACAGCAGCACTGAGGCTGCTCTGCATGGAGATGTGTAACAAACTGAAGAAGAACCTGTTCTCGCTTCTGGTTTGACCTCCTGCTGTTTCTCCTTGATGTCAGGAGTTTCTCAGTTTTCTCTTTTTGGCGTTCGCAGCATCAGCAGCTCCGCGCACACCGCAGGCCAGGAGAAGCTCAAGTTCAAATTGTATTTACTCGTCATTAGGAACCGTCACGTTCACGACCCTTTAACCATCCAGCGTCTTCAGTTACAGTCTCAGTCTCTCCAACAACTTCACTCATACTGCATGAATCAGACATCAGGCCCATAATCGCCCAAACAGACGTGGGACAAGAAACCAAAATATGCAACAACTGTAAAGAAAAGTTACTCCGAAAATCTAAACTCAGTCATCATCTCCTGATGATATAAAGTCAGGCTCAGCCATCGTCTCCTCCTGATGATATAAAGTCAGGCTCAGCCATCATCTCCTCCTGATGATATAAAGTCTGTCTCAGCCATCATCTCCTCCTGATGATATAAAGTCAGGCTCAGCCATCATCTCCTCCTGATGATATAAAGTCAGGCTCAGCCATCATCTCCTCCTGATGATATAAAGTCAGGCTCAGCCATCGTCTCCTCCTGATGATATAAAGTCAGGTGAAGTCTCGTAGTCCACAGAACATTTCTGGAGCTTCACAGTAAAACAGAGTTCGCATCACATCACAGGCGTCTGCACTCCTGGAAGTTTAAACTTAACATTTCTTCAATTCCAGGTTTCGGAAAAGATCAGGTTTTCACTTTAAATACATGTTTTGTCGGCAAAAACACGGCTAGAAAATGTTGCAATGTCTTGTTAAAAACCTCCAGTGGCTTCATGCTGACAAATGTCTAAACACAGTCTCGAGCAGTGGTCACTGGCTGAGCAGCCAGAAACATTTTATTCTGGAAACTGGACTCCAATCAAACTATGAAGTAGTGGTAGTAAGACTCAAACACACAAAAAACAACTTTTATGTGCCAATGAGCTTTTCTTTTGCACAAAATAGAGCAAAAGGAAATGTTGCATGGACGTGAACATACATCACAACTCTGAGCCTGCAGGGAAATAATGTTTGAAAAACATCATCAGTCCAAACGGACTGTTGTGAACACAGAAACCAGGACTGTCACTGAAGGCACCGTGAGATGTTCGAGGTGTCCTGACACAGATGAGTCCTTGATAATGGAGGTCGGCTTTTAATGGAGCGTTTGCAGCGCTGAGATGAAGTTATGACACCGACCAGCAGCTACAGCAGAGAGAGAGAGTGTGTGTGTGTGTGTGTGTGTGTGTGTGTGTGTGTGTGTGTGAGTGTGTGTGTGTGTGTGTGAGTGTGTGTGTGTGTGTGTGTCCCTGAAGACTCTGAAGCCAAAAGAAAAATGAAAGACGCTGTTCTGCCTCTGATTATTTTTCTCTCTGTGAATCCACCAGGGAACCACACATGATGCAAAGATGTTTGTTTTTCTATCTGAGATGAAATGTGTGTGTGTGTGTGTGTGTGTGTGTGTGTGTGCGTGTGTGTGTGCGTGCGTGCGTGTGTGTGTGTGTGGTACAGAAAGCAGACCAGCATGTCCTTCAGTTGATCATCTGCAGGAAAAAAGTAAAGCAGCGGCATGTTCAAGGTCACACACTGTTGCAATGTCTGTGTTTCTGCCTGTTGACAGTCTCACACACACACACACACACACGCACACACACACACACACACACACACACACACACACACACACACACACACACACACACACATATTTTAGGTGCTTCACAAACTGATTGTGTATCAGTGTATCATCTGTTTTTGCACGTTTATTTTTGACTTTCCTGTTCTTCAGTGGTTCGAAGTCACTTTGGTGTAAGATGTAAAGATTCTGCGTTGAAATGACTAAACGTGACCTTTGGTCTGAACATTGTTGGAAACATTTGAGGACACTGTAACTACACAACTCAACAAAGTAACGCTGCGCTTCATTTGGTCGTCTGTCTCGCGTTACATGTGCGAGTAACTCTGGGATCATGTGTGTTTATTCATGTAGCCAGATTACTTTACTGCACATTAGCTGTAAGTCAGCCTCTGAGTGAAGTCAGCACTCAGCAGAGACTCTGGTTCTGGTTCTGGTTCTCTGTCTCCTCTCTGTAATGTTACGTTCATGAAGTAAAGTCCATTTCCCCTCCAGCTGCAGTCAGCAGTTGACAGTACAGAACCTGGAGCTCACCTCTGGATCACTGCTGCAGTCAGGCTGATCAACAGGAGTGAAGATAAATCCACTTTTTAATCCACAAGTTACAAAGTAACTCTGAGCTCTCCTCCCGTCTGTGAATGGCTCCGGATCAGATCAGAATCTGAGGCAGAAATTACATATTGTGCTTTTAACTGTGTGTCTGGAGGTTCAGTAAACAGCTGACTACATGATGAGCTCCAAGTCAAGTGTTGAAGAAACAGACTGGATCCAAAAACTCTGTGAAAACTGTGCACACAAATCTGGCCTTAAGTGAATCATCTAGGTTGAGAATCTTCTACTTGTTAAACTAAGTCAGGCTGTTTCTGTTTCTTAGCTCATGAAGAGTTTAAGTTCTGCAGATTCGTGGTTTCCACAGGACGGTGACGTGTTGTAAATCTAGCAGACAAACTGTAAACCTCCTCAGCATCGTCTCCTCTCACACTGGACTGCAGAGAGTGAGACACTGACAGCCAGCAGCGCTTTGAAATGCAAAACTGAAGCGCTCAGCTGAGATCAAAGCGGGAGTTTCCTGTCAGCCGATCTGATCTGGTGTCAGTCTGCAGCTGCAGTTTGAAGGCGTCAGCGTGCGGACGACGTCTCTTCTGCTCACGACGTCTCCTCTGCTCACGATGTCTCCTCTGCTGACGACGTCTCTTCTGCTCACGACGTCTCTTCTGCTCACGACGTCTTCTCTGACGTTTCCTCGGCTCGCGACGTCAAGCAAGTGACCCAACCATGATGTTTTCCAAACACCAGCCAAGTGGATTATTTGCCTGAATCTAACAAAGCACAGTGTCGACACGACATTAAATAGAAAATTGAGCCTGAATAAAGAAAATAAAAGAGAAAGAAATGTAGAGTTTGAACACGCCCGCGGTCTGTGGAGAAGGTCTGTGGAGAAGGTCTGTGGACTGCGACGTGCCGCTGATCTCTGAAGAATGTTTCCGGTCTAAAATTCCACTTTTACAATTTTCACATGTTGCAGATTTGTTTCAGACTCGTGTTTTATATTGTCATCGAGTTGTGTGACTAAATAAACTGATACAAAGGACGGAAGAGGACCGAGGAGTTGATATAATGTTTTATTGGCATCTGATGATCTCAGTTCGGTCGGTTTCAAAGGGTTTAAAAATGATTTAAGAGTTATACAGTTTGTAAAGGTAGGGAAGGTTTCGGCAGGTTCTGAAAGGATGTGATGTGGTTCGGGGGAGTTCTGGTGGGATTTAGATGGCGAGGAGAAACTCTTCTCAAATGTCTTGAAGGTATTTTGAGGTTTTTTAAAGAAGGTTTCAAGAGTTTTGGGGAAGTTTAAAATGTTTTTGATGGATGTAAAAGACTCTTTAAAACGTTTGAAGGTTTGGGAGTTTGAAAGGATCTAAAAGTGTTTTGATGGATTTTTAAAGATGTTGTTTAAAGTAGGTTGAAATATTTAAAAGGTTTTTGACGAGTTGTGAAGTTCACCGCTGCAGCAGAGGGTGGGGGGTGTCACAGAGGCTTATTGTTGAGCCTTCTTAACTTTATACAGGAACAAACTGGTCGGGCTGATGAGCAGCAGAAGGCAGGACGAAGCTTCTCTGGATACTATTAGTTCAACCATGAATCCTGTAACCACAGCTGCTCTTTGAGGTGGACTTTCACTTTAAACACCTTCTAATGGGTTTGGTTTTCCAGGGTCGAGACGTCCACGTTCCTCACGGAGCAGCAGGAAGTCGTCCAGATCGAGCTGAAATATGGAAACGGACATATATAAATGTGTGTAGCCGCTGTGGAGCAGTGTTCAGTGTTCAGAGTCCCGCTGAGAGGACGATGTGGGGAACGTCACACATGCTGACACACAGTGAGAGCTCCTGCCTGCTCGCTGAGCTTCAGGCCAAAGCAGCACAAAGGCCTTTGATCTGACTCTCAGCCAATCAGGATCCTGACAGGCATGGGATTTGACCAATCACCATCTCCTACTGAGAGAGAGAGGAGATGGAAGAAGGGTGAGAGAGATGAGACACAGCTGTCCTCATGCATAGACACATATCGTGTCCCAGACCTGCACCTTGTAGGTGCAGGTCTGGGACATACTTTTGTCCATGAGAAAAAGACAAGAATCCCGTTGGTCCAGACTTTTAAATCATTTATTGTGTCTGAAGTCCACAACATCCAGTTTCAACAGGAGTGTATTGCTCCTGTTTAAGTCTTAAAGTTTCAGAGTCCTCGAGTGTCCGTCGAGTCCTCGTGGTGACTTTGCTCAGGTGTAGCGGCGCTCACCTTGATCACGCGCTCGCCTTTCAGGATCCCCACGAAGGAGGGCGAAGCGGTGTCGGCGGCCATCTTCCTCTCTGAAAGTGGGACGATATCTGGGCAGCTGGTGATCGATGAGGAGCTTTCTCTCATCCTTTATACCAGCAGGTCGGTGTGAGCTGGTATTCTTAGACTGACCTGACACACACACACACACACACACACACACACACACACACACACACACACAACCACACACACACACACACACACACACACACACTGTGTATAATATCTTTGTGAAGGAGGTCGTCGTGTCTTTTCTCTGTGAAACGTCGGGATGGATCCGCCTCTGATGGCGTATTTGTCTCCTGTAACTTTGAGCAAAGTTAACCAAAGTTGAAGGGAAAGCGACGCTTCACTTTTTTTTCTTCATCTCTCTGTTTCGCCCTCAGGAGCTCAGCAGCTTCTCACAATATTGATTCATATCTGTTTCCCAGTCGAGATATTTAGGGAGAAAACCCGACATGCAGACTTACAGGATGATTGATAGCACAAAGAGAAAACAACCTACGAGCCTGTTTCAAAGGTCAGAAGGGAACTTTTGTCCTCAGGTGACAAAACTTTACAGACACGATCTTCTGTGTTAGCTGTCTAATAAACTTAATGAGTTTTTGTCCCCTAAAAGAGGTCTTAAAGGCATCATTTAGTTTTTTTGTAAGAAAAACAGACACATTTGGATGATTTCTGATTTTTCTTCAAGCTCACAGTCGACGAGGCTTGTTACATATCAGCCAACATAAACACTGTTACTAATATATCTATAATATCTGGCTTATTTAGAGGGGGAAAGAGAAGAGGGAAAAAACGTCTAATTAGGAAGCAAAGGAAGAGAGAACGTAGAGAACGAAGGAAAACTTGGAGGAAGGAAAACAATAAGCAAACAAATAAGCATCGTCAAGAATCCTAAAGTTACCAGACGTGAGGGGAAACTTCCCTTCATGGAGCCAGAGAAGAGGAAGATATCTCAGTCAGATACAAGGATGAAAGAGAAGTGTAGAAGGAAGCTTTCTGTTGAGGGAGGAAGGAAGTAGGAAGATTTGTGATTAAAAACCAGGAAAGATTGAAATCTCCATGTAAATTAGGAAACAAAGAAGTCGAGTCAAGATAAATGAAGGATTAAATATCCCTGTTACTGAGAAATTAAAAGAAGACGATTCCTAATTTATGAGCCAGGATTAAGAAAGTGTACTAAATGGAAAAGAAGATTATTAGGAGGCGGGAAGGAAAGTTTTCCAAGTAAAAGGTCAGGAAGCAAGGAAAGAGGCAGCTCGTCCTGCTCAGGGAGCAGGCTGCAGGAAGCTTTTTCATTAGAGAGCAAGGGACAGTGAAGTGTATTGGACACAATACAGAAGAAGAAGACGAAGACGAAGACGAAGACGAAGAAGAAGAAGAAGAAGGGAGGAGAGGATGATTCCTGATTTCAGTGGAAGGATGAAGTAGTATGCAGGAGGATGCTTCTTATCTAGGGAACAAGAAGTGAGGAAGTTTCCTGAGGAAGGATGAAGCTAAAGCTAACACACCTCCAGCTCCCTCCCACCTCCACCTGCACACTGTCCATGAATCATCAGCTGATGGAACACAAATATTTCAGACCGAAAAAAATTCAATTTCCCAAAGTTAATTTACTCCTCCGAGCAGGAGGCGAGCAGCCAGTCTGACTTTAATTTGTGCACGAGGGAGAGGTGACGGAGAGGAGGTGACGGAGAGGTGACGGAGGGAATATTAACGAGGAACTTTTATTTATAGAATATTTAAAAAATGTAAACATCCATATATACCTCCTCCTCCTCCTCCTCCTCCTCCTCCCACTGTATGTACAGCGAGATGACACGCTTTAAGTTTTTCTGACATGTGACCAAACAACTTTGTCTAATTACAGTTTCCATTAATAAACAAACGTATAGAAAACTCGTCAGGCTGCGGTGACAACGATAAGCTCCAGCGCCTGATATTGGAATTTAAATGGGTTTGGAAACGCCAGCCTCCCACACACACATGTGGCTGAGAGATAACACTGGACTGTGTGTGTGTGTGTGTGTGTGTGTGTGTGTGTGTGTTCTGCCTCAGGAGAAATATTACACGCAGGATTTGACCGCTGACAGCTTGTTTTTTTTTTCGACTTTGTGTCTTCTGAGTCGTGCAGCACGCTCGCCTCAGTTTTCAGTCGCTCTGGTTTCCTGATCACTTTATCTTTCCCGTGTCGAGCGCAGACTGACCGAGGCTTCCTCTTTCTGTAGGAAACTCTCTGCATACTTACACACACACACACACACACACACACACACACACACACACACACACACACAGGTGGTGTTTGAACACATTCGTCTCGTATTTCACCCTGATTTTGAAGAGCGCGTTGCGTAACAACCTGCAGTTATATCACCATTTATCCGATTATTAACTGGAGGAACTCGTTCTCACATCAACATTTTCATGACTGTGTGATTTCTGTTCTGGATCCACGTCTGCAAACGCCTTCAGAAGTTTAGACGCGAAGCTGCTGTAGCTGCAGGAGCTCAAAAATAGTCTAAAATATAAAGGCTTGATAAAGACGGTGATAATCATCATGTGTAAGTGTACACGTGGTGTGATAGTGTGCGTTTGATTCGTCATCATTGCTCTCACCTCCTGACAGTGAGGTGGGCGGGGCATCACCTTTCACCTCCTCAGTCTGCTGCGAGCAGATGGAGGAGGAGACGCTCCGTCACCTCCTCCTCCTCCACACCTAGGTGACACTTTTTTTAATGATATTGAAATTCGAGATTTCTCATCATGCAGAGACACAATTGTTGGTTGTAATTCTCTGAGCTGCACGAAGAAAAAAACAAAGACAGCACAGATGAATCAATAATAAGTCAGAAGAACAAACTTGGAGGACGCGTTCAGGAGTCTCAGTCTGGGGAGTGAAGCTGCTGTGTAGTGTGGTGGTACAGCAGCAGATACTTCTGTATCTGTCGTCAGATGGCAGCAGGGCGAACACACCGTGGCCGGCTGTTTGTCTAAAGCTATAAAACTGTTCACCTGCTCCACCTCAGCTGCTCTCATGTAGCCCGTGGTCTGTGCCTCTGCCTCCTCTTTCTAAAATCTTGGTTTTGCTGACGTTGAGCAGCGGATCGTTCTCTCTGCACCGCTCTGCAAGATTGTTGATTTCCGCCTGATAAAGTCACGCCACTAGATATTTGTCAGTACACTGAGCTGAGCTCAGCATCCTAATGTAGCTGTTCTTATGTTCAAGGTGCAAGAAGTAATAATTAAGAGATGAACTGGCACAATAAGATGTGAATAGAAAAGAAGAAGCTGCACTTCCATCCTCGGACTCTCGGGTTGCTTCGGGCTGTGACATGTTCCTCATCTCAGGTAGGAAGACGCAGCGAGATGCCACTGGTTCATATTTTATTCATCAGAAATTACAGATTTGTTTTAAAGTTTGAGCAGCAGTTTAACTAACGGCTGAACGAGGCACAAGAACGTGTTTCTGTTTCTTTCTCGGCTCCAACACGGACAGATTCTGATTCCTCTGATGGGATTTAGCTCCGTTTGATTCGTCTGACTGGGGTTTATACATTTTATATTTTTTTTGTTGTTGCTGGGCTCTTCTCTTATTTTTCATTTTATTCTGGCTGCTGTTGAACAGAAATGTGTTGGCCTTTGATTCGTCTCTGACAGTTCGCTGCTGCAGAGGCAGACGAACCAGGCGCTGCGTTCAGGCTCCTGACGGAGCTTTGTAGTGCTGGTCTGTGATATGAAGCTGATGAAACGTTGATGTAACACGAACCCTTCGAGCGGTTTGTTAACTGCTCAGCAAACACCGTCAGGACGTACTGTACAGATGTGGGCAGCTTCACATCTGTGGTTCAGCAGAGACCAGAAACAAATGATTTAATCCTTCATTGTTTCACAGAACAAAACAAGCTGAAGGCCTGAGAACATCCACACCACGCTCTCATCTGGCTTGAGTTTATTTGACCTTTTAACAAGGCAGGTCAGAGTGTTTTATATAAGATGCAGGCTTCAATATAAAAGAGACATTTAATTAGGATTTAAAAGATAAATCTTAATTAAACACTGAGGCAAACAGAAAAGTTTTGAGCATTGACTCTCCTCTCTTGGGTTTGGGTAAACTGGTTCAGTGAAGATGAACAGCAGTCTTGACCTGACGCAGGTGACCGACTTAAACTGTGACTTCCTTCAACATCAGTCGACTCAGCTGCAGAAACTCAAAACGTTCCTCAGTCAGAAAGAACAAGACAGCAGAGAAACATGAACACGGTCTGAACCGAGCAGAGTTTCTGTCAAGAAGGAGTCAGAGCGACCCAGGTGTCAGTCTCCACCTGGCCTCAGCCTCCGTGAGAGGCCGTCCTAACACTCTGATTGGCTGTGAGGGGAACGACCCAAGCTGCTCTGCATCATTAATCAGGAGTCGGTCTGCACACAGGTGATCTGAACCTCCTCCGATCAGATAACAGGACTGCTGCAGTCGAACAACCTGAAAAGGAAACAAGACAACATGAATTCCCGCTGTCAGCCGAGCCGACTGGACCGGTCAGTAAAATGTGTCCCGGTGTTTAAGCTACACTCACTAGCTCATGATTAAAGTGGTGTTACCTCACTGTGCCACACACACGTGTAACGCCTGCAGGTCGACACGCTGCTCTGAGGTCAGTGTCACCGACAGACTGAGCAGTTCAAACTGTTTCCAGTCTCACAGCAGGAAACGATGATCTCACAGGCGGAGCTGAAACACAGAGCATGTTATCTTTGGAAAAGTCTTATTAAAGCAATTTACCGCTGCTTTAACAGAGAGTGTTTGTGACAGTCGGGCAGCGAGCCGCGGAAAGTCCACTGATTTTACAATGAGAGGGAAAAGTGTGGAGGAGGAAACAGCAGAGACCACAGGTCCAAAACCTTCTCAATGTTTCTCCATGAACGTTATTTCTTTAAGGATAATGAGTTTCTGTTTCTGAACCAAATGACTGGAGTCTATGTTGCCATGATTGTGTGAGTGTTGGTTTCAGCTTTGTCAAACTAAATGTTAATTTTTGTTTCTGATTCACTTTGTTTTCCAAAATGACCAGAAACACAAAATACTTGTGTAAAATTAGTCCACAGTGTGTGTGTGTGTGTGTGTGTGTGTGTGTGTGTGTGTGTGTGTGTGTGTGTGTGTGTGTGTGTGTGTGTGTGTGTGTGTGTGTGTGTGTGTGTGTGTGTGTGTGTGAGATGGATGCAGTGTGGAGCCTCAGGTAATAATAGCCATGATGGATTCTCACCTGGCGAGCTGCGAGCTGCGAGCTGCGACACGGTCGAGGAAGATGAAGATGTGCTGCAGCTCCGGCTGCTGCTGCTGCTCTGCTCGGGGTCCGAGGGTCCCGAGCCGGGGGAGATATTAATGACACACACCATCACACCAATTGCTCATCAGCTAACAATGCTGTTGTTAGGGCAACAGCATCAATCTGTGAGGCTCCCAGCATGCAGCGTTAATTAAACTGGGAAACACTTTGTGAGTTATTAACGTCAACATTAATGAGTCATATTATATTATATTATATTATATTATATTATAGATCGCTGACAGGTGAGGTGAATAACATCGATCGTGTCGTTACAATAACATATTCTGCTGGTAAGCTAAGGATCGGTGCATGCATGTGATGTAACAGGTACGTTTGTAACTGCAGTTACAGTGTTTGTCTCTTGGCTTCTCGTCACGCTGCGACTGTCGTGTTGTTTTGGGAGCGGTGATGTTTGTTGACTCAGTCGCTCAGGTGAGAGGATGTGTTGTATTTCCTCCGTCACTCGTATCAAATGTAGATTAAAATGCCATGGAAATGTTATAAAAAGATTGTGATCATGATGGAAGAAATCTTAAGAAACAGGAACAGATAACTCATTTTGCAGTGTAGAGATCTCGTTCTGAGTCATTTGTCGGCCGCAGTCGGAGCGTTGCAGCCTGCGGCCTTTGCAGGGCAGCAGAGATATTTCAGATGTTTCTCGATGCTCCTCGGGGACGAGCGAGCCGGCCGCTCTCTGCCTGTGCCGTCCTGTTTTTAGCTCCTGGATGTCTGGAGACGCTGCGGTGATTTATTCAGCCTCTCTGCTGCAGCTCAGGTGAGAGTCGGCTGTACCGACAGGATGACTGAACGGCTGTCACACCTGCTCACTCACTCACACACACACGCACGCACACACACACACACACACACACACACACACACACGCACACACACAGCTTCATGTTAGGACTGTGTGTTTACTGTACATGCAGTCAGGGTAAATAAAGACACACTGTGAAACATAAATGATCGTGTGGTCGAACTCGCTGGTGTTGAACACACCACGAAACATCCGCCGCTGCTGCTGAAAGTCTCTGTGACTCAGTCGAGGTGTAAAGTTTCCTTCACGTTATGTTTCATCTTCTCAGACTTCCTTCCTCTCTGACTCTCCTGAAGTTAGAGCGACCAGATGAAACACACCGTCACCTTGATTAAACTTGGGAAGACAAAATATACATATGACAAAGGTTTAGTTGTTTTTCAGCATTTAAATCCAGAGTATTTAATTTTCTAGGAGTGTGGCTTGTCTGAGGAGAAGTGACAGAAACACATGGCTGTAACACAACTCAGTCCCTGTAGCGAGCCTTTATTCAGTGTTCATTTTTAGACGGAGGTCTTTCTGGTGTCAGTGTACCCCTCAGCCTCACTGCTGCTGCAGTGCCCTGTAATCCACACAACGCTGTACAGGTACGAGACACGAGGACGTCGGGGAGAAGCTGCCAGTATTAAATCTATTAGTCACATTTACTCATTTCCCACCTCCCAGTCAAATAAAAGCACGGTTCACATCTTTATTTGTTCCCTCTCTCGCTGTGTCCCCTCCTGCTTCCTTCTCTCACCAGATTCCTCCCAACTCCCATTTCAGCGTTTATTTTGGTCGCCCCACGGCAAGGATACGGATAAAAGGATTAACTTATCGTCTACCAGTTTAGAGCTCTTAAACTCAGCCTGACGGCCCCCCTGAAAATTGACAAGATGGATGCCAGAGAGGCTCCATTCAATACGTGTTAAATTCATTTCCAGTGTTTATGACACAGAGCGGTGTTGATGTCTGAAGCCTGAAGAGTTTGAACACTGAAAGATAAAAACTGCAGCTGCAGACGCTGCATCGGTTTGAGCTGGTAGGATGTAACCAAACCTGCTGAAGCTCCTCTAATCAATACTAATGAATGAATGAATGATATGAAGTCAGTAATGGACCGGATGTTACATGTGAACGGTTTGTGTGACGTGATGTTGGAGCTGGTGGAGAATAAACCAGGTTCCCTAAACTTCACTCTCTCCTCCTGACGGCACCGAATCTCTCAGGAAGATGAAGTGTGGTGATCCGGTCCGACTGGCAGCCTGACACCGGTTCTGCTGGTTTCCATTATATGAGTGATGATCTCAAGTTCTGTCCTGTGGAGCTGCGACTCTGAGGAAACAGGTGATGAGGTCGTCTCTGTGACAGCAACGATAGAAATACTCTGTTTCCAACTTATTCATCTCATAACTTGTAAACACAACTTAACTGAAGTAAACAAACAAACAAACAAGCAAACAGATAAACAAACATAAATACACACACGGCAGCAGCAGAGAAGCTGAAGCCCGTCACCAACACCCACTCTGCTCCCAGCAGATGTCAGTGTTACATAATGACTCTCTGATGTAACACACACACACACACACACACACACACACACACACACACTGAGCAATTGTTCACTGGCACAAACAGACGAGGAAACACAAAGAATCAACTTGAAACAGCGTCACAATATCGCAGGAGAGGATCTGAAGTCCACTGACATGACGCAATAACAACTGAACATACTGACTTCACTACCTGCCCACGTTCTCACCTGCCTCCTGCTCGCTCTCTCTCTCTCTCTGTCTCTCTCTCTCTCTCTCTCTCTGTCTCTCTCTTTATGGTGTCAGACAAAACACAACAACCAACCAGAGCATTTATAATAGAATAAGAGATCTGGACCTCAGTCTCTCTCCTGAACCTGGCTGATATTCTTATATCTGTCCATGGAAACAGACATGGAGGCTTTAGCACAGTGAATCCATGCTGCAGGTCAAACAGGTCCACCTGTACTGTGAAAGCACCCTGAGACCCACTTCTACCAGAATAAGAAAGACTGTGACAAATTAAAACAGTAGCACATCAGTTACTTCGTTAGCGAGCGTGTGTGTAATGCAAGCAGACTTCCTCATTGAGTGACAGCAAACAGCTGAGGTACAGAGTGTGCACATGTTAGCGGCAGCTAGCTAGCAGTGCAGCTGGAGAACCAACACCAGAACGAAGCTCACGGCTTCATGAAGCAGCAGACAGCAGACAGCACGTATCGATCAACTGAGCTTTAACAACCCGATCACCAGAATATTTGTCGGCAGTGTACGTTTCCTGCAAACTACGATATGTTGAACACAGGTCAGGTTGGGTTAAGAGATAGAAACCCACTTGGTTCGGATGGTAGCCTGGTGTGTTCCTCACAAAA